>NC_139222.1:121249409-121849409 GCF_055691185.1 Crinia signifera
GCCCACATCATCACTTGTGATACATTTGCATGTTGAGCACCTTTGCTCACAGAACGGTACTTGTTTCCTAGAAGGGCGCCCACGATTTTGATCTTAGGCATCGCAAGGAAAAAAATCGCGTCGGTCGCATCGCATGCGGCCAAAAAAATCGCATGCGACGCGATTACCGCGATTTTACATAGGGTTGGGGTGGCGTTAACAATTGGGGGGGCCATTTCACACTTCAGGGTGGCTATTTGGGGTCTGTGGGCCATTTAACATTGTTCCCTATGTAAAATCGGTAATCGCGTCGGTCGCATCGCATGCGATTTTTTGGCCGCATGCGATGCGACCGACGCAATTTACATTTTACCATGCATTTCTATGTAAAATCGCAGCCATCGCATGCCATTATAATGGCATGCGATGTACATTCGATGCTCGCGATGGGCGCCCTTCTAGGAAACAAGTACCCACAGAACTTCTGATGTATACATAACACTCAAGCCTCTTTACAATTGTCTTACAATTTTTTTGGTACTGCTTTCCTAGCACAGCGCCCACGATCTTGTATGTGTGGGGCTGATATCTCAAGCATCTCATGCATCTTATGTGTTTGTGCGGCATAAGATGCATGAGATGATGCAATCGACGCGATCGACGAGATTTTTACATTGCAAGCATCGGTACTTATGTAATATCTGGACTCCCGGTTTTCTTATGAGACCGTGTCTGCTCGCCTCGCTGCGCTCGTCACACTATATAAAATCAACTCCATGCGTAGTTGGATAGTAGGGGTATGAAAAAATGGGGTGCATTTAACATGGGAGTCCAGATAATACATAAGTACCCAAGCATCTCATGCATCGTATGTGTTTGTGCGGCATAAGATGCATGAGATGATGCAATCGATGAGATTTTTACATTGGAATCAATGTAAAAAGGCCCCAAAACCCGAATTTTAATTGCTAACCCCCCCTCATGGGTGAAATGGCCCCCACATTGTTAACGGCAACCCGAAGCGTGGCGAGCCCGCGAGGGGAGGCGGTACGCGTCCTCCGACCTTTTCATACCCCCACTATCCACGGCGGCGTGGAATTGATTGTATATAGTGTTGCGAGCGCAGCGAGCCCCAAGCGTGGCGTGCGCAGCGCGCCCCGCGAGGGGACGCGGAATACATGTAAAGTAGTCCGCGTGCGCTCGCCACGCTTCGGGCTTGGTGGCTCGCTGCGCTCACCACACTATATAAAATCAACTCCACGCCGACGTGGATAGTGGGGGTATGAAAAGGTCGGAGGACGCGTACCGTGGCGTTGATAGTGCTGGTGGCGTTAACAATGGTTATTGGGGGCTCACGATTTTTTATCTTATGGATGCATAAGATCCATGAGATTAAAAAAAAATCGGGTCCATCGCGTTGATTGTATGCCTTAAGTACCTTAAACTTAAGGCATACAATCAATGAGACGGGCGCCGTGCTAGGAAAGCAGTACCATTTTTTTTTATATATATAAAGCAACATTGACCATATGTATGAATCACATCAAATTTATTTAAGCAGTACAGAGTTTCTCATTTACATAGGTTATTTCCATTTTATTTTATGGACACACAAATATTACACCCATATGTGTATATATCAAAAGAACAGCAGATGAGCGTGCTCCTGGCGATACAGCACGAAGTGTGGAGAAAATCGTGATCTGTTTACAGCAATAAGAAGCCACCATAAGTGTATCATTTAGGGAGTCTGAGGGTTTTTCACATGTATTCATAAATGTTCCTTTCAGTCGCTAATAACAGATAAAAAGAGACTAAAGGTGCCCACACACAGTGCACACATCCCAAAGTACAAAAAGTATGTGCAGCACATACTTTTTTAACTAAATTGCATTGCATCTAGTTCAAAACGCACACTGTTATAGCGTATTGCATGCGAGCACGTAGCACATCGCACCATGTGTGGGCACCTTAAGGATCAGATTTATCAAGTTTCAAAATGTGAAAATGAAGAGGGATAAAAAGCCAATCAGCTCCTAGCTCCCATGTTACAGGCTGGGTTTCATAAATGACAGGAGAGGATTGGCTTGTTGTTTATCCTCTCCACTTTAAGAAGATTGATACATCTGGCTCCTGCACTCTCTCACATCATCACTTTCCCTTTTCAGAGGGAAATGTAATTGCGGGGGAATATACTGTTGGAAAGCGGTGAGCACACAATTGCTCACGGGGCACATATTGTGCTGGCTACAGTAAAAATTGAAAACACAATAACAATGAATTACTAATGTACATCTACAGATTGTGTTACTATTGACACAGTTTCCCAACACTGTCTGAGAAAAAGCCTGCAATAGCCAATAAGAAGAACTTGAGCAATATCAGTGGGGCACCTCTAGGCTTTTTAGAATGTAAGCTCTGGCAGGCAGGGCCCTCCCACCTAGTGTTTCTTCCTGTACCAAAGATACACTACCTCAGCCTACTGTCATAATTGGCCATCTGTAATGACGTGTGTTATTGTGTGTACCCATATTGTATTTTGCTCTGTAGGGCGATGCAGATAGTTGGGAAACCTGATAAATAACATGCACTTATTTACTATTTGATGTGATAACAGTAGCTGAGGCTGTATACAGGATACATGCACACATCTGCGAGCAGCCTGCTACGCTGCTATGTACCCCTAAACACAGGTACACCGCAGCGTTTCACCAACCCCAGCTGTTCCAGTACATGCGCTGTTGCTGCACACAAGTAGCGGTCCGTAAGTGAGGTGCACAGCATGTATCAGTGCCCGGCTACACAGCCAGCCCGCCCGTTGCAGCGCAGAGCGCCTTGCAGTACCAGCCCGGTGCAGGATCTCCCGCTGCACATAGGGAACACACGGGTACATAACGGATACAATGGTCCCCGGGAAGCTGCGCACTCACCCATGGCGGCACACTGGAAGCGGTCCCGGGCTTTGTCCGCGTCACGGCGCCTCACGCCTTCATCGGGCTGTCCCAGTTCTAGTCCAGTCGCTTCCCGTTACATTAACGTCCAAGGCCTACACTCCCCCGCCTCCTCCCCGGGTGTCCTATCATGCCCGCAGGCGTCTCCGGGTCACCTCATATCCGGGTGCCCTCGGTCTTCGAGCGCCCCAGTACGCACGCAGGCGCAGCTGTTCACTGCACACAGGACAGTACGGCTGCCAGTCACTGCGGGGCGGGACACCTTGCAGCCAATATGAAGACAGATTCGTGTGTGGAACGCAGCACAGTCAATGGGTGTGGTCTCAGGTGACAGCTGTCACAAACGTGGGGCGGGGCGTGAGTTGCCATAGCGGCAAGAGAAGCATAGAGCATGCTTATTACAGCAATGTCAGACATATGCCGTCTTTGTCTCACCCACAGCATAAGGTTCCTGTGTGGGGACACATGATTAAAAGAAATGCACAAAACATAAGCTTTTGGGTGAATGATGAGTTTAATGGGAATACTGATGTATAGCAGAGACAGATCTGGTGGGGGAGGGATCTGCTTTTTAAAATACACCTGTACTTCCAAATTGCAAAAGTCATTTGCTCGTTATCTTTGTCCTGGAAAAGGATCAGAACTGAAGCATAATGATACTACAACAGGCACTATCTCCTCCAGGCTCAGAGGTGTTGAGCCTAATGCACATGAACCACCATTGTGCTGAGAATGTATCAGCATCGACCAATTAAAACGGATCAAAATATGGTAAAAGTTACAAAACCTATTGGGGGTGCAGCTGCTGTTGGACATGGAGGGACAATCTTAAATATTTGCTGCAATCTCTCCTCCTTACATCATAGTGTCACTTAATATTTGTGGGTGTTTTCAGTGCATAACCAGCAACCCCTGATCTAAGTCACTGTGCCTTGGGGCCTTCTTCTAGTTCACTCTTTCTGACAAAATCCTTCTTAGATGGACAAAACCATGGGCACTGCAGGGGGGCAGCTGTAAAATGTGCAGAGAGAATCAGATTTAGGTGAGTTATTTTGTTTCTGTGCAGGGAAAATACTGGCTGCTTTATTTTTACACTGCAATATAGATCTCACTTGAAGTAAAACCCCATCCAAATATAACTCTCTCTGCACATTTTACAGCTGCCCCCCTGCAGTGCACATGGTTTTGTCCATCTAAGAAAGATTTTGTCAGAAAGAGTGAACTAGAATAAGGCCCTTGGTAACAATGCAATCAAAATGCTTAATGTCAAATGCATATACTTAATTTTATAAATACAGTATAATATGTTTGTTTAGTAGTAAGAGAATTGATTATATTTGAAGCCATGTATAAATATAATACATTTTCCCAAATGTTTATTTTAAATATAAAATTTGTACATATTTAAATTACTAAGGGGGATCAAAATTACTATCAGCAGCATGCATGTCCAACACTGCTATAGTCCCCCTAACATTAACATCTGTAACTGGTTTACATTCAGTTTGTAAATAACATTTTCACTTGCCTGAATTCCTATTTTCAGCTCTACCAAGTTTGACAATCATTTCAAAGTCAGCTGATTTCATGGACAATTAGCTACATAATATAAATTTGCTTTGTGACACATACAGTATATGCTAAATAGTCCTATTTACCCAGAACAGCAAATGTGTTACTTCAAATACCTTCTTTAATACTCATCTACAAGAAGTCAAAGCTGTATCTAAGCATGACCTGTTCATATACTGTGCAGTAGATCACCAGAAATATAAAGAGTGACTAAATCAAAGTTATCTTTTAAATGGAAAATAAATTACAGATCATTGCAGGATCCCCACAAGATCTCTATTGTTGTGTGGATAAAAGTTCATCACACTCTGCTTATTTATGAACATATCAAAAAAGGCCTTGGGTACAGCAGGGCCAGGAGCATGGATGCGGTTATTCGATGTTATCATAAACATGCATGACATCTGGCTGGTCATTGATCAATTCCAGGAGCCGGAAGACCCGTTCCTTGTCATTGTCAGAGAGTTGTACAGTGATGATTGGTAAGTATTCAGGTCCAGAAGAGATTGGCACTAACCCCAGGTCAATGAGTTGGGAGCGGACCTCTCTCAATGAGGAAAAGTCACAGATATACTGGAAAGAAAGAAATGAGAAGACTGAAGTGATTGTTGATAGGTAGGCTCTTTAAAATGTATCCATATTGAAAGACATATGCTTCACACCTTGTACACGTCTCTCTCCTCCTCATCCTGCACCTCTTGCACATCTTCAGCTCCAGCCTGTATGGCTAAATCAAGTGCCTTCTCTAATTGTAAAGTGCTGCCATCTTTGTCATATGTCTGCACAGTCACTACACCTTTCTTAGTGAAGCAGTGGCGAGCTCCATCAGTTGGTGTCCCTCTGTAGGCCATAAAGACAAGACAATCTGTTAGCATAGGAATCGGAACACACATAAATGGCTTGATTCAGACATGTGCATAGCGCCAATTTTGTGGAGGGATTTCTTTGGCAATGGTATATATATATAATTCACTCTATAATGGTCTTGTGATAGCGGTTACAGTTTAGATTTATTGACAGTAAAGTAACGTGCGTTAAATGGTGACATGGGAGTGGAGACTCCGATGCAGGGCCAGCAACAGAAATCTTGGGGCCTGGTATACTAATATCTGTAACATTTCTACCATGCTATTAAAACTCCATAACAGAGGATATATACAAAACATTTTTCGGGGGGCCTTAAACAACACTGATGCTAACTTACTACTGACGGATAATAGCTGCAGCCATAATATTGTAGCTAAATAGACAAAAGAATCTCAACCTAATACAACAAGTCCTGCGCAGCCAATGATGGTTCAAATCCGTTGAACAGCTGCTAATGTGAAGTCCAAACCCCCTTTTCGCCTCTTCCCAGTGGCGATTTCTAATAGTTACAGACAGGTGGGTACCAAAAGGTGCCAAATGGGGGTCGATCCTCAACACCAGCGCTTAAAAGGAATAATTCTACCACACTTCCCTCAGTAATGAATAGCGTTCCTCTTCTCCACAAGTATATAGCCTGGGTTTATATAACCAGCATCCCGTTCATAACTTCATGTATATAGTCCCATATACAGTATCCAGTTTCCCTCATAGGAAGAAAAAAGAAGTATATGGTGCAGAAAAACCTTTTTATTGGGACACAATAATACATAAAATAAACATCCAGGAGATAGAAAAAGGGTGGAATTTACCGCAAAAGGTGGAGAACCTGGTGGAGATGGTTCTCAAATGGGCATAGGTGCAGTGATCAAAACCCGGGTAGGTCACAGCATACAATCCCACTGGCAGGCAAAGTCCCCTTCTTCAATATCCCCTGGTCCGAATGGCAACACAGCTACTCCAACGCGTTTCGGACACTACCAGTGTCCTTTTTCAAGGAGTGTAGCTGTGTGAGTATGGGCAGTCTCTTTATAGTGCAGTCAATTGTTAGTACGCAGGACACCGGGTCCTGTTCCGTTCATTACGTGGACTTCCGGTACCGGAAGTTCACTTCCGGCTTAGTGACACGCACGGACGCTGCGTGTGTGTGGCGCTGATCTTTCCCCTCGCTCATGCCCCACTTTCGGTAGGTGTGAACTAAGCGGTGGGTTCATACATACAGCCCGACTTGCCCCACTTCCTGTCTTATTGCATAGGTTCCCGTCATCTGAATATCGGACGGAGATGTTGCTGTTTTAACTCATTCCAGGAAGGGGAAGTCGTGGAGCAAATTCAACCTTATTGATCCTTCAATTTGGTACATCAAAGCCGGATTTGGCTTACACTATGAATATACAAAAATATATGGATGTTTATTTTATGTATTATTGTGTCCCAATAAAAAGGTTTTTCTGCACCATATACTTCTTTTTTCTTCCTATGAGGGAAACTGGATACTGTATATGGGACTATATACATGAAGTTATGAACGGGATGCTGGTTATATAAACCCAGGCTATATACTTGTGGAGAAGAGGAACGCTATTCATTCCTGAGGGAAGTGTGGTAGAATTATTCCTTTTAAGCGCTGGTGTTGAGGATCGACCCCCATTTGGCACCTTTTGGTACCCACCTGTCTGTACATAATATTGTAGCTACCTAATTTATAGTTGCCGATTAAAAGCAGAATAAGGGAATAAACTATTATTTACAGTAAATGCATGTTTATGTATATAGCATAAAAGGAGCATAACATAGGTATTAGTAAATTAATATAGACAGATACAAGCACACAATTTAGCTCTAAGAAATGTAAGTGCAGATTAATAACAGATGTGTTTACTGTAAAAAAATCAGTTTGATGAAGAAAGGAAATATTCTGTAAAGAGTTTTTGTTAGTTAAGTCTCATTTATTTATCATGACTGGCTCAGAGGCTCTTCAGAAGCGCAGCGTATATGTCAGAAGCGTGCATGTCAAGATAGAAAATAACCAATAACGTGATGCTTGCATATCAATGGTTGTCTGCATTGCCAGAATTAACATTGCTACAGCTAAAATCACAATAAATTGTGCACTATCTGGTTGACACTTTGCTAAATAAAAGCATACTAAATTAAATAAATTGCTAGAAATGAAACAAATGCAAAATTAATCAATAATTTCTACTGCTGCAGTCCTAAAACATGTAGACTTTTGTAGAGCTTTTTGATCCAATTTAAATTCATATATACCTTTAAACTTTGGCAGAGCAAGAATTGGTCCCATTGTACAATATGCACAAAGGGGGTGATTCGGATTCACTCGCAAAGCACATTTAGCTTCCTAATGCACAAAACCATGTGCACTGCCGGTGGGGAAGATGTAACATGTGCAGAGAGATTTTGATTTGGGTGAGTTATTTTGTTTCTGTGCAGGGTAAATACTGACTGCTTTATTATAACATTGCAATATAGATATCAGTTTGAAGTACAAACCCCACCCAAATATAACTCTCTCTGCACATGTTACATCTGCCCCACCTGCAGTGCACGTGGTTTTAGCAAACCAAAAGTTCTTTGCGAGTGAAACTGAATCAGGTCCAAAGTTCTCTTTTATCCCATTTGTTCCTACTAAACTGATATTCTGTGTGGTCATAATATATTACCTCAGCTGCCTCCAGGGAGTCAGCTGTTATCGTTGGTTGTGTTATAGCACTGACTGTATTTAGTTTCAGCTTCATCCAGATCACCTACCCATTATTATTCAGAAGATATCTTAGATCCGCAAAAGAACGATTGTTGTTATCGGTCAGGATCTCAATAAGAAGGGAAGAGCCACCAGGTCCTCTTGCCTGAAACAGTGCATAAGAAGTGGGCTTAGATTTATCCTGAAAAAGAAAAATAGTGCATGCATGTTATACAACCTATAAAACAATAAAATTACCATAACACATTTCTTATGCAAAGTACTACTCTGGCATCCAAATTGGATAGTACAAAAATACCCAGAGGAAACATCGGGCAGAATTGGGAAATACGTACATTTTTCACACCTGATACTTTATTAACACTTTTAACATTACAATGTGTCTTATTTACAAAACACAAAAGCATCTTCTGCTGATTAAAATGATATGTGGCATGCTTGTGTGACTGCGGCTGTATCTGCACATGAAGTGCTACAGTGCTTTTCAGTAAAACAATGTAATGCTCCATTTCTTTTCCAGAAAAACAATGTAATGGGACCTAAATACGTAGCGATTTAGACTAGGGTGCTTAGAAAATGCCTTGCATCACTCTGTGTGTAGGGGCCATAGCGATAGCAAAGCACTGAGCCCACACATCGCTATCTCCTGGCGATTAATATCTAGCAAGCTGGATAAATCTAGTAAATTGCTGGGGTCAGGGCCAGCGTTCTCAGAGGAGAACACTGGTCCCGACAGATCGCGTAGCATCTGCTGGCTGACACATTGCTGTGTGCTGAGCAATCTGAGCGTTCTGAATGATCGATCATTGCTGAGAATGCCGCTCAGCATCTCCCCGTGTGTAGGCCCCTTAACATTCCAATTCTTATGCAGATAAAGCTGTAGTCACACACACTGAATATAGACATGAAACATATTTTAATCAGCAGAAGCTGCTTGTGCATTATACTACCATTTTGCAAATAAGACAATAAAACTTGCAAAAAAAAAAAAGAGTAACACAGAGTTCACAAGGTATGTATAACGTGACTTGTATGGCATGGGGGATAGATGTATGTGGACACATCTGTACTTTTATACTATTGCATATGCTTTCTTTATGTCTGCATATGTGTACTGCTACTTGATGCAGGTTCTCCCTGTAAATTAATTTGATCAAAGGTGTTCAATTGATAGAATCTGAGCAACAGTTTTTGTCTGGGTTATACTGACATACCGCTCCTTTGATAGCATACTCAATGGAGGACTTTGGCATGTTCTTTTGTCTGCATTGCTCAACCAGCTGGTACAACTGTGCGTTGAAGTCCGGGTTTGGACCACCCTCTGCAAGGAGAATACATGTATTTACGAACACTGCTTATAGGTGCAAATCTACAATAATACTGCTTTTTGAATTAAGAGATTTTGTAAAAACGATGGTCAGATGCAGTACCCTCTATTTATTTAAAGTTTCTTATATAGCGCAGCAGATTCCGTTGCGCTTTACAATAGTAAATAGTGATAAAACAAACTGGGTAACAACAGACAGACTTGGGGGTTAGAGGGCCCTGCTGCAAGCTTACAATCTATAGGGATATAGGAGGGAAACACAAGGACAGGCACCAGTAATAGCATAGCAGTCCCACCAAGTTACAAGTCCAGAAGGGAAGCTATAAAATACATAAGTGCCTCAGAGGGTTATGCTTGTGGTACTTAAACATGATAGGCAAGTTTTCAGGGAACGCTTGAAAGTTTGAAGGCTAGTGGAGAGTCTTATTGTGCGTGGAAGGGCATTCCATAGGATGGGAGCAGCCTGATGAAAGTCCTGTAATAGTGAATGGGAGCTAGTGATCCGTGCAGAAGAGAGACGGAGATCTTGTGAAGAGCGGAGCGAGCGAGATGGGAGATATTTTGTGATATATAAAGAGATATATGCTGGTGCAGTATGGTTAATAGCTTTATATGCTAGCAAGAGAGTTTTATATTGAATATGGTAAGATACAGGCAACCAATGGAGGGACTGGCAGAGCGGAACAGCAGACAACGAGCGTCTTGCAAGGAAGATCAGCCTAGCAGCAGCATTTAAAATGTATTGCAGTGGGGAGAGTCTGTTCTTGGGAAGACCAGTTAGGAGACTATTGCAATAAGTAATCAATATGCTGCAGCCTTTTTTAAATTTGGCACAGGGATGGCATTTTCATAGATGGGGGTATGTCAGCCCTGTTTTCGAGGTGTGCCAAGACCAGCGTCTGCATTTTCCTAAGCAGCTTTACTGATCGTGGCTGCATGAAAACACTGTCCAGATGACCAATGTCCACACCAAGTGATCTGAATACATGTTTTTCGGGGGAGTGGTATGACAGTCAGTATACAGACATCAGAACCCCGACTGCCAGTACTTTGACGGAGGGACAGGGTGCAAAGAAACACCTTTCGGGCTCGGTAGCTCACCACAGGTTCTATTCTTCCTCTATTGGGGTTGTGGTCCCCCATGAGGGAGAACAGCCGCTGTCAATCAGGATCCCAACTGTTGGGCATTTGAACAGTCGGGTGTCCAATGTCAGTATACTGACCGCCGGGATCTCGTCTGTCGGGCAATCATCCGGCACCCATTTTTTGGGATACACTGTAGACGGATTCAGTATGAAATCCCGGCGGTCGTGATCCCGGCGTTCAAAATCCCGACGCCGGAATTCCGACAAGGGGGGGGGACGTGGATCGCCCCCCCTTGCGGGCTCGCTGCGCTCGCCACGCAGCGGGCCCGTGCCTCGCTACGCTCAGCACGCAAATTTATTCTCCCTCCAGGGGTGTCGTGGACACCCACGGGGGGAGAAAGTGTCGGGATTTCGTCGGTCGGGATTTTAACTGCATCCCCCGTAGACACAGGAGAATTTAGTAGGAGTCTATTTACACACGATGCCTCCTGCAGCATTAGCATATTATCACTCGGCTGTGTTTAACCCTTTAAGTGTCAACAGCTCTGTGAGAGATGTTCAAAATATCAGCTAAAATGCCAGCATCGCTCACATTTGTTATATAAGTTCAAATAAAAATGTTGTGGAAAAGGGTTACATTTCCTATATAACGTAAACATAACAGGACATTATGATGAATACAAAGATTTGCTTGGCTATTTTCACAACTTTTTTGAAAACATTCACTCGGCACTTAAAGGGTTAAAGCTACAGCTGCTGTGTGACCTGCATACATCTCTGACTAAGGTCCTTTGTCTAATTAGAGTGTGATTAATTGCCATAGTTTTGTTGCAGATTTACATATTCTACCAATTCCATACGGGATGCCACCTACTCATACCTCTCACAGCCACTTTGATCATCATAGCCAGCTTGGCGAACACGCGAGCTCTGGCTGCATCCTTTGGACCCTTTATATGCTTTACTTTGGACCACTTGTTATGACCAGCTGAAGCTAGAGTAGATGTATGAAACGTTGCCTCCTGGCCTCCCAAGCAGATGTAATTTACTTTGTCCAAGGCTTCCTGACAGCCCAGCAATGATCTCCAAAGACTATTCCTACAGGATGAGCAAATCCTTCTTAAAGCCAGAGACATAGCGTCCCCACTCCTAGACTCTGCAGAGGAGGAGGAAAGATGGTTCATATACTCTATCCCACAGCACTGTCTTATAAGGTCAAAGATAAAAAAAAAAAAAAAGATATCAATTTTATTATCCCTGGAATTTATTCAACAGGTCATAATGTAAAAAGCTACAGTTAAAAGTTCAAAAACAAGGCAAATACTAATGAATAAATTAGTTGGTAGATCCTCAGTAATAAATTACTTTATAAGCAGTAGGTGGCAATGGGGCAGATGTATTAACCAGCGTTAAGTGCAAAAATGCACTTAACGCTGGTTAACTGGGGGGGATTACGTCTGTCATAATGTATTACTAGCGCACCTAACATGCGCTAGTGACAGCCCGCCGAGTTACGCTCGGCGGGGCTGTCCCTGCAATCCCCCCCAGGGATTAACGGCCGGGGTGATGTATTAACAGCCTTCAAGGCGTTAATTCACCCCGGCCGCTTCGCCAGCTCAGGGCTAGCGTTGTCCTATCCCCCACTATGGGGACAACGCTAGCCCTGCGTCTGGCTTGGGCTGCGCTGGAGATCTCGCGGTTTTAGCGAGATCTCGCGCATGCCCAGTAAGCCGGGCAGGGGGGGCGACGGCGACTGCGCATGTGCGGGGCGGCGAGGGAGCCGATAAGGAGAGCCGTTAACGCTGGGGATAACGGCTCTCCTTATCGGCTTTGGGGGGGTTAATACATCTGCCTATAACGTTTGCCCGCTTCTCCACGTAATGCTGGAGAAGCGGGACTCGTTATTCTCAAAACGTTATAGGCAGATTAGTACATCTGCCCCAATATATTACATATGTGTGTAATGTGTGTTTGGTGTGATTCTCTAGGCATGTCTGCATTATCCGATATTCTATTTTACCATTATACTTGAGGGCTTCGTGCCTAAACAGGGGTGAAGATTTACACCTTTGTGGAAGTTCTCCCCTGTTATACCCAGTGTATGAATGTGTGCAACATCGCTTGTCATGACTCCAGGCGGACTGCCCTCCCTGCTGCAAACCTGCACCCACAGCCCCCGGTGTGTTGTGCTGGCCGCCCCCTTCACATATGTGCGTGCCAGCGGTGCTTCACCACTGGCACACACTTATGGGTTGGACCAACACATTGTGGGTGCTCAAAAAGAGCATTGGGTCATAGGGAATGTCAAACACATCCAATAAGTGTATCCCCCCCCCCCCCCCCGTAGTGCACATGGTTTTGTCCATAAGAGAGTGAATTTGCTTTTGCAAGTGAACCAGACCCTATAATGGCAACCATTCACCTGCATCTTTTGTACTAGAGACCATCTCTACTGAACAAGCCTATATAGTGTGGAAATGTCCATATATTATAATAAGCACAAAATCAGATTTATTTGCACAATAAGGTCCAGATGTATGAAGCTTCAAATAGTGATAAACAACCAGCTCCTAACTGCCATGTTACATGCTGGATTAAAAAAATTACTGGTAGGAGCTGATTGGTTGGTTGTTTATCACTCAACTTTATCAATTTTTGAAGCGTGATACATCGGTAGTAGCTAGATTCCCCTTGACAGGAGGACCTTTCCCATCATGCACTGGGCCCACATCTACCTGGAGGGGGAATATAAACATATAGCAAGCAAACCTGGAGTCCACCGCAGCTGAAATAAAAGTAAACCTATACCAACCTATGTTACAGACAAAATAAAAAAAGAAAACACTTTAAGGTCATCTAACCGCCCTCATTTCCATGAAGAGAAAATAGTCACAACCTTGATACATCTGGACCTAAATCATACTTGCCTACTTTTGAAAACTAGTTTCAGGGAGAGTATAGTTGGTAGTAGAATTTTGCACAGCGCCACATTGAGGGGGGGTATCATGCTCCACCCAAAGGGCGTGTCTAGTTCCATATATGGAGAGATTGTGGAAAAAGATTGTAAGTGTGGCACCTAGAAGCGTGGGTGTACTGCTACATCTGAGAGGAATCTTTTATAATGACTTATAAGCCAAATGTAGATAATACCCAAAGCAGTTAGTAAGAGATACTATACTTGGTAAAGTGCTGGCAAAATGGCACTGATGATTTTATATAAATGTATCTGTATCTCATTCCTTTTATCCCAAAATATTTAACTGTGTAATGTGGGCTAGGTAAAATGTGGGAGATTGCTAGACTAATGAGGGAGAGAGGGAGATTGCTGTTATTTCAGGGAGTCTCCTGCAGAATGCAGGAGGGTAGGCAACTATGACCTAAATGTCAGCTACTTAATAGCAACACTGAGATGTTACAGTCAATTAGTTATTTAGCATGATGTATTAAAAAAAAAAAAAAAAAACATTGTATGCATACTTTGTGCTCATTAGTACTGTTAACTAGCAGCTATAATTAATCCAACGTAAACTGTCATTGCTACATTACACACTGCATGCGATAAAACATTGCTTATACCTGGAAATATACAATATGCTAGCAAATTAACTATATAATTCGTCGAGAACACGGAAATAACACACTGACCTCCAGCCTCACATGTTACTCTGCTCGAACCTAGCTACTGTGTGTCAGTGTGGGGGACACACACAAAGGGGAAGGGAGCAGCCGTTACACCACTCCCCCGGAAACAAAACACCACTTGACAGTTCCGTGCCTGCAGCATAGCAAGCTGACAGATTGATGTATCTTTGATGGGTGTGTCAGGGCTGTACCTAGGTGGGAAGGGGCTTTGGTTGGTGCAGGTAAGAGTAATGACTGGGACATGGATGCATAGTTGCCAAGTCAGCTTACAACAAGCGGATTTGGACTTATTCTTGTCAGTTGCTTATTATTTTTGAGGGTTGCTTGTTTTTGGGCTTATAATATTTTGGTACTTGTTTCCTAGCACAGCGCCCAATATTTTTATCTTATGCGATCGCATCGCATGTCATATAGCCGCATACAATGCATGCGATGCGATGGTATACGATTTTTTATTGTACAACCACCTTGATGGGTCCTTACAATGTTAAATGGCCCCCCATACTCAACGCCACCCCCACGATCAATTCCAACCCGAGCGCAGCGAGGCCACGAGGGGCGGCGTTATGCGTCCTCAGACATTTTCATACCCCCACTATCCACGTCGGCGTGGAGTTGATTTTAGATAGTGTGGCGAGCGCAGCGAGCCACCGAGCCCGAAGCATGGCGAGGGGACACGGATTACTTTACATGTATTGCGCGTCCCCTCGCGGGGCCCGTTTTGCTCGCCACACTTCCCTCGCCACGCCTTGGGCTCGTATTCCACATCCCCTCGCAGGGCTCCCTGCGCTCGCCACGCTTCGGTGGCTCACTGCACTCGCTACACAATCTAAAATCAACTTCACGCCGACGTGGATAGTGGGGGTATAAAAAAGGTCGGAGGACGCGTACCACCACCCCACGCAGGCTCGCTGCGCTCACCACGCTTCGGGTTGGCGTTGATCCTGGGGGTGGGGTTCAGTATGGTGGGCCATTTCACATTGTAAGGACCCATCAGGGTGCTTGTACAATCAAAAATCGTATACGATCGCATCGTATGCCATTGTATGGCATACGATGCAATGAGATATTTTTTTTTTCAACCTGCCTGTTAGCATTGTGTACATGTGGGGGTGTAATTAATCTGCTCAGGGTGCTGGCATGGGAGGTGCATGTTATTTTGGCCTGCCCAGGCTGCGTGTATTACCATGCCCTGGGCTCTGGCAAAGCCTTTCCTTCTAAGGCAGTGGTTCCCAACCCTGGTCCTCAAGTACCCCAACAGTGCACGTTTTCCAGGTCACCCAGCTGGTGCACTCATTATTCAGGCACATTTGAAAAGATCCACAGGTGGATCTAATTATAGCACTTGTGATTCTGTGTGATGCACTGTTGGGGGTACTTGAGGACCAGGGTTGGGAACCACTGTTCTAAGGGTATGGAGTCTTCTCTCCTCTAGTCTGAGCACATGCCCATGTGTCCTAGCCTCCGACCTCAAAGCAAATAGGGAGCCTGACAGCTCATTATTTTGCCCCCTGATATATTTCAGGGTTGCCGACCCTCCCGGAATTACCGGGAGTCTCCCGAAAATCCCACTGAGCCCCCCGATCGCGGCATTTAAATGCCGCAATCCGCAGGTCTCAGAGGAGGGGGCGGAGCTAAAATGACACACTTGTGTCATTTTAGCCCCGCCCCCTCCATGGAGATCAGTGATATTGTCTATTTCCCGTAATGGGGCGGGGCTTAATGACGTCACAGTCAAGCCCCACCCCCCGAACGGGTAATGAAAGTCTCCTCTCCGGGCTTCTCCCGGAGAGGAGCATTTGAAAGTCGGCAACCCTGATATATTTGTATGTTAAGCATGTCTCCTCTTTTCCAGCATAGACATTCCTAATTTGGCGAATCTGTCCTCATAGCTAAAGGACTCCATCCCTTTTATTAGCTTGGTTGCTCTTCTCTGGATTTTCTCCAGCTCTATAATGTCCTTTCTGTAATTAAGGGCCCAGCATTGCACTCCAAATTCCAGATGAGGTCTAACCAGTGCTTTGTAGAGTGGTATAATTACATTGGCGTCCCAAGTTTTTATGCCCCTTATTATACAGGCTACTATCGTGATGGCCTTGGTGACTTCACCCTGACACTGAGCACTGCTCCACAGTTTGTTGTCAATTTGGACTCCTAAGTCTTTTTCCAATTCGCATTTGCCCAAATCTACCCCCATTTAACTCAGGGTTGCCGACTCTCCTGGAATGGCCGGGAGTCTCCCGAAAATCGGGACCCCCTCCCGCCCCCCCGGAAGGGTGGGCAACCCTCCCGGATTCAGGGGGGAACCCCCCTGCGCCCCGGATCACGGCATTAAAATGCTGCAATCCTCGGGTCTCAGAGGAGGATGCCGAGCTAAAATGACACAATTGCGTCATTTTAGCCCCGCCCCCTCCTCTGAGACCCCAGGATTCAACAGTTTGTCATCATGGGGGCAGGGCTTAGTGATGTCACACTTAAGCCCCGCCCCCTGAGCGGCTGCTGGAACTCTCCTTTCCGGGCTTCTCCCGGAGAGGAGAATTATACAGTCGGCAACCCTGATTTAACTTATACGTCGCACACCGGTCATGTCTCCCAAGATGCATAACATTACATTTATCAACTTTGAACCTTATTTGTCTGCCCACTCATCTAGTTTATATAAATCTTTCTGTAAAATGCGGACATCCTCAACTGTTCTTATCATCCTGCACAGTTTTGTGTCATCCGCAAAGATGGATACCCTGCTTAGTAATCCGTCCTCTATATCATTAATGCATATGTTGCATAGAAGAGGCCCCCTCACTGAACCCTGTGTTACTCCACTTAGTACTGTTATCCAGCCTGAAAATGCAACGTTCACAACCACCCTCTGTTCTTTATCCTGCAGGTATATGGTCACTAGGTCGACACACAAAAGGTAGACAAGCATTAGGTCGACCACTGAAGGTTGATAGGCCTTAGATCGACACACTCAAAAGGTTGACCTGGCTTTGGTTGACAGGGTCATTAGGTCGACATTGGGAATGTCAACAGTCAAAAGGTCGATTTGGGTTTTTCACTTTTTTTTTAGCCTACATGTGTGGTATTTCATGCCCACTCGGGCGTGGAAGGAGAATATAATAGTGTGCCCGATGCCTGGTATGTGCAGCGAGCCATTCGAGGAGACACTGTGCACCGATAAAGTGTCAATGTCGAGTTGACACTCGAAAAAGAAAAAACCCATGTCAACCTTCTCAATGTCGACCTAATGACCCTGTCGACCTAAAATCATGTTGACTTTTTGAGTGTGTTGACAAAATGCCTGTCGACCTTCATTGATCAACCTAGTGCATGTCTGCATGTCGACCTTCCTGTGTTCCACCTAATGATCCACTCCCCTCTGTCCTGCAGCCAGTTTTTTATCCAGCTACAGATTTTAACCCCTAGTCCGAAGGCCTCCGTTTTATTAATCAGCCTCTTATGTGGCACAGTGTTAAATGCCTTTGTACAGTAGTTTAGGTAGACCACATCAACAGCAATGCCAATGTCTAGGTTTGCGCTAACCTCTTCATAAAAACTTATTAGGTTAGGTTACCGCTAATTATATTATTCATCTCTAAGTATTCCTGGATACCATCCCTTAAAAGTCCCTTGAATAATTTCCCCATAAGGGGTGTATTACACTAGTTGGGGGGCTGGCATGGGTGTTGTATTATCCTGCATGGGGGTACTAGCATGTGGGTGGGTTTATTACTCTGCCCAAGGTGCTGGGGTGGGGAGGGTGGGGGTTACATTGCCTTGCATGCAGAAGGTTTTACCCTGTTTAAAGCTGGCACACCTCTCACTTCCTTCCAGACCTAACTCTCCTCACTCCATGGGCAGACATGCGCAGGGAAAGCAGCTTGGGCAGTGATCAGCATACAGTAGCTGCAAGCAGAGTTCACCCTGTTCTGTATCATGGTACAACTAGAAGGTCGGGAAAACTGGGTGCTAGTGGACAATGGTAGTGAGCGCACCCTTGTCTCTGCCAAAGGGGCTGACCAGGTCCTTCCTTCGGTTAGAATGCTGTGTATACATTGTGATATTGAGGAGTGCCCAGGTATGCACCTAAACATGATAATACATGGTCGGCTGATAAAGGTGGTAGCTGCAGTGACCTTAGTACCCAGAAAACTCAAGCAGTTGGTATTGGGAGCTAGACATATGCAGTTAAGGTTCTTTTGGCCAAGCATTTATGATGCAGTCAAGAGGTATTATCAAAAAATGCCCAGTGTGTCAGAAGATGGCTCCTCGGCCAAAGTTTAGGGCTCCACTGGTACTCCCTAGGCATGGTTCCCGTGCCTTTTGATAAAATTGGTATGGATCTAATGTGGCCAATGGAAAAATCTGCTTGATGGCATCAATCCCTACTTGTGGTAGTGGATTATGCCACCAGATACCCAGAGGCTATACCCCTGCGTAATACCCCAGGGTAATATGGATGGACCCAAACAAAGAGGTGAATGCTTGCGTGAACCATTGGTTTTTGGCCTTACAGCCAAATAAGTTTGAGGTGCGGCATCGTCCAGGGAAAAAGCACATCAGTGCGGATGCCCTTTCCAGAGGTTTGTAGGTCCTGATCCTCCAAGCAACCCTATAGTGAAGCTAGAGGAGGAGGAAAAGGGCGATGTGGGCGACCTTTGGAAAGTGGTGGATGGCTGTGTACCCAGGAAGATGACACGAGTAGGCGTGGGCAAGGCAGAGAGCTCGCCTGAAAAGTTCTTAGCCTCACCAGGGTGCTACACGCAGGGTGCATGCGTGCTGGGTCCTGGGGCTGCAGCAGCTCTCGGCATCTCATCCCCCCTATGGCAGCATCTTCAGGGCTGATTGCTCGGAAACCAGGGATATCGGGGGACTATGCGGCTGGGTGCTGCTTCTGGCAATGCCTGCCACTTCCCTTGCTCAGCGGATGCCAGGCAATGCAGAGATGTCTGATCAGCGCACCCGCCCACAGCTAGTAATTAGGGCTGGGTGGGCTACTCCCTTGGGCATTGGCCATAGTGGCCTTTTTAAGGGAGTTAGCTCAGCACAGCCCTGTTGGTGAAACATTCAGTCAGAGCTATCCTTCTGCCATTTTGCTGCATTCTCCAGGCTCCAGCTTATTTGTTCCCAGTTTCTGTTGTGTCCTTCCAGCAGCTCAAGTCCAGTTCCAGTGTTGTAAGTTCTCTGTTCAGGAGGCCTGGTTACCTCCAGTTGTTTTGAACTGTTATTTCTTTAATTACTGGTCTGTACACACATTTCTCATTGGTTTATTCTCATCTGTACTCATCAGATATTCCCACGGTGTTGCACCTTACTTTATTCTTGTGCCGTCGGGGTTATTTAACCTAAACTGCATTTGTTCTGTGCTACCTCGTGTGGTTTGTGCTTTTGTGTTAAGTGTTTATTGTGTGGTGTTATAGTCTTATGTATGCAACTAGGTCACTTATGCAAGTTTTTATTATCAGTTTTAGTTAGGTACCCTTAGCTAGCTCTCCTTTTGTCACTCTCATAAAGGATCTCTGGCACTTTTACCTATTTAAGACCTGGTGGCACTGGAGTTGGGCCAGCCCTAATTTGTGCCTCCAAACGTATTTTAGGCAAATATCTAGCCCCTAAGGTGCCAACCATCTTTTGGAGAGGTCAACAGAGGCAGAGTAGGGTTCACTGTGGCCGACCTAAACAGTTGTCACGGCTGCTGGTTCACAATCGAACCATAACACAGGGTGGTTAAAGCTAAGGGGGGGGGGGGGGGGAGTAAGGCAGGAACAGCATATTTCCACATGAGGGTAACGTGGAAGATCCAGTGCATGTTTTAGAGCAGCGACAGCAGCAGGAAAATGAGATCCAGTACAGGTTTCCTAAACTGATGTGATCAAGGTCTGGCTGATTAGCAGCACTTGTGGCTTCTTGTATTATGAGTGTGTCCATGGCAGGAGGTCATGGCTCCCAAAGCTGAAAATTGGCTGGGTGGCCCGTAATGTAATTTAACGTTAGGTGCATTGGAGTGTACCCTGACTGTGAAATCTGTGGAAAACCCTGTGATGCTGTAACCTTGTTTGCCAAGCTGTTAACCTGGTATGTTGTTTACCTGCTACAAAATAAAGACTCAGACTTCATCTATATCCAGATATATTGAACATTTTATAAAAGCATACACTCAGAACATTAACTAAAATATTTGCAAAAAGACACTAAAGGGGTATTTAGACATATATGACTGTATAAAGTATTAACACAACATTAACAAACAAGATACACTGGGTATGTGGTGCGCTATTATCAGCAGCTGGCGAGGGGTTGTCACTTCCCTAAAATTCAAACAGAATAAACAAGATATGTATATCTGAATGATTATAGCTCAGACGGTATCAAAATAAATATTAACTCTACTTAAGATAAATGTAAAAATCAATAAAATAACTATAGAATATATACAGCATAATATATAAAAATCAAAGATAAAGGATAGGGGTAGGTGTCACTTGTGTAAAATCAAGTGGTATATAAGGTTTGAGTTTAAAGGTCAAATGTCACGGAATATTCCATAAAATTGAATGGGAAATATTTCATATTACCAAATATGGAGCGATCCACTGATAGTTGCTGGATATTGGGAATTAGATGGCAATCCCTCCAGTGGTAGATAAACAACTGTAGTTGCGATATATTTTTGTGCTCTATAATTTCAAGAGCTCATGATGTCCTGAGGGCGACCACTGGATTTCTGGTGTGTCTTTTTTAGGCATCTGGCTAGCACTAACACAACATTAAACATAAAAAAAAAACAGATTGCGAATGTGCTATAGATAATAGAGCCGATTCAGGATCTTTCGCAGTTATCCATTCGGCCCCTGCCCTGATGGTCAGGGGTTTGCGCATGAGCATGGGCATTTCTTGTGCAAACCTTGACAGCGAGTCCATGGTTGCGATGTCTGCTGGGGGGTGGATGGCTGACATCACATAACGTCAGCTGCCCACCCTGTTTTCATCCCGGCGCTCGCAAATAAAAGTCAGTTTATTTATGAAGGCAGGACAAATCATAGAATGTTTTTTCCTGCTAGCGGCTTATGCGAGGTGATGTGTTCTCGTACACATCCCTTTGCATGTTTCCGAGGAGATTCAGTGACAAGTAGGGGCGTGCATTTGGGCGTGAGTCTCAGGCGCTTAGTAAGCTGCGCTGTTCATAGTTTACCGAACGAGGTAATGTGTAATGTGTGTGACGTCCCAGAGAGGTTGATACAGCTTTGCTGTATGTCCCAGTGAGCACAGGTATTAATATTATAGCTAAAGAGATGATGGACAACGGAAACTTAAATAGCGCATGGTGGGCCTTATTCAGCATGCATCGCTAATCACAGAATTCCCAAATCAAGCACTTATCAAATGACGGCACATGTGTATTGTACACATTGCGCATGCGCGAGGAGAAATATTGACTGAAAATGCTTATGGATTTATCGAATTAGCGATCCATGCTGAATTAAGCCCGCTATTCATAACACAATGGAGTAAAGGGGAGAGACCATAAAGCCATAAACCTGGAATTTTAATTAAAAATCAAACAGTGTCATGGTTATTTCCCACTACAGGGTCAGTGTTCATTTTAACAGATGTAATAAGCTTGCTCTATTGAATTTTGGCCTGCACCAGTGCAGTAACACTACATTTTTGTTTAGAATCCTCTATGTTCCAGGCTGGTCCTGGTGATGTCATATTTGAGCTTCAGTCACGTCATAATACTCTGAAAAGAGAGGGAAAACGTTGACAAAATAAGTGTTAAGCACAACAATCACACCTGGACCTTAGGTCACCCTCCCAGGCCACCCGGGAAGGTGGGCAAGTCTCCCGCATTTTTTGCCACAGCTCCTGCTCCCCCCTTCCCCGTGGTATAACATTCCGAATTCCGTGGGTCCGCTGGGAGGGGACGGGGCTAATATTATGCAAATCGAGTCATTTTGCATCATTTTAGCCCCTCCCCCCATCCACGGGCCCGTGAATTAATGCGGCTGCCTGTCGTGGGGGTGGGGCTAGGTGACATCAGCCTCACCCCACCCCCAAAACGTAACCTCATCCCGTCCCCCTTTCACTCCTCTCCGGGCTTCTCCCAGAGAGGAGTTTTAAAAAGTTGTCAGGTATGCTATAATATGCACATGCTGAATTAAGCCTTGCCCCATGTACTTCGCTCCATCAGCACTTGCCATATGCATGTGCCAGAATATTTGTTGCATGTGCATTAGCAAATAATCCCTCAACTATGTGAACAAGGGCATTTTAAGAGAAGGTGCTTGTGCAGCTTCCTCCGTCCGGGCCCCTCCTCTCTGCCAGCAGCAGCGCAGCATTGTGGAGTCTGAGCACTAGAAAGCTTAGATTCCACTAAGCATGTGCAGATCTCAGAAAAAAATGGCATGGCAGCCTTTTTACCAGCGATTTCAGGAGCGCTGCTGCCACAATCACTGAACTCCGGAGGGTAAGTAATATAAAAATTGGTGCAGCGTGTGTGATGTAAGTCCCGCTGGGACTAAAGGGCTCATGTGACTCCACACACTGCACCCATTAAAAATACGACACTGTACATGTAACACAGGGTTGCCGACTTGCATAAAATCCTCTCCGGGAGAAGCCCGGAGAGGAATCTTTCATGACAAGTTTGGGGGCGAGGCTTAACGGTGATGTCATTAAGCCCCGCCCCCATTACGGCAAATAGCCGAAATAACTGATCTCCATGGAGGGGGGCGGAGCTAAAATGACACGATTGTGCCATTTTAGCTCCGCCCCCTCCTCTGAGACCCACGGATTGCGGCATTTAAATGCCGCGATCGGGGGGGCTCAGTGGGGGTCCCCCTGATTCCGGGAGGGTTGCCCACCCTTCCGGGGGCCGGGAGGGGGGACCCGATTTTCGGGAGACTCCCGCAAATTCCGGGAGGGTCGGCAACCCTGATGTAACATAGGATTTGACGGCAGATAAGAATTTTGGCCCATTTAGTATGCCCCTTTTTTATCCTTCAGGTAAACTCAACCCTTTTTGATCCTTATTTCTTTGTATATCAGCATTGTTTACAGTTAGTGTGCATATATTTTTAGGGATATGCCATATAAGAATTCACATACAGGGGTATTCAATTCATCCCATTTTCCCATTTGGCTGAAAAACACAGGACATTTTTGATCTGTCTATTCAATTGCAGGTGTTTTTAAGTCCTATTTCTTCTATGCAGTTTAACTTTTTTTGGGTAAAAACTACATAGGTGAAAAGTAAAAACCTGAACAAATGCCCACAACAAACAACTATAATTTGCAGATCCACGTGTTTTTCAACTTTGACAAATTCTTTGCTTAGGTTAAAAATTGGCACTTGATCAGAAATTTGAATGAAAAAAGTACAGATTTATTACCTAGGCGAAAAATTTGGCCTCAGTTGAATACACCCATATGATTGCTCCTGATTATTGGGTGATTATCAGGAGCAATCAATTATGATCTCTCCTTAAGAAGCCAAGCTGTTAAGCAAAAAAACAATTGGCCATACACTATGGCCCTTATTCAGATATGATTGCAGTACACATTTGTTCTCAAAATGGGCAAAACCATGTGCACTGCAGGTGGGGCAGATGTAACATGTATAGAGAGAGTTAAATTTGGGTTAGTTATTTTGTTTCTGTGCAGGGAAAATACTGGCTGAATTATTTTTACACTGCAATTTAGATTTCAGTTTCAACATAGCCCACCCAAATTTAACTCTCTCTGTACATGTTACATCTGCCCCACCTGCAGTGCCAGTGCACATGGTTTTGCCCATTTTGAGAACAAATTTGTACTGCAATCAGATCTCAATAAGGGCCTATATACCACATTGCTCCATGGTTCATGTTCACATCAGGAATCAGGATCATTAATGACTGTACCCGAACCTCTGCTCTTCAGATGAGAAGCAGATGCAATTTCTGGTCACAGCAAAATAATGCATGCATGTTGTACCATAGGATTTCTGCTTAGATTATAATAATACTTGTTTGCGTATACATGCATATGTAGAATTGATGCTGGAGCGTAAACAGATAAGTGGACTCAGTAGCGCACGCAGGGTCTGAAAGCTGAGGGCCCCCTCTTTCCATGGGTACAAGAATTTAAAAAACCGGCCCTTGGGAACCGGAGATATCTGACTTCAAAGCAGTGGTCCCCATCCAAGCCTGTTAAATGCTCTTCCCAGTCAGATATTTCAGGTTCTGTCTGACTTACAGTTTTCCTGAGAGTATATTCCAAAAGCTGAGACTCTCCCCCTTTGATGGAAACTACTAGTTTGTCTCTACTGTTCCCACAACCAGAGAGATCAGCCTTCCAGCAGCTGGTTACTGCTCCAGCTCCACACACCTGGTATGTAGTTTTATATTCTCGTCGGCAGATTGCTCGGCCTCCTGAACTCTGATCCCCTTGTCCCCAGTACCATTTTAATTCCATTAAAATCTAAGAAATCTATTTCTGGAAACTGGAGATATCTGCAGTCAAGCAAGCTGTCCTCCCACCAGAAAATTATGAATAATAAGCCCACTCCACTATACACCCCTCCTCTGCGTACTAAACATCCTCTACCACCCTGGAAGTTATGTATCAGGGCCCCTTCATTCAGCCCAATGCCCCCTTATCCCACCCCATCTCCCACCATCTGTGCAGTAAAGGGGTAATTAGTGGAAATTACTGATCCAGGCCCTACATGCTGAGCGGTTGATAGAATACCCCTTACCACCCGCAGGACATCAAAGCTTCCCCCACCCCTACCGCTGGAGGATCAGTAGGGGCCCCAATACATTGTTTTGCCCAGGGGTCTACACTGCTGTTGACGCCCCTGTATGTTTATATATGTACAGTATGTATATGTGTATATATATATATATTTATTATTATTATTATTATTTATATACATTTGGTCTATCTATAATACTTTAACTGAACCGGCATATACTGGGTCACCTAAGTGTCCTTCTCCGTGCTTTGCTCCGCCCCTCTGGAAACCCCCTTCTGAAAATCCTGCGTTTGCCACTGGGACTAAAATGCTCCTGCACTTATCAGAAGTGGGAAGTTACATGCTGCACAGCCAACTGCATGATCCTTATAGAGAAGGTGTTTACTTCCCTGCTGGTGCCGCCTCACTGAAGGTCACAGCTAGATACTGTACCTAAAGTTCGGCTAAGCTGGAGTGTTTAACCAGATCAGCTGTGGATGGAATAGGTGTGTACCCAGCTTTAGTTTATGTTTTAAGATTGCAACGTCAGGACAATGTTGCAATAAGACAGCCTATCTCACCACTGACACTATACAAGACTTTTTTTGTTTACAATGTATTTATTCAGCATGTTGAGTGCTCAGATGCTGCCTAATTTACCTGAAGCTGGAGGGATGTCCGCTCCAACAGTGCTGGTAGCACTTAGCGGTGGAGGAGGTGGTACAGCCCGCCTGTGGAGACACATCACAATCGGTTACTTTTACTGCGATCTTTAAAGACAGTAGCAGCATGTTCAAGAGCATTCGTCCTATACCCTCCAAACACTTTATAACGCTTTAAACTAACATTTCTATTTGGCCGAGTGAAGTAAATAGATGTTCATTGTTCATGTGCAAATAAAAAGTTGACTTCCGGCAAGTCACATGCTGGAGGACCCAGAGTGAGTCACTTTCTTACTGGTTCCTTGTTTGAGCAGACTCCTTCCATGGTGACTGGAGCCGATGTGTAGTCAGGTGACTGCTGAACTTTTTCAAATTTCATGCAGTATTTAAATGAGCTCAATCTTGCACCAGATTATTAGGTCTCTGTTACTTCAGCGGTTCTAGTGAGTCTTCTGTGTATCAATATTCTGTGCACCTTGATACCAACCCGGTTTGTCCTGCTGCTCCCTAGTCTGTTGCGTGTCTCTGCACCTACTTTCTGACCCTGGCCATATTTCAGATGTGGATAGAGTAGTGGCTCATGCAACAAAGTACAGATGTTTGGTCGACATGACTTAAGGTCGAATTTGCATAAAGGTCGACATGAGGAAGGTCGACTGGTCATAAGGTCGACATGGGTTTTTCACTGTTTTTTTGAGCCGACATGTGCCGACAGGCGGTATTTCATGCCCTACCATCCACTAGGGCGTGGTGGGAGAATAAAATAGTGTGCCGAGCGCAGCGAGGCACCGTGCCCGAAGCACTGCGAGCGAAGCGAGCGATGCGAGGGTCCGATTCTCATTGCCAACTGTGTCCATGTCGACCGTGTCGACATTCGGATAAAAAAACAGTGAAAAACCCATGTCGACCTTATGACCAGTCGACCTTCCTCATGTCGACCTTTATGCAAATTCGACTTTAAGTCATGTCGACCTTGGCCCATGTCGACCTTAAGTCAGGTCGACCTTCCTGCCAGTCGACCTAGTGGGGTCGACCTAATGACTGTAGACCTAAGTTCATTCTGACAGATGTACCGCTTCCGTGCTCAGCTGTGTACTTAAGCACAGATGCTCAGTACACATAGCTGACACACACATGCTTTCCACCAGCTATGTGTGCTGAGAGATCTGTGCTAAACACAGTTTTTCCTATGCTTGCTAGGCAATCTTATTAGGTAAAACAGCGCATGCATTGTCTATCTGAGCAGGTGATGGCGATGCGCGGGACCATGCTTCCCCATCCCTATAGGCAAACTGTTCCATGTTTACTTCCTAAGCAATCTAGACAGATCGCTTAGAAAACAGCCCAAAATCACTATGTGTGTATGCAGGGCAGGCGACAGGGGGGGTCAAAGGGGACACCTGTACTGGGCCCCAAGCTTGTGAGGGGCCCTAAGTTCTGACGGCTGTAAGCATAGCTGCGGCAGTGCAGTGCCTAGAAATGGTTTATAAAGGCACCCGCCTGGATTCCTGTAAGGGTACTTACCCAGACACCCCTCTGTGATTATTAATTGTGTCTTTTGTAATAATAAAAAACACATTCAATATGCAGTATACTAAAAATATTCTGCTCAAGGGGCCCCAGAGATATCAGTGTACCGCGCCCCAAGATTTCTGTTGCAGGCCCTGTGTGTATGGGCCTTTAGGGCTTGGTCAGTGGCGTAACTATAGTGGGTGCAGGGGATGCAGTTGCTATGGGGCCCGGGCCTTTGGGGGGCCCGGGGCCCCAGCAGGCTATCCCCTGCACCCCCATGATCTTTTTTTTTTTTTTTTTCATTTTTTTAATATAAATATTGCAGGTCACGCGGTGGTGCCCGCGCTGCCGTCTTCTAAGAAAGTCAGCGACGCCAGCACAGGCTAAGCACCGCCCGGTGGTGCCCGCGCTGCCTTCTTCTAAGAAAGTCAGCGACGTCAGCGAAAGTCAGCGACGCCAAGGCCCAGGGACCGGAAGCAGTACACAGGCTAAGCACCGCCCGGGGAGAAGTGTAACCCGGCGCCGTCCGTGTAGCTCACGCCGCCTGGAGTCGGCCGGAGCAGTAAAGCCTGGGACAGTGGCAGCAGCCAGCAGACAAGTCTCACGGAGGGGAGCAGGGGACCGCGGTGCTGGGAACTTGAAGAGCAGGGGAGTTGGTGAGTTCAGTTGCAGACCTGCTGCCACTGCCAGGTGAGAGAAGGGGGGGGGGCAGTCGAACACTTTAATACCCTTGCTCCCCCCTCTCCCCCTCCTCCTCCCCTCTCCCCCTCCTCCCCCCAAACTCATCATTTTAGATGAACCCACCACTGGAGTGGACCCGTGCTCTAGGGAGGTAATTTCCAAACATAAGAAGGGTAAGAACCAAAATAATACAGTCTCATTCTCCTACATCCTCACAATGTACCAACTCTGGCAGGATATATCAAAATTCATAGCAATTTGCCTGCAGAAGTAACCTATTTACACCAGCATAACGACCAGGCTAGGTGTACCCGGCTAATAGAACAATACACATAGATTACATTTAAAGTCTCTGGGCTGATTAGTTAGTAACTTATCAGTTTAATTAAACAATAACAATATTATTGCAATATACTGTATAATGTGTTGCCTTTTTGCCATTTATGCTCCAGCCCCCCCCCCCCCAACCGCTTTGTCTTTTGTAGTGACAATGAAGGGGGGGCCCCTTTCAGGATTTTGCTATGGGGCCCACAAAGTTGTAGTTACGCCTCTGGGCTTGGTTATGGGTAGGTGGGTTCGGCACTTAGAAGGTTATGCCTCCGCTGAAAATATTCATACTAATTATTACTAAGGCAGAGTCCCATCTGTATGCATTGTGACATCTGTTAAAGGGACAGGTGTGGGTGCTTTCTGGGGAGTAACAATACCTGGGGTGTTTCTGGGCTCCACTGGGGAAGGTGTGATGATATACATGATATTTGGGAGATTATGGTAATAAGTTGTTTGCATGATGGAGGTTTGGGGGTCTGTGTTTAGTCTCAGAGGGGTGGAGTATTATTTCAAATGTGGAGTTTTGTGGTTTGTCACAGCAGCTTAAAGGTCTGGGAGCCACAAGCAAGACTGCCAAGCATATTGAAACCAGTGGCTTGTACACAGGTGTAGTGATGTATTAATGTTTTGGTATTGGCTCTGCCTACATTTGATTTGGTGCTGCTTGCGTGAGGCCACTTCTAGAAATTTTCCAAGGGCCACTTTTATTTCCCAATCGGCCACCGTAGGAAGGGAGTTTTAGGAATTCCCTTCACCACCTATGTCACCCAGAGCTCAGAGGAATGCCACAGAGGAGGCATTACTCTCTCCTCCAAGCACAATGCCAGCACAATGCCCTAGCTGTCATGGCTATGTATGTTGGGACCCACCTCCTTCCTCCCTGCAGCCAGTCATGGAGCCGAGGCTGTGCTGCACCTGCACATTTTATTGTAGAAGTTAACCATCGCAGCCCAGTGCTAGCAGCTGTGCGGTTAGTATTAAGAAGAGTAGCACCACGCATCTGTGGTGGTGGGGGGGCATTCAGGGAGGGAGGCCCCGGGATACATACCCCCCCCCCTTTACCCAGCTCTGGTCTACACTGGCTGATATATCAACCGCTCGAAGGAATGGCTGATATATCGTTGCACCACTGACCAGTGTGTACCATCAATATATCTGTGACCGATGAAGAAAAATCATTCCAAACAATAGGTACCAGAATGTCTTGCTCTGGAAGGAAAGTATATAAGGTGGAGCTTGTTTTGGTGATAATGGATATAGCAGTGCTTTGTTATCTGGAGGGAACATGGGAATCTGTACTATCACTTTTGCTTGCATATAGATAAGGAAGCTATTCCTATTGGTTGGTTTCACTATCTCTGTTATAATGAATGCACAGAGTAGTACAAAATAATACGATGCTTCTGTATTTCAGTACCACATAATCACAAACACAGATACACACTGCCATCTCACTGGTCTATGTTGCGTGTGGGTGAAACGGGCTGCATATCCAGATTTAAGTGTCTGACGGCTGGCTCATGATGAGGCATTGGTGAAGGCGGTGGTAATGTTGGATATGCTGGATAGGTCAGATAGTTTCCTGGGTATGGCTCATAATGATGATGATATACCATAGGCTCATCCTCATCAACTTCAACTGGGACCACATTGGGCTGTATATGGGGAAAAGAAAGTAGATTAATACTCTCAAAACAACATGTTACTCAATAACCTGTTGTTTAATAACAGTTGCCATGTTCTACAAAGTATAATGCTGAAGGGGGAAAAGTCATGTTCAGTGGAACAAAAAAGTAATGACGGCTTTGGTCTCCAGTGGCCACATGTAATAGCCTCCACGTTCGGGGGCCATGCGGGATGGTGTCTGAATGTTGAGGCTTTTAAAAGGGGTAATAAATTACAAGGCATGGTTTTGCCTCATAATTGATTGCCCTTTTAAAAAGTGTGCATTGTTAATGACATAAGTTAATGACATAAGCACTTGCAAATGCAAATTCCTTCTCAATTGGACAAAACCATGTACACTGCAGGGGGTGGGGGGGGGGTCAGATGTAGCACGTGCAGAGAGAGTTACATTTGGGTGAGTTATTTGGTTTCTGTACAAGGAAAATACTGACTGCTCTATTTTTACACTGCAATATAGATCTCACTTTGAAGTAAAACCCCACTAAAATCTAATTCTTTCTCTCTGCACAGGTTACATCTGCCCCCCCCCCCCCCTGCAGTGCATATGGTTTTGTCCTTTTGAAAAGGTATTTGCCTTTGCGAGTGAACAACACTAGGTGATATTGTTTACAACATCCTTCAAAATATCCATCACCAGCACTAGGCAGGGGGGATAATCCACATGGGGGTCATACAGCCCTAGGCCTAGCCTGAACTAAAACATCTGCCATCCCCTTAGGCAGTGGCACCAAGAGAAAGGATGAGAGTATACTAATCACCCAGGCCCAGTTCTGATGGAGGGGACCAGCAGTGCCTGGCAGCAGCAGAAGCTCTTTTCAACCCAGTTGCTGTGTGTTGGTCTGCAGTCTTGCCAGGGGGGTGCATTAAGTACTATTCTTTAGTGCATGGCCATGCCTCCAGCAATAACGCCATGTCCACTGAAAAGTACATGGACCTGGCCAGGCTCTCTACTGCCCTGCCCTTAGGAATAACTAGCACTTGGGCTATTTCCCAATTCCCAAATTGGTAGTGTGTAGGAGGTGAATAGATATGTATACATATCCTGGGGTGTATACTTTGTGTGACAATTTTAGCAACTAATGCTGCTTTCAGACCGCATAACTGGCTTTGACCCTGTATTTGAAAACGTTTCCAAAAACGGGTCTGCCAGGTAAAACCCCTTTCACACCGCATCTCTTAACCGGTATATTACCGTTTAAGTGGCGTTTTTTTGACACTGGCAGACCCGTTTTTGGAAGCTTTCCAAAAACAGGGTCAAAGCCAGTGCGGTCTTCAGTGCCCCCCCCGGTTAACACACACACAACCGCACCCCCCCCCCCCCCGTTAACACACACACAACACAACCGGGCACCCTCCCACCCCCCACCCCCCAGCGGGTTAACACACACACACACACACAACCCCCATGTGTTAAAGAACCCCCCCCCCGTTCAGCCGGTACCTCCTGCGACGCGTTGAGGATCCCGGCAGTATGGACGGATGCATTGCACTTGTAAAAAAAAAAGTGTCTTTTGGAAAATGGCTGCCCCATAGGAAAGCCCGTTTAAAAAAACTGTCTTTCCTATGGGGGCAGCCATTTTCCGAAAGTCACTTTTCTTATAAAGTGACTTTCGGAAAATGGCTGCCCCATAGGAAAGACTGTTTTTTTAAACGGGCTTTCCTATGGGGCAGCCATTTTCCAAAAGACACTTTTTTTTTTAACAAGTGCAATGCATCCATCCATACCGCCAGGATCCTCAACGCGTCGCAGGAGGTACCGGCTGAACGGGGGGGGTTTGTTAGCGCTGGGGGGACGACGACGGGACGTTAACCGGCGCGCGGCGGGGGGAGGGGGGGATTTAACCGTCGTGCGGGGGGGGGGGCGGAGCGGGGGTGAAGTGCAGTGAATATTTAATGAGCACTCATTAAATATTCACTGCGCTGGGTCACAAATACTGTTTCAGACCCGATTTTGATGCCAAAATACCGGGTCTGAAATGGGTAGGACCCTCCATTTTAACCGGTTGAAAAAACGGTATTTTCAAACCGGTTAATTGGATCTGCACCTTTCAGACCGCACAGATTACCATTTTAAAACGGTAAAAAAACGGCAATATACCGTTTCCAAAGTGCGGTCTGAAAGGGGCATTAGACACATGCACAATTATTGAAATGCATGGATCATTTGAGAGAATTTCAGCATTGTGGCAACGCACAATCAGCCTCAGAGAGAGGCAGCTCATTAACTTACCACTGGGCTGGGTTGAGTATTGCCATATCCAAAGCTTGATAATGCTGACATTGTCATATTGTTCATTATAACCTGATGCATCTGTGCATTCTGTATCATCATCAGTTCTATTAAATCTGAAGGCAAAAACATACAGTATACAGGGTTATAGAAGATAATAATCCACACTTATTTAATTATCTGTGTAATAAAAGAGTTTAAACTACAGATGGACAACCTTGTTTTGTCTGAGGGCCCCGCTGACAGATTGCACTCATTTGCATTGGCATCAATATAATATTAACTTGCTTAGAATAGGAAAATACAACCAGCTATCCGGTGAGGTCATGCAAGAAAAGGGGTGTACACACGGAGCAAATTTGTGCTATTTTCTAAGCAATCTGACTAGATTGCTTAGAAAGTAAGCACAGATCTCTCCGTGTGTATGCTCCGAGAGATTAAATATCTCTTGCTAACTAAGTCAGTGCATGCAGTCCCAATCTAGTTAGATTGCTTAGCAAATGACTGCAAATCTCTGTGTGTACAGAATGAGAGATACTGATCGCAATCTCTCATTCTGAACAACTACCCGGCCTTTTTTTGCTTAAGCAAAATTGCTAAGAAAAATTGCTTAGCAAAATTGTTTAGCACAAATCTCTGCGTGTGTATGTGCTCTGCATGGGAGATCTTGACACCAGCAAAATTGCTTAGCAAAATTGCTTAGCACAGATCTCTACGTGTGTATGCCCCTAAAGACTTATGTCCCTCTCATGAAATTCTGGGCCGGCATGGCTTAGGTCGACACATGAAATAGGTTGACATGGCTATGGTCGACAGGGTTGAAAGGTTGACATACGCATTAGGTTGACAATGGCTAGGTCAACAGTCGAAAGGTCAACATGAATTTTTCCCGTATTCTTGTCCACAATGTCCACATGGACACCATCAAAGTGTACCACGTCCCCTCACATGGCTTGATGCACTCGCCATGCTTTGGGCACGGTGCCTCGCTACGCTCAGCACACTATCCTATTCTCCCTCCATGCCCTGGTGGATGGTAGGGCAGGAGATACCACCCGATGGCACATGCCTGCTAAAAAAAAAAACATGAAAAACCTATGTCCACTTTTTGACTGTCGACATAGCCATTGTGTACCTAATGCTTATGTCGACCTTCCAACCCTGTCGACCTACCTTCAGTGGTCGACATGGGACGTTGCTATGGGCAACCCATTAGAATCTACTTTTTTAGCACCTTCTAGAAGAGGTTAAGTAGAACTCCCATCTTAGGAAATGTCCCCCTTAGTCTCTCTTAACTGCCAGTCTTTTGTTTCCACATGTTTCTACTTAATTCATAATTTTATTGATGCAAAAATAATTTTGACTAGAGAAGACAATAGGTGTAATACCATTTGCAGTATTTAGTAATATGATTACACCACTCTTCTTCAAATGATTATATAAGGCAGAATGGCTAGAAACAGCTTTGATATATAAAATGTATCATCGCAGCAGTGGCTAGGTAGCTTTCATTCTACAGGAAGGTTTCATTCTAGGCCCAACCAGACACTTTGAGAGTGTACAGTATATTATTTACATTAATTATCTTACCTTCTTTAGCACGTCCATGTCTGATGGGATGAGACAGAGGAGGGATGAAATCTCCAGGAAGCTGCTGAATTATTGTTGGCTGTTGGGAATACTGAGAAGCAGAAGAACATGACAAATGGGCACCCTTTAGTATCTCTCTGTGCTTTGAAGAGAAGACACAGGCACCTATTTATTAATACTAAGGCTGATTCAGAGGTGGACATTATAACACAGCTGCTAAAGCCACAGGAGAATGCTTAAGTAATAAAAAAAAAACACTACTAGATACTGAGATCCAATGCTGCATACAGTATGAAGAGGCATCCCAAGTAGTCCTCAGGATGTTCTTTAAAATCCCACTGCTGCGGCCAGTGATGCTGCGTCTGAGTATGCAGGCACTGGTTTCAAAGGGATGCAAAGGCCACATGCATAAAGCAGAATACTCTATAGAGATAAAAAAAAAAGCAAGGAGATCCCAAAATGCACAATAGTAAAGATGAAAATAAAAATGTTATGTAAAGCAATATATATATATATAAAATAAAGTGCTGGTAAACATTGTTTTTATGTTAGCGCATAAACATGCAATGTTATGTGACCATAATGTGAATGGTGTTCGTATCCCTGGAGTCTTATTAAAAAGATACTTCTGCACACTTTGACCACATCCCCTCTTAAACAAATACAAAATAATGACACTAGCCTTCCATAAGATTAAAAATAAAAACCGGATACATCAACGCTCAATTTGCTCTGCCGGCAGTGTCTGACTGATGCAATGACAAATGAAAAAACTGGAAATGGGTCCAAGAAGGAGGACGTACTGAAAAAAGAGAGAGAGGAAGTGGACGAAAGAGATGGAAAGGAGAGAGAGGCAAAGAGGGTCAGGTACAAAAGAGGGAAACAAAGGAGGTGTATAGAGAAGCCAGAGAGAGAGTGTAAAAGAGAGAGTGTGAAAAAGGAGATAGAAAAGGGGGATGAGCATTAAAATAAGAAAGGGAAATAAAGAATAGAGAGATAGGGAGGAATAGATAGAGGAAACAAGAAAGGTTGGCAGGATTAAAAAGAGAGTCACCTGGCACCATCACCCCCCCCCCATCCCGTGGAGCGTCGAGGCGGCCCTCACCGCATCACCCGACACCCACACCCCCCCTCATCCCGTGGAGCGTCGAGGCGGCCCTCACCACATCACCCGGCACCATCACCCCCCGTTGGTGGAGTGTGTGGGCACCGGCCCTGGGAAGAGGAAGTGAAGCAGGTGGATGTCCAGAATAAATTTTGTGGAATTTCAAAATGTGAAACTACAATGTTCCTGAAAGCATCACCAACATCTCTCCTTGGTTTTCTGAACGTACTCATTCTACCAGGTTCATGCAAAACTGAACTTATTGTATACAATATTGTATACAATATCGCATCTCATCGAATCTCGGTTTTGCGATAAGATGAGATCTAGTACAAAAAGTATGTGCTGCACATAGTTTTTGTACTAGATCTCATCTCATCTGATCTCATCGCAAAACCGATATGCAATGAGATGCGATATTGTATACAATATTGTATACAATAATTGTAACGTGTATGGGCACCTTTATGTAATGGCTCAGCTTACTTACCTATTCATCAAAATATTAAATATTAGTAGTGCTAGGTATTTACTGAATTCACTGTGAGTTCAAAGAAGTTTTTTTTGGCATTCATCATGCTTCATGACCTAAAGCAGGGGTCTGGGAACTTTTTTACCTTTTACCCCTTGATTTGGAAGGAAGGAAATCATATAATTGTACAGTAATACACACTGTATCCTTAGAAATTGATTATATATCCTTCTAGTATGTACACAGCAGTGGCGTAACTATAGCTATTTGCTGTATATATACAGTACCATATATATATATATATATATATATATATATATATCCACTTTAATGACTAAATACAGCTCATAGGACACCAGTTTTCTATTATACTTTTTCATAGGAGTTATTCGAATGAACAGATTCAGAGCCTACTTGCCCATCATTTTAGCCCCCCTCTCTTTCTCTCTGCGTGCAAGGTAGGAAGATGCTGGGCAGGCCGTGATCATGCGGGGGGCTTGCCCACTCTTCCGGCATGGGGACATGATTTTCAGGAGCCTTCTGCCAATTCCGGGAGTATAGGCAAGTATCATTCAGAGTAACACATAAAAACCTCAATATAGTCTGTACTTCTCCCTGGTAAAATACTTTCCAAATAAATATCAAAATATAAATAAATAAATAAAGCCAAGTATCAATGCCTGTGCACCCCTAATGTGCGCATGCCTATGCCGATTAGATCACCCGATAAAAGACCTGTTTTACAGCAACAACACAAATGTTCAGTAGTAGTAGTAGTAATCATTTAAAAGGCAAACCAAACATTGTTTTGCCTTCTAAGCAATTGCCATTGTAAAACATCTGTAAGACTCTCACACAGGCTATTATATATACCCTATTGGGGTGTATCCATTTACCCCCACTGTTTTAGAAATGTTTTTTATTTATCAATTGCATTGTCTGTTTAATGAAAAAATGTTCTCCTTGCTTTCAGGGATTTTGCTTATCCTGCCTGAGGCAGGCGAAACAAACCCACAATAAGCCATGGCACGCACCGGTTTACCAAGCCTAGTTTGGAAGCACCAAGCAAGCCAATTACCCATGATCAGTGATTGCAGGTTAAAGGATTTTCTGACCAAATCAAAGGTATGCAAATTGCAGCACTCCAGCTGCTGTGGAACAACACATCCCAGGATGTCCTGCCACAAATAGTTCCTCAGCAGCTGCTATATGTTGCGTACCACTAAAATCATCTAAGCTGTTATTTTTTTTTCACAATGGAAAAACTTTTTTTTAAAAAACATTTAGGGGCCTATCTATTTGGCCCTGTAAATTATGCAGAGCCCATGTCCCAGTGACTGCCCCTTAATAAATATCAATAAAATAATATTTCTGATCACTGCAGCAAGGAATGCTGTTAGGCTGCAGGTTTTTTTTTTTTAAATAGGAACAATATGCAAGTAACTGCTACAAAACAAATTGAAATGATCTATTTCTCAAAGGAACCATTACTACACCATTACTACAGTACAGTATATCCAGTACTTACTGCAGGAGGGATGATCTGTAATCCGGCATAATGGCCTGTAGCGTAAGTAGGGTCTACATGCCATTGCTGAAACATTGTAACCAAGGACAAGGCTGTAGAAGCAGGGAGTTAGGGAGTAACAGAGCAGGACAACAAATGATCAACAGTCATTTAAGTGCAGGAAACTTAATGTGGAGAGGCTTGGTCTCTAGGATCAGCGAAGTGGCTGTCCGGGAAACTGTGTGTAAACAAATGATACATGTTCACTGTACTTGGCTAAGACTGCATACATAAACATATGTACTGTACATTGTATTTGTATAGATTTTATTTACCCTGTAGTCAACCGGCTACTAACTATGTATGAGTCAGCACAGCATACAGAGAGATTACATGGGTGGTGAAAATACTGTTTAACTTGTCAGACTGCAATCCTTCTTCCTCTGGTTAATTATAAGTAAACATGGTTTTACATGATCAGCTTTAATACAGTACATTGCTCTACATTCATTAACTTCAAGATGGTCCGCTCTATCCTTATTGGGAGAGTCTGATACTAGTTACTTTATCCCCATTATCCATAGGCGAATCTAGGGGGTGGTCCGGGGGTACACAGGACCACCAGCTTCCGCTCCAATTCTTCTCCCCGCCTTCACCTCAGCCCGCCCCCCCCCTTTAATCATGTGGTGCCGGCGCCCGGCGTGCTTCCCCGACGTCACGCACAACAACAGCGCGCTAAATATTTCAAATGTCCACTCGGCTAGAGGGGACACCAGGAGGGGACACCAGGAGGGGAGTGGGAGTGTGCTCTGCGCTGCGCTCTGCTCCTCTCCCCATAGAAGCAGCTGCACCGCTCTCCATCTCTCCCTGCAGCAGCAGCGAAGGCTCATATAAAGATTTACAGTAAGTGGCACTTTTGAGGGCATTGCTTAAGGGATGCTACAAGAGGCGGTATGTGGGGGCATTACGCATAATGTGTGGCTTAATGTGTAAGGGGCATTACGGTGTGCAGCATCATGTGTAAGGGGCATTATGTGTGCAGCATCATGTATAAGGGACATTATGTGTGCAGCATCATGTGTAATGGGTACTATGGTGTGCGGCATCATGTGTAATGGGTACTATGGTGTGCGGCATCATGTGTAATGGGTACTATGGTGTGCGGCATCATGTGTAATTGGCATTATGGTGTGCGGCATCATGTGTAATTGGCATTATGGTGTGTGGCTTTATGTGTAATGGGTATTACGGAGTTTGCTAAAATGTGTAATGGGCATTACTGTGTATGGTCTAAAGTGTAATACCACACCCCTTTGTGTGATGCCACGCCTCCTTCCCATGAGGCCACGCCCCCTTTTTGCCACGCTGCTACACCGCGCAAAGGTCCCCCTGCTGTTGTGTCTAGATCTGGGACCACCCATTACCATAAGTCTAGATTCGCCTATGCCCTTATCAGTTATTAGGATATATGCTATCATTGCTAATGAACACATTTATGCTGCTAAATGTTACTATGCCACCACAGGGTTGCCTACCCTCCAGGAATGGCCAGGAGGATCCTGAAAATCGGGTCCTCCTCCCGACCCCCCGCAAAAGTGGGCAATTTGGGACCCCCACGCAACCCCCGATTGCAGTGTGTTCCCTCATACCTCTTGGTTTAAATGCGGCAATCCGCGGGTCTCAGAGGAGGGTGCGGAGCTAAAATGTCCACAATTGCATCATTTTAGCCCTGCCCCCTCAACGGAGATCTGTGAATTGGGGGTTTTTCACATACTGGGGACAGGGCTTAATGATGTAACGCTCAAGCCCCGCCCCCCGAACTGCAGCTGGAAGTCTCCTCTCCGGGCTTCTCCCGGAGAGGAGACAGAAAAAGTCTGCAACCCTGATCTAATAATCTGTTTATGTATGTATGTATCATATATTAATGTTTTTATTCAATTGACTCTGACAAAGCCTTTGACCTTATTACTTGGGATCACCTACAGTATACAGTATGAGTTGACAGCATGGCTTTGGTTTCGTGGGCGAGTTTGTGGATGGTTTGCAGACACTGGACCTTGTTCAGATCCATTTGGTCCTAATGTGCAGAAGCAGGGTGCGTGCACCCTACATGGGGGGGGGGGGGGGGCTTGAGGAGAGTAATGATGAGCAAGTGCTTTGAGGTGGGTAAGGGTGCTGGGTGTTGTCAGTCATTGTAATAGCTGTGGGTGAGGGGGTGCTTTGAGGCCGGTAAGGGTTAAGGGGTACTGCAGATATGGAGGTATAAACAATTTGGAAAGGCTTCCACATGCAGATGTACTGTTTTTTGGAATATAAATATGGATCCTCTAGGGGGCCCCCACAACATTATCTTGCCTATGGCCCTATGGGGTATAAATCCGCCTCTGCCAGTAAAAAAACAGGGTGATGAGGGTGGAAATATTAGTAAACCTGCACACAACAGCAGTCAGGATCATAGTAAGAGATGGCAACAAAGATGCACTGCACAGAGGCAGAACTACAATTGGTGCAGCAGGTGCAGTGCACCGGGACCTCTGGGGACTAAAGAGCCCACTGCAGCCCCTGTCACCCACTGTATTTCCTGTCACACTGTGCCTCCCCCTGTCACCCACTGCCAATTTACATAATGTGAACTTGGGTTGGGGTGGAAAAGGGGGTCTGAATTATGGGGGTTATTCTTGTTTACTCCTACTGGCAAATTCCTTCTTAGATGGACAAAACCATGTGCACTGCAGGGGGGGCAGATGTAACATGTGCAGAGAGAGTTAGATTTGGGTGGGGTTTTACTTCAAAGTGAGATCTATATTGCAGTGTAAAAATAAAGCAGTCAGTATTTTCCCTGCACAGAAACAAAATAACTCACTCAAATCTATTTCTCTCTTCACAAGTAACATCTGCCCCACCTGCAGTGCACATGGTTTTGTCGATCTAAGAAGGAATTAGCAAGAAGGAGTAAACCAGAATAATCCCCCTATATTTCTGCACCTGAGGTCACCACCCATAAGTTCTGCAACTGGCATGGCAGACAGGGATAATACCTGTTAGGAGGGAAGGTTTCCCATGAGGCATTAGCACATTTTCACACAGCAAGTGCATCCAAATATGCAGCTGCCATGTGAACTGGGTAAATCTCTGAATCAGCCCCCTAGTCAGCACTAATAAAGATCTAAGATTTTTCCTGTCCCACTGAGACCTCTATTCTGCTAATTACTTTTCAATGAATTATCCTAACCTATATGTTTGGTTTTGTTACAGCTGGCAACAAAGTATTTTAGGTACTTGTTTAGTTTCACGGCGGCAGCGCGCACCACTCTGTGCTTGAATCTTGGCAGCTTGCCAAACTGCCTTACTTCTCTAAGCTACGTTATAAGTGTAGCACCTGTTTGAATCCTGGCAGCTCGCCAGCTGCCTTACTTCTGTAATCTACGTTATCAGCGTCCGTAAACAAGTACAGCTTAGTCAGTCAGAAGTAGCGTAGTGTAGTCAGCGTAGGCAGTACTGTTCTCGTGACTAGCGTAGTCATAGTATTTACTGAAAAGCGTCTAGCATCTAGTTCTAGCGTAGTCATCGTAGTCAGAATTAGCGTTCCTGTCAGAAACAGCGTCTAGTTCTCACGGCTAAGTCAGTCAGCTGGTAGATTTTTTTGGGTCTGTGTATTTATTGGGATAATGATGCACCCCTAGACCTGACTAAAATTTAGACGCTGTAAGGGTCTAAATTTAGATGCACCCTTGTTATCGGTTTGCGGAGCATCTAAATTTAGACGCTAAAGCGTCTAAGTAGTAGACATAGAATTCAGGCGCCCCCTTTGTTAGCGGTTTGCCGGGGTGTCTGCTTTAGACGCCCCCTTTTTTAGCGGTGTGCCGGGCTGTCTATTTCTCTGTGGAACTACAAGTGCCACAATGACCTGTCAGCGCTGGGCTGCCGCTGAGTCACTACGCTGACAACATAGTTCAAACTGGCACCGTGAAACTATACAAGTAAGGCAGCTACGATAATAACGTAGCAACCTGTCAGCACTGAGCTGCTGCGGAGTCACTACGCTGACAGGTCATTGTGGCACTTGTAGTTCCACAGAGAAATAGTTCAAGCTGGCACCGTGAAACTACATGCACCCTTCAGACACCCCCTTTGTTGGCGTTGTGCCGGGCTGTCTATTTCTCTGTGGAACTACAAGTGCCACAATGACCTGTCAGCGCTGGGCTGCCGGAGTCAGCATAGCGCTGCTGCTGGTGCTACACTGATAACGTAGCTTAGAGAAGTAAGGCAGCCCAGTGAGCCGGGTGTCTACTTTAGATGCCCCTTTGTTAGCGGTGTGCCGGGCTGTCTATTTCTCTGTGGAACTACAAGTGCCACAATGACCTGTCAGCGCTGGGCTGTCGCGGAGTCAGCATAGGATGCTGATAATGTAGATTACAGAAGTAAGGCAGCTGGCGAGCTGCCAGGATTCACAGAGTGACGCGCTCTGCCGTGAAACTAAACAAGTACCATATTTTATTATGCAGAATGTTTATATTTAGTTTTTCCCTCCCATCCGTACTTTCCAAAAAATCTTGATTAAAATAAAAAGTAATTATATCCGTCTGTGGTCAAAATCATTCAAAAGCTGTGTTCACACGGTGGTGATATATTGCTGAGCAATATATTGCTCAGTGTCTCCTTTTCATCAGCGACCAGAGATGGTCGCTGACGAAAGGGAACCTCTGCCGGGGGAGCCGCAGAGGGAATCAGCTGGGGGGCTAAAAACGGGAGCGCGCACCCGGCGATAAGGTGCGCGCTCCATTCGCTGGCAATATGGTCGCTCAGCGATAAATGCCCATGTGTACGCACCTTAAACAATTCTATTATTTTGGGAGAAAGTGTTTTCTTATGACTAAAAAAACACAATATTGAAAAGTATACATTTGTTAGGCAAGTGGGACATCTTGTGGATGCTAACTGTAACAACAGGTACTTAGTTATACCATTCTTGAAAGTTTGAGGCCAGTAATTTTTAACTTGTTTGTGATCTTAGAGCACACATTTACTAAAGCTTTTCAAACAGTCAAGTGGAGGCATTACCTATAGCAGGGGTGGGGAACCTCAGGCCCTGGGGCCGTATGCGGCCCCCTTAGCCATCTGAGTGGCCCTCCCACCCACCAGGCAGCTTTGCCAGGAGTCAAGTAAAGGGGAATTCTCGCGAGAGGTCGGTAGTTCTCGCAAGTTTCCTCTTAATCAACAGCAACTGGAGACTGTCAGTCCTATTCAGCGGCAGCCGCCGAAGCGTGGGGCGGCTGCAGCAGGACAATTTGTAAGAGACATTTTTACATGTGGCCCCCGAAGGATTTTTTCCCCATACAAACGGCCCTTGGCACAAAAAAGGTTCCCCACCCCTGACCTATAGCAACCAATCAAATTCTCGTTATTTTTCTATTGCATTCTTGAAATGACACCATCACTTGTCTGTTTTAGAAGCTTTGATAAATCTACTCAAGGCCAGTTTCATTTTTCTTACTTTTATTTGAAGATGTAACAATTTTGGGTGCTCAGATGATTTTTTTTTTCTACGCTTGGCAGCCTTTGAGGCAGCAATTGTTATAAACACATAAAATCAAACACCAAATTATTGAGAAAAATATTAGTATAAATTATCTACCAATTGATGTCAGAGGTCCATTCTCCACATGCTGTGCATACTTGCCTACATTTGAAAAAGCATGTCAGGGAGATTGTGAAGGTGGCATCTAGAAGTGCTGATGTGTACTGCTACATCTGAGATTTGTGTCATGTTGTAACGTCCAAATGTAGATGAGCCCCAAAGTACTGTGTGTCACATGAGTGGACTTGATATGCTCAGATAATCATGTGATTTGGTTAATCTGTGATTAAAGCAAGGTACACACCTAAAGATGTATCTGTCCAATCTATCTGGTTACTTCTGTTTGATTTAACAAATTTGTCAGAACAATAATTCTTGTCCATTTTTCAGTGTTTGGGACAAATGGTTGATTGTCATTTGCTCTCATACATTGCCAGATTTTTGTTTCCACCAGATATATTGGACAGATAAATTTTAAGGTGTGTACACAGCTTAGTCATTTATATAGTTATGCTGGCTACACATCAGATAAACTTTCCTCCAACCATCCAACTAGTTGGTTGGTTGGACTGAAATCTGGTACTGTATGGGTGCAAATTCAACTATTTGGATGGTTGGAGGAAAGTTGGTCTGATGTGTGGCCAGCATAAGAAGAGACTGAAAGTTGTTCAATCAAATTATTGATGCCCCTCAGGTGCTGAAAGGGAGGGATGTTCTAGACTAGAAAGACACAAAACAGGTTTTCCTCCAGCACGCCAAGGGGGGTATGGGTCATAAGGTCGACAGCACTAAGGTTGTAATGCATTGGGTCAAACACTAAAGGTCGACACATGGGAAGGTCGACATGGGCTAGGTCCACAGTCAAACGGTCATGGAGTTTTTCACATTTTTCGACCTGAATGTCAACACAGTATCGGTGCGCTCACCATACTTTGGGCATGGTGCCTACACGCTATTTTTATCCTGCTACGCACTAGTGGATGGTAGGGCATGAAATACCGCCTGTCGGCACATGTTGGCTCAAAAAAAGGAACCCCATGTCCACCTTTTGACTGTCGACCTAGCCCATGTTGACCTAATGCTTGTGTCTACCTAATGACATGCTGACCTAAGCCCATGTTGACTTTCCAATATGTCGACCTTGGATCATGTCGACCTTAGTGCTGTCGAATGACTGTATACCCCAAGGGGCATTAGCAATAAGCTGTGATGCTGAGGGCTCCATACTACGCGATAGCTCTGGGCCATATAACTGTCTACTGCAAACCTCCCAACTGTCCCGATTTTGCAGGATAGTCACTTTTTTGGGACTATCCTGCATCCCACCCGGGGTCGGCAGTGTGCCATGGTGGGTGGGGGGCAGTTGGAAGTCGTCCCTGCTCTGAGCAGAGCAGTGGTGAATAGACTCCAGCACGTGTACAGGTGCTGAAAGAGAGGGGGTTGTTCTAGACCAGAAAAGATACACATGTTTTCCCCAGCACACCAAGGGGCATTACATATAGTAGTAATATGCTTTTTGAACAAAACCCTCAGTTACCTTTACTAGTATATAATTGTCTTAGTCATTCACTAGAAGCTTGTGGAATTTTCCATTCATCGGTCACAGGGCCTTCTGTAGAATTTAAACTTTAACACAATTCTTGTAACTATTACTATCTTGTGAAAACAGCTCCTAATCGAAGAAGAATACAAAAAAACTGTAGTAATTTGTGAAACATTATGCTAACTAAGACTTTACTGAACATGACCTCTTGTCGGGCCTGCCGTGACCAAACAAACAATCATAAATTTGTGATTTTGTTTTGTAGAAATCCTGTTTTTTGCTTCGGATTAGTAGATTTGGTCCCCGCTCCCCACCACCATGCTGACGGGGATGCGTAAGTGAATAAACCGCTCGTGCGTCCCTGTCAGTCGATCTGCCGTCCGACAGCCTGTGCCCGCACATGAGTTCTGGTGATCAGGCAGGCTGGCTGACGGCGGCTTCATCTGTACTTGTACATGCATATAACTCTATGCATGAAATATTCATGTTGACTTTTTGACATGTTAACATTTAAAATTTTGGCATTTTGACTGTCTGCCAATGGTTGTTGGTATTTTGTCCGTCGGTATTTTGACTGCATCCGGCTTGTAGACTACCTTGGCTAACATTATCTAAAGATCATGGGCGAAATGTAATAGGGTGCGATTTTTTTCGTAAGAAAAAAATCGCACCAAATCGCACCTTTAAAAATCGCATTTTTTGCCGTGAATTCGCATATGTAATGAGATGCGAATTTGCGGCAAAAAAGTGCGATATGGTGCGATTTCGGGCGCTTTTTAAGTCCTGAAAATGTGCGATTTTCAGTCATGAAAATCGGCACATTTTCAGTACAGTGCGCTGTGTTGTAAAAAAAAAAAAGAAAAAAAACGGCGTGCGGTCCCCCTCCTAAGCATAACCAGCCCCGGGCTCAAAAAGCCGGTGCTGGTGTCATAAAAGCAGAGGGACAAACAAATAGGGGTCCCCTTGACCAGGCTCAAGGTCCAGCGCTGGTTCCCAAAATACGGGGGACAAAATGACTAGGGGTCCCCCGTATTTTAAGAACCAGCACCAGACCCAACCAGCCAGCAGGGTAATGCCACAGCCGGGGGACACTTATTATATAAGGTCCCGCAGCCAAAGCATGAACCCCCTGGCTGGTCAGCATGGGCAGGGGTCCTGGGGAAGTGGGGACCCCCAAAGAAGGGGTCCCCCCCCTCCAGGACTTACCAGCCCATGCTGAAAGTCCGGGGCTGTCCCTGATGCCCCTAGGCGGTGGGCATCGGGCTGATGTAAAGTGTAAAAAAAAGATTAAAAACTATTGTCTTATGCTGTAGAACTATGAGTCCCAGCAAGCCTACCCCGCATGCTGGGACTTGGAGAACCACAAGTCCCAGCATGCGGGGCATTAAAGGGCCCGCTGGTACTTGTAGTTCCATAGTACAAGAAATAGTTAAATAAAACACATTGACACCCTGAAAAATAAAAGTTTAATACATACACAGCCCACACACACTGATACTTACCTACCTTGAGCCCGTAGGTCGGTTCCTGGGTCCGGGCTCCGGGGCTCCAGGGCAGAAGAGTCCGGTTCCGGGGCCTTGGTCCTGGTTCCGGGGCTGGTCCGGGGTTCCGGGGCTCCTGGGCTGAAGAATCCGGGGTCCAGGATCGGAAGTAGTCCACAGGGGTACCTGAGGAAGGAAATCCTACTCACCTGGTCCCCGGCGACGACCCCGGCATCTTCAGCTCCAGGCGCGCTGCTCCCGGCTGCTGTGGTACCCGCTCATGGACTGGAGAGGCTGCTCCCGGCTGCTGTGGTACCCGCTCACGGACTGGAGAGCCGCGCCTCTCCTCAGAATGAGGAAAGTCGGCTCCTGATTGGCCGCTAGGCGGCCAATAGAATCATCCGGAGGAAAGGCGCGGAAGATGAAAATCTCTGCGTCTCTTCAGTCCGTGAGCGGGTACCACAGCAGCCGGGAGCAGCGCGCCTGGAACTGAAGATGCCGGGGTCGTCGCCGGGGACCAGGTGAGTAGGATTTCCTTCCTCAGGTACCCCTGTGGACTACTTCGGATCCTGGACCCCGGATTCTTCAGCCCAGGAGCCCCGGAACCAGGACCAAGGCCCTGGAACCGGACTCTTCTGCCCTGGAGCCCGGACCCAGGATCCAGGGACCGACCTACGGGCTCAAGGTAGGTAAGTATCAGTGTGTGTGGGCTGTGTATGTATTAAACTTTTATTTTTCAGGGTGTCAGTGTGTTTTATTTAACTATTTCTTGTACTATGGAACAAGTACCAGCGGGCCCTTTAATGCCCCGCATGCTGGGACTTGTGGTTCTCCAAGTCCCAGCATGCGGGGTAGGCTTGCTGGGACTCATAGTTCTACAGCATAAGACAATAGTTTTTAATCTTTTTTTTACACTTTACATCAGCCCGATGCCCACCGCCCAGGGACATCGGGGACAGCCCCGGACTTTCAGCATGGGCTGGTAAGTCCTGGAGGGGGGGACCCCTTCTTTGAGGGGGTCCCCACTTCCCCAGGACCCCTGCCCATGCTGACCAGCCAGGGGGATAATGCTTTGGCCGCGGGACCTTATATAATAAATGCCCGGCTGTGGCATTACCCTGCTGGCTGGTTGGGTCTGGTGCTGGTTCTTAAAATACGGGGGACCCCTAGTCATTTTGTCCCCCATATTTTGGGAACCAGCACCGGACCTTGAGCCTGGTGCTGGTTTTATAAAATCCAGGGAACCCCAACTTGATTGTTCCTTTGATTTTATTATACCAGCACCGGCTTTTTGAGCCCGGGGCTGGTTATACTTAGGGGGGGGGGGGGGGGAACCGCATGCCGTTTTTTCTTTTTAATTTTTGTTTTAACTATTTTTTTTACAACAGAAGCATGCACAGATCTCAATGATCTGTGCATGTTTCTGTAAAAATCGCCAGCAAGAAGCTGGTCTATTTTTTTTGCGCTTTTTGGTAATGTCCCATATGCGACTCTAGAACTCGCATCCTATTACATATGCGAGTTCGGTACTCTTTACTTAGAAGGGCGCCCACGATTTTGATCGTGGGCATCGTTAGTAAAAAATCTCGGGCATCTCGGGCATTGAATGCACTAAAAAATCGGGTGCGATCAACCGACGAGATGCCCGAGATTTCCCATAGGGAACAATGTTAAATGTCTCAATTGACCCAATTTTCCTGTTCAATGCCTCAATTGACCCGATTTTTCCATAGGAAACAATGTTAAATGGGCCACAGAGGCCAAATAGGCACCCTGAAGTGTATAATGGCCACCCGAATTGTTAACGCCACCCCACGATCAACGTCAACCCGATGCGTGGCGAGCGCAGCGAGCCCGCGAGGGGCGGCGGTACGCGTCCTACGACCTTTTCATACCCCCACTATCCACGTCGGCGTGGAGTTGAAAATAGAAAGTGCGGCGAGCGCAGCGAGCCACCGAGCCCGAAGCGTGGCGAGCGCAGCGAGCCCCGCGAGGGTACGCGGACAGCTGTGAAGCCCGCGAGGGGACGCGGATACCTGTGAAGGTATCCGCGTCCCCTCGCGGGGCACGCTGCGCTCGCCACGCTTCGGGCTCGGTGGCTCGCTGCGCTCGCCACACTTTCTATTCTCAACTCCACGCCGACGTGGATAGTGGGGGTATGAAAAGGTCGTAGGACGCGTACCGCCGCCCCTCGCGGGCTCGCTGCGCTCGCCACGCTTCGGGTTGACGTTGATCGTGGGGTGGCGTTAACAATTCGGGTGGCCATTATTCACTTCAGGGTGCCTATTTGGCCTCTGTGGCCCATTTAACATTGTTTCCTATGGAAAAATTGGGTCAATTGAGGCATTGAACAGGAAAATCGGGTCAATTGAGACATTTAACATTGTTCCCTATGGGAAATCTCGGGCATCTCGTCTGTCGCATCGCACCTGATTTTTTAGTGCATTCAATGCCCGAGATGGCCGAGATGGGCGCCCTTCTAAGTAAAGAGTACCGCGAGTTCTATAGTTTCCTATGGGAAAACATCTGGATGCGATTTTCAGTGGGACTGAAATGCGATTTTTCCCGCGAATCACACCCTATTACATGTGTGATTTTTAGAAAAATTGCGATTTTGGCCGATTTTGACCAAAAATCGCAAAAGTCTAAAAATCGCACCCTATTACATTTCGCCCCATGTTTGCTTCCTAAAGCAGTGGTTCCCAACCCTGGTCCTCAAGTACCCCCAACAGTGCATGTTTTGCAGGTCTCCACACAGAATTACAAGTGCTATAAATAGCTCCACCTGTGGATCTTTTCAAATGTGCCTGAATAATGAGTGCACCTGCCGGGTGACCTGGAAAACGTGCACTGTTGGGGGTAATTGAGGACCAGGGTTGACCACTGGCCTAAAGCCAAGCTCTAGAATCCTTTGCATTGGTAGACTGCTATTGCATTTGAAAATCATAGATATCTGCTACTATCCATGTACAATGACCCTAATATTCTTCAGAAGATTAGTGTGTTGATCTCAATTTATTGATTCTGCATTCTGTATTTCTCAGGAGCAGTAGTATTTGTGTCAGACACACTTCACACTAACAAGAGTGTATACTTCAGATGATAGCGAGATTGGTAGTTTATTCTAATATCCCATCTACCGATTTGAACCCAATATACTGAAGTAATGAATTATATACTGTGTATACTAGAAAGCATATTAGTTTGACGATTATGAAACTTATTTCCATCTTTGTTCAGAGTAGGCAGTTTGGATGTCTTTTATACCCCTTTTACACCGAACATCAAATTACCGTGGGCCAGATGCACTAAGCTTCAAAAGTGATAAAATAGAGAGTGATAAACACAACCAATCAGCTCCTGCCTGACGTTTTTCGAACACAGCCTGTGACATGGTAGGTAGGAGCTGATTGGCTGGCTGTATATCACTCTCCATTTTATCACTTTTGAAGCTTAGTGAATCTGGCCCTGGGTGAAGCAGTTCTACCCAGTAATTTGTTCAGTGTAAATGGGTCAACCCGGGTCTTAAATCCTGGCTTGCTGACCATGCTTTTTATCAGGGTCGGCAACCTGCTAAAAGCTGCTCCCTGCACCGTGAGTGCACACAGCCTACACGCCGCCCGCAGTGCCTGTCTCGCAGCGGGCGGCAGTGTGGAGAGGCTGAGCAGCTCCCTGCACTGCACACACACTGTCCTCCTCCTGCGACCTGCCCCCTCTTCCTCACAGACACTTGCGCTGAGGCATGTAGCGCTGTTTGTGAATGCCTGGATGACATGTCATGTCTGGATCCGCCCCCGACCCATTGCTCCCTGCGCCTGTCAGCTGTCAATCAAATGACGAACAGGCAGCAGTGCCGCCTCCCCTTCCTTCCTTCTTCTCAGTGTGCTGTGCCAGTGCCACGGCCAGTCCTCAACACTCGGCCCCCTCTATCTGTTCCCCTCTTCTTCCATCTCCTCTTTCTCTCCCCTCCTTTACCCCTCAGTCATGAGAGGGGGTGTAATGGTGTCCTCAGCGTCCTGCCTATGCAGATAAAAGAGGAGGGACTGAACAAGAGTTAAACAGCAAAAGAACAGTGAGTCTTTTCTTATACATGTTTATAACAAATGTTTTAATAATTGTAGATTTTTTTATATTAATTTAGACACTTTTTTTAATAATGGGCTGGGTTATGTGCCTAAAGGTGGCCATACATGCTGCAATAGTATCGCATTGCACAGTACAAAAAGTGTGCTGCACATACTTTTTGTACTGCTTTCGGATCGCATTGCACACACATTGCATGCATGCCGTGCGATGAGATCTAGCACATAACGTAGGCGATTCTCACAGCGTGTATGGGCACCTTTAGTGCCTGCTACATTTTGCGGACACAGCACTGAGATGGTGTATGCATACATGTACATGCACCCGAGATCCTCCGTAGGATCGCATGTTGCATACGCTCCCACAATCGGGTTGCAGCTTGTTGCAATGGCAATGTGAAAGGGCGCAAAATTGATGGTTTGCAGGAGGGCGCCGGACACCCTAGCACCGGCCCTGGAGCCGTACATAGCAAACAAAAAAACTAATTACAAGGTAACGTACAGGGTGTGTTGATAAAATACAGCATAAATAGGGGTATGGCTGGTAGAACTAAAATCAGCATCAGTTCTGAAGTAGGCGTTGAAATTGTCGAGGAGACTGAGGATGAAGTAGAGGAAGGGAAGAACAGGGCAGGAGCACAGGTGAGGTAATGAGGTAGGGTGAGTACGTGAGGAAGGAGGACCCTGCTCATAAGAGTTAACATACTAAAAATAGGTGGGTGGACGAACGAAATACAATAGGATAAGTAGGAAAGGATGGGAACAGATGGAGGGGCATGGTAGGCAGGATAGGAGGAGTGAAAGAGGTTAGGAGGAGGAGGGATAGGCTAGTCGGAAGAAGTGCGTTTTGAGGGAGCGCTTGAAGGAGGAAAGGGAATCAGAATTTTAGGGACCCATAATGGAATAGTATGAAATAAGTACATATGCATTGGAAAGCAGAAGCTTGACTGGTGTAATATGCCACAAAATGATATTATTGATATTTTTCCAAGACAGGATATATTTCTTAGTGACCGAATAGGAGGGGCACTAAACTCAACAAACTCCGAGGGCAATTGGAGAAGAGGAATCCCCATAAGCTTAAGAAATCTGTGTTGTGACAAGTACTTTTAGTAGTGTTGTAAGAGACAAATGAAGACCATTCAAATAGGATACGGTCTCTAGGTCGACCCTATTTAGGTCAACATGCATTGGGTTGACCACTGAAGGTCGACAGGCCTTAGGTTGACACCTGAAATAGATTGACATGGCTAAGGTCGTCAGGGTTGGAAGGTCGACACAAGCAGTAGGTCAACAATTAATATCAGTTAATGTAGTGTGTGCAGAGCCCCTACAATGTCTATTTAAACAATGTGGTCACAAGCCATAGGGCACCCCAAAACTAGGAAAGGTGAGTGCTGATGTTTAGTGTATATTATATATATCTATATATATATATATATATATATATATATATATATATATATAGATATATATAGATATATATAGATCTATATATATATATATCTATATATATATAGATATATATATATATATATATCCAATGATATGGACTGGCACTCAGGACTTTGGTGGAGCCCAAATACTGTAACCTGCCCCGGTGCCTGCTGTAGGGACCTTGCAGCCCCTTGTAGATATGAACAGAGAAGAATGGGCACTCAGGGTCTTTCAATGAAGTGAAGGAAGGACAGACTTTACTCCTAAGGTCTACGTTTCAGGGTCTCCCCCGTCGTCAGGACAATACAATACTCACCGATTGTATTGTCCTGACGACGGGGGAGACCACGAAACGTAGACCTTAGGAGTAAAGCCTGTCCTTCCTTCACTTCATTGAAAGACCCTGAGTGCCCATTCTTCTCTGTTCATATATATATATATATATATATATATATATATATAATGATACTACAAAAAAAAAAAATCTGTGAGCTTGACATTTTATTTTTAATGATACTGTATATGAGCGATACCCCTGGCTCCTTGTGGAAGACTAGGGACTGTGTACTACCAAAGGCTGGAACTTGGTGTCACTGCGGAGCTCAAGGAAGGCATTCTGGCAAGTAGACTTGTTGTGTGGACATGAGCAGTAGATATTGGAAGATGCCAAGGAGCAGGAGTCAGGTGCTACACGTCTAAGGGTAGCGGTTGAGTGGCAACCTAAACACAGGCTTGTTGTGACCATTTTGGGTGGTGTTACCTCTTCTGACTGCAATCCTGTACACAGTTACCCTACAATGGCTTTGACATTTTACTGCCATTGGCTATGTTGTGCAACCATAGGATTGCTCAGAAGGTTTATGGTTGAGCGAGTCCGCATCCCAGTACAAATTCTGGCGGCTGTAGTATTTGTATATTTTTGTACAGCTGCTGTGTACAAATTTACTGTGGTGGGATTATAAGTGTACTTAGAGTACCACTTCAGCTATGTTGCTGAAGTTGTACTTAGGGGTAGATTTACTAAGAATTAGTATTTGTTGTTATTTGTATTCATATTTTTATAAAAATCGAATGGCTACGTGTGTATTCGTGTTGTAAAATGTATGACCGTGTATGTATAATTTATTAAGCAGTCGTATTAGGGTCATTCGTAAATCCGATGTCATTGCCGTTCGTAGTCATTCATATGCTATATGTTCATATTTGGAATTGCAAAAGTATTTAATAAGATGCATATTCATATTCATAAAAAAAACAGCGTGGTCCCCCCTCCCCCTGAGCAAAACCTGAACTGGACTCATTGAATTGGTACTGCGGAATGACCTTGTATAAAGTGTCCCCGGCTGTTGCATGATACCGCTAGCTGTTGGAGCCCAGTGCTGGTTCCAAAATAGAGGGATCCCCAGTTTTTTGTCCCCTGTATTTTTGGAACCAGTACTGGTTCAAGATCCTGGTGCTGATTTCTTAAAAACAGGGGACCCCTACACATTTTGTCACCCGTATTTTTGAAACCAAGACTGGTTCAATAAACCCAGGGCTGTTTATGCTCAGGGGGAATCCATGCCCTTTTAAAAAAAAAAATCACTTTGAACACATGTTTGGGGACAGCACCATGCACAGAGATCATTGATGGTCTATATTGTTTTAGAAAAAAAAAACTGATTTGTGAAAAATACAACAGTAACATTTTGAAAATATGAACACAGAAGAAATACGAATTAATAGTAAATTTGTCGAAACCATTGAAAAGAATAGGCTTTAACGACCATATTCTATCGATGATGTATCCATTCGTATTTTTACGAAATTCGTAAAAATACGAATGACAAAAATACGAAATACTTATGTATTTCACATCGAATGGGTATGAATACGAATTTACTAAGATCGAATGGGTATGAATGGTTCATTCATACCCATTCAATCTTAGTAAATTTCCCCCTTAGTGCCTGAGCCACTGACTGATTGTCATTTCAATTCCCTTTTTGTCTGATTGTACACTTGCTATCCTTTTTTCTCAATAAAAAACTGATTGCGTAAAAAATAAAGCTTTCCAGCATTTGTGGGCTACATGTAAAAGCATCCTGTGTGTACTCACCCATGCAAAAAATGTATACTTTTGCACCCATTGCCGTGCAACTTGGTTTGTTTCTTCACATTGCGGGCTTATGCAGGGTGGTCAGTGCATGCAAGCATAATCCTCAGACGCAGCACTCGGATCCTCAGTAATGCTAGCCAGAGGCATTAGAATTTTAGGGTTTAATACAGACTTGATCGTAGGGCAAATTGTTTTTCAAAATGAATAAAATTATGCTTTGCTGCAGGTAGGGCAGATGTATCATGTGAAGAGTTGAATAAGGTCCTTAATTAGATGGAATTGTACGGCACTTCCTTGCAGTTTTGCAATTCCATACATACAAAAATTGGGTACTAAAGACTGAGACATTATTACTGCTAAGTGCTGAAGACAATTGTAATACAAAGAGTGAAAAATACAATTACGGAAACAGAATTATTCTACAGCTAACCCTAACCCACCCTATCCACAGCCTCAACCTAACCACCCTCCCTTTCCACAGCCTGACACCAACCACCCCCTTTGGCAGCCTAACCCTCTCCCACAGCCTAAAACTCTCTTGCAGCCTAACCCTTGTACATATCACTTAAACGTTTTTCACCAATTTGGATCCTTTTTCTGGTATTTTGATGATTGAGATTATGATTGCCAAGATGATGATGATTGCATTCCATTATTATATTGGTGTATAGATTTACCCTGCACCCATGTCCTCCTTTCCCTTTTAATAAATATGTCTATAAATAATTCTGCTTGCCAAGGTTTTTTTAACTCATTAGTGTACAGGCCCAGCCTCTCTACTACAGCCTGAGAAAGACAAGCCAGTGGAGTCATCACCTGGAAAAGTGAAGTTCCGCTGGAGCTACTGTCTCTCCTCCAAGGTACCATCTATATCTAACTTAAATGCACCCACACTAACACCTCTGAGTACCACATATGCATATTTGCTAACTAGGACAACTTACAAAAGCAGTTTGCACATGTCCTACTTGCCCACACCACACTCAAGGTGGCATACAGTACAGTGGAAATATTTTGTAGTTACTGGTAAATTTTGGATTAACAGTAAGAGCTAACAGAGGCAAGTGGGTCGCCTAGGTACGTGCCTCATGCGTCTAAAGGGAAATTTGCCACTGTATATCATGCTATTCACTATCTTGGCCCTCATATTTCCTGTAACTTAATGATTGCTTTTGTCCTGTTCCATGGCCGAATTAAAGGGGGACAGCATTGTGTGACAGGGCCTCCCCACCGGGTCAGTCTGGACCTGTAATTGGTGACAGTAGGAGGTGAGTATGCAGGGCTCAGGAAAGGAGGGGGGGGGGGGGTTTGGGATAGGTGCACTGTGTGTAATATGTAATGTGAAAATCATTCCGTATTTTCAATATACTGTAGCACCAGATTCATTATTAAACCCAATGGAAAGATTATCCCCCTCTGGAAATATCAACATTGTCCACTTCCTTAGGCTTGTCATTGTCGGATACATACCGATGGAAGTTAGCTGGACAGGTGACTGATAAGTATGCTTATCTTCCCCCTGCCTCCCTACCCAAACCCTAAATCCTCCCCACCAAAGTGTAACCCTTCCCCTCCCAGTTGGTACCTAACCCTGACCTTACTATCCTATATCCGAACCCTAATAAAACCCTCATGCCCCATAGCCTAACCCTAACCCCCTTCTGAGTGCCTAACCCTTACCTTCAAACTGCTTTACCCACTCTCACCCGCCTGCATACCTATGATCGGTATGCTGGCAGTTGGATTTTTCGTGTCTGCATCTCCATCTATGACTGAGATGTTATAAGCTTTGAAAAGTTATAAAATGCAGAGTGATAAACCACCAACCAATCAGCTCCTACCTGTTATTTTTCAAACACAGCCTGTGACATGGTAGTTATGAGCTGATTGGTTGGTGGTTTATTCCTCTCCATTTTATCACTTTTCAAGCTTAATACGGCTGGCCCTATGTCCGGATTCTGGCTCTGGTCTCCTGGCCACAAGTCAGCATTGTTGCGTTGTTATTCTCAGTGCCGGCATCATGATGGCACGGTTGTTAACTGCATCCAGTCAATGCATTGCATGCAGAACATCTTAACAAGCCTGGACCTAAAGCACATAGCAATCACTCCATTAAGTTGGTAGTTTTTTCAGTATCTATGAGCATTTTCTACATTTTGTCCATAACAATGTACTAAGCCTTGGTGAGAGATAAAGTGGGCAAAGTACAAACTAACCCGCTCCCTATTGTAATTTTTTAAATATATAGCCTATAACATGGCAGTTAGAAGCTGATTGACTGATACTTAATCTCTCTCTCCAATTAGTATATAAACCTACTTTGTTCAAAACATTAACAATCTGGGTATTCTAAGTGTGAAAGTCACTACCCAGCCAGGCCACAGCTGACACTGAGTTCCTGAAATAACCTGTGTATACTGATTAGGTTGTAGAATTAACCTAATGTCTGATTATTGTTCTTTGGACTTTGATACATACTGTGCCTAGTCTACATCTCAACTCCAGTTGCCAACACACTCTGGCACATCCTTGCCTACTATACCGGATTGGCCGAGAAGCTCCTGAAAATTTTGTTGGCACTCCCTGCCCCTTGGAAAGTAGGCAAATCTCCTGGAACCTGCCTCACCCCCCACAGCCTCCCAGAGTCTCCTGCACCCTGTTGTGAAAGTGCGTAGCCTAAGGTAAATCTTGTCCTTATAGCCCCAAAATAGTCAATGCTGGTAATATGGGCACTGAACAGCAGCGGCAGGGCCACATTGACGCAATTGTACTTCATGCCCACTGCTTAGTCCACCAATGATTAGGCCACACCCCCTCCTTGGACCGACTTGGCAGCCCCCATCCACAATGGGCAGTCAAGAAGTAGTTAAGTACTGTATGCCCTGGCACCTTTGTTGTTTGTTATTTTACCATAGGGCACTGCTGCTACTATTGTCTATACCAGGGGCAGCCAACCAATCAATGAGCCAAAAAATATGTAATGGTAAGATAAAGAGCCGATACCATGCAAAAATGAGTGTGGCCTAGCTGGCATAAGGCCATGCCCCATTTTTGTATTCAAGCCTTTGGAGTGACGTTTGCAGGAGCATGACGTTTGCAGGGCGGTAGGGGGGGGGGGGGGGGGCATCAACCTTTTCACCCCTCCTCTAAATCTACTCCTGGTCAGGGAGGCAAGCGGGTGCTGCGAGTGCTGGAGCCACATCTCATTAAGAAAAGAGCTGCATGCATGATTTATTTGTTTAGCATTACCTGTAAGTTAACTTTTATTTCCTTTGGTACTTGTACAAATTATAATTAATATTAGCTTTGACGACTCTGCTATAGCGGCGATTACCTGATCGCATGGTTCTACAAATTACCAACCATGCAATCAGGTCTGATTAACCACCTTTATATGAAGCCTTGTGCCCACGGACAATGTAATCATCCTATGTCACACCTTGTATCAAACACGTCACATCATAGGTGCCGATTTATGTTTTTGCTGGTGGGTGCTCAAGCCACAAATATAGGGGAGTGGCTTCATGGGGAAGGGGCGTGGCCACAAAATAATACCAATTTATATTACGCAGCACAGTTGTCTCCAATATTCAAATTATGGCAACAGAGTTCCCCTTTTTACACATTACTTGTGGACCTGCAGCTGTTACTCTATGATAACCGTACATAAGCCCATGTACAGGAATGCCGGGCAGATGCTGCTGTCAGCTCAGACAATAGCACCGAGCAGCATCTGATATACGTGAATGCGCATGTGGCAGTCGCCAGGTCACTAAAGAGCTGGCCCGCGTCCGCGACGTATTACTCCGCGTACAGAATACACTCTTCCCGGCATACTGTTCCCCAGGCGGCGGGTCCGGTGATGTGGGTGCTGTAGCCGCAAATTAGCAAGTTAATACAGCGGCCCAGCAGCGGGACTCGGGCCTGTGGGTGCTCATCAATTTCCATGCACAAATTATTTAACCACCCTGTGCCTCACATATAATATACCCGTAATGTACTCACATAATTACTTAAGAAGCCTTTACCTAAAGATAATCATTTATAGAAGGGCCCTGCTACCTCTATGACTGTCTGTTACTACCTAGTTTTGCTTTATCACTGTTGTTTCCAATTGTAAAACAGAATTTGCTGCACTATATAAGATACTAGTAATAACTAAATAAATAAATGTGTCCAGATTTACTGTACCAGTCAGTTTATGCTTGTGCAGGGAATCAGATGCCAGACCGAGACCCAAAGGCCCATCCAAGAGGCCAAATTCTACATCAGAGGATGGAAATTACTGTGTAGCAAGCAAATGCGGGAGCCGGATTGCGGGACCCCATATATCATGCAGCTGGCCGACGGAGTTATGGATAATCAGATATTGAGTCCACAAAGGTTAATTAGGTCAAATCACAAGCTTGACTAATTAACCATGGTGGTTTGTGGTGAACTTTAAAATGTTTGTGGTAAACCACAGGTTCTCACACATAAACTTCTATGGAGATTTCCCCATAGAAGCATACAGTATAAGTGCCACAAACCGCCCAGACAGCTCAGTGGAGCTCAGCCAATCAGGAGAGCATTACTACATGGTGCTCCCTGATTAGCTCATTGGTCTCCAAGTGATGCAAGTCACGTGGTGGGCCCTTCATTTGTATTCATGTGTATAAATGGATTCTCTTCAGTTTGCTTGCTTTTGGTATGCATGTCCTGTATATATTGTAATATTTGTTTTACAGGTGGAACTACAGGTTCCAGTGGGCCCTGTAATGCCCCACATACTGGTACTTGTGGTACTAAAAGTACAGAGAGAAGCTTGCAGGGACCAGGGACGTGCAGTCATTAATGATTGATCAAATAATACAAATAAAATACTTATGACACATATTATGTGTCATAACTATATGCTTTATATTATTATAATAATTTTACCCCCTTTTTTTTTCTAATGGGTTACGGAGGCATCAAGAGCGGTGCCTCGGGTTGTTAATGGTAAAGTTTCTGAACTATGGGGCGGGTAGGGGGCGGGGCCGACTAGCACGCTGTCAATGCCCATTAGAAAAAGCATTACAGGCGGCACCTATAGCGGTGCCTCAGTGACAGTCAGGGACATGCTTTCTGTTTCTGGCTATATGAAAGCACGCCCCTGTCACTGAGGCAGATGTGATTGGGCACAGTGGCGCTGCCTCAGTGACAGGGGCGTGCTTTCATATAGCCAGAAACAGAAAGCATGTCCCTGACTGTCACTGAGGCACTTCTATAGGTATCGTTGTCTGTCCATCCGTCCGTGCGTCCCCCCACCCCTCCCCCCAAGCCCCAGCCCCTGCTCCAGCGCTACTCAAGAGAGACCAGCGGGAGAATTATTTGGCGGATCCCTCTCTCCCCTGGCACTGACCCCAGCTCAAGAGCTGAACTTTAGTCCAGCGGGGGGATAAAAGGTTGTCTGCCGCCCAGCGCCATCCCAAGCGCTGACTGACACCAGCGGCTCCCGCTCCCCCTCTCCCTGGATGCTGGCCCCAGCTCCAGTGGCTCCAGCACTGATCAGTAGCTGAATGTGCTCAGCAGCACTGATCAGCACTGATTGTGACATCAGCGTCTCCCCCTCTCCCCCCGGCGCTGGCCCCAGCTCCAGTGGCTCCAGATGACACCAGCGGGGGAAGTGACTTTGTGGCTGCCGCCTGGTCCCAGCCCCCATTTCTGATGAGATCAGCTGGGCTTGAAGGCTCCCCCCTCGCCTGACGCCAGCACTGCTCAGCAGCGCAGCTGGAGCTGAGGAAGTGCAATCCCCATTCCCCAGGTCAGTGCTTCTATTCCCCAACCCCCATCCCCAGGCCAGTGCCCCCCTATCTAACGAGCCATCCCCCTTCCCTAGCCCAGTGCCCCCTAACCAGCCACCACCGTCCCCAGCCCAGTGCCCCTATCTAACCAGCTATCCCCTTCCCCAGCCTAGTGCCCCCAATCTAACCAGCCATCCCCGTCCCCAGCCCAGTGCCCACTATCTAACCAGCTATCCCCTTCCCCAGCCTAGTGCCCCCAATCTAACCAGCCATCGCCGTCCCCAGCCCAGTGCCCACTATCTAATCAGCTATCCCCTTCCCCAGCCCAGTGCCCACTATCTAATCAGCTATCCCCTTCCCCAGCCTAGTGCCTCCTATCTAACCAGCTATCCTCTTCCCTAGCCCAGTGCTCCACTATCTAACCAGCTATCCCCTTCCCCAGCCTAGTGCCCCCTATCTAACCATCTATCCCCTTCCCTAGCCCAGTGCCCCACTATCTAACCAGCCATCCCCATCCCCGTGCCCCCTATCTAACCAGCTATCCCCTTCCCTAGCCCAGTGCCCCACTATCTAACCAGCTATCCCCTTCCCTAGCCCAGTGCCCCACTATCTAACCAGCTATCCCCTTCCCCAGCCCAGTGCCCACTATCTAACCAGCTATCCCCTTCCCCAGCCTAGTGCCCCCTATCTAACCAGCTATCCCCTTCCCTAGCCCAGTGCCCCACTATCTAACCAGCCATCCCTGTCCCCAGCCCAGTGCCCCCTATCTAACCAGCTATTCCCTTCCCTAGCCCAGTGCCCCACTATCTAACCAGCTATCCCCTTCCCTAGCCCAGTGCCCCACTATCTAACCAGCCATCCCCGACCCCAGCCCAGTGCCCACCTATCTAACTAGCCATCCCCATCCCCAGGCCAGAGCCCCCATCTAACCATCCCCCAAGAACAGCCCAGTGCCCCCATCAGCAGGGTTGGTAGAACAATGGGCAGACTCCGTGGCGCAGGGGCGGATTGGGAAATAAAACCAGCCCGGGAAATATCTGTAAGCAGCCCAATTGGGGGGGGGTGAGGTGCCTGGCTGGAATGTTGTTGCGCGCCTCCGGCGCGCCAATTTTTTTGGGGGGTGTGGCCTATCAGTATGGGCATGGCCTATTTCTCCAAGGCCCATTATACATATACCTTACACTGTGATGCCATTATACATATGCCACACACCGTCATGCCATTATACATATGCCGCACACCCTGATGCTCCATTACACATATGCCACACACCGTTATGCCATTATACATATATGTCGCACACCGTGATGCCCATTATACATATGCCGCACACCGTGATGCTCCATTATACATATGCCGCACACCGTGATGCCATTATACATATGCCGCACACCCTGATGCCATTATACATATGCCAAACACCGTGATGCCATTATACATATGACGCACACCGTGATGCCCATTATACATATGCCACACACCGTGATGCCCATTATACATATACCTCACACTGTGATGCCATTATACATATGCCACACACTGTGATGCCATTATACATATGCCGCACACCGTGATGCCCAATATACATATGCCACACTCCGTGATGCCCAATATACATATGCCACACCCCGTGATGCCCATTATACATATACCTCACACTGTGATGCCATTATACATATGCCAAACACCGTGATGCCCAATATACATATGCCACACACCGTGATGCCCATTATACATATGCCACACACTGTGATGACCATTATACATATACCTCACACTGTGATGCCATTATACATATGCCACACACTGTGATGCCTTTATACATATGCCAAACACCGTGATGCCCAATATACATATGCCACACACCGTGATGCCCATTATACATATGCCACACACTGTGATGCCCAATATACATATGCCACACACCGTGATGCCCATTATACATATGCCACACACCCTGATGCCATTATACATATGACGCACACCGTGATGCCCATTATACATATGCCGCACACCGTGATGCCCATTATACATATGCCGCACACCGTGATGCCCATTATACATATACCTCACACCGTGATGCCCATTATACATATGCCGCACACACAGATGCCCATTATACATATACCTCACACTGTAATGCCCATTATACATATGCCGCACACACAGATGCCCATTATACATATGCCACACACCATGATGCCCATTATACATATGCCGCACACCCTGATGCCATTATACATATGCCACACACCCTGATGTAGTTTTGTACCCCTTTAAAAAATATATATATACACACACATAAGGGGGGCACAAAACTTCATCACATGCAGCAACTTATATGCACTTACACTTGTGAAGAGACCCCATCACACACACCCCCTCCGCATAATAACAGCAAAAAGAACCCCCCTCCCACATGCAGTACATATACATATATTATATTAAAACCAGGTATATATATTTTTTTAACAGAGCCCAAATCCCAAACCCAAAGAAAAGATGCCAGCCTTACATTTTATACTGCTTCAGCTGTTCAACTTCAGCCGTCCCACAACGCTGCAGCCGCTCACAAAGACGCTAAAGTGTAGTGGCCGACTAGCCGGGTGCGCGGTGACGTCACCCGCGCACCCGCGATCGATGTCCTGGCCACTTCTGCATAGAGCCGCGGGAGGAGCAGCGTGGAGCTGCGCATGCGCAGCTGCCCTCCCGCGGCCATCTTTAAAATTCTCAGTGCCGCAGACAGCCGCGGCCATATTTGTTATGGGCAAGTGATGGCGGCCGCGGCCGCTAAACGCTGTAGTCGTGCGGTCCGCGGCCCAGCCAGGGGAGCGAGCGGCCTGTTCTGGTGACTTATGGACCGGCCCACCGGGAAATTACCCGGTTTCCCGGTGGGCCAATCCGCCCCTGCCGTGGCGGCTTGGTGGAGCCAGCACTGACAGGGTCTGCTGGGAGAGCTGGGTCAGGGTAGGAGATGCTTATGCAGGCGGCTGCTCCCGCACTTGCCTGTCAGCGCAGAAGCAACGCAGACCCGGTGCTCCCAACAGAATTTGTCGGCGCTGGCTCCACCAAGCTAGTGCCTCACCATCCACTAACCTCACCGCACGTCACTGGCAGGGACCTTTAGTTCCACAGGTAAAATACAATATCATTTCTTCCTTTTACACAATATTGCTACGTCCTATAAGGTGTACGAGGATGCTGGTAATTGACAATGGTTTCCTGTGGCATGGACCCTTTGATAAAAGCCTTTTTTCATCTGAAATAGTTTTTACTGTATCATAAATAGAAATTATAATGTTCCAAAAACCTTTATACTAATAACCAAAAACTGATTGAACTAAAAAGAATCAACACTAGCAAATACTGCATGATAATACAATTTAAAACATCTTAGTTTACGATTAACTTTATGGTCTTGTGATAGTTCTAGTTAAATATTGATCAAGGTTATTTAATTTTTTTTTTTACACTAGAAAACTCCACTTGGTAATGATAAACTTTGCTACATACATATTTTGTATTAATCAGTCTGTGAATTGTTGGATGCTCAACTAATCAGATATATTCCCACCAAGGGGAAGATGTACAAGTGATCATTACGGGGAGAAGCAGTGCAGTAATCAGGGGGGGATTTTACTCCTGTCAATATTGGTGCTGCTATCTACAATAGCATGCTAATTTACAGGGCAATGTATGAGCATTCAGTAACTGGCCATTCCAACAACTGCAGTTCTCGATATCTTTCAAAAGCTACAGGCGTAATTGCCCATACACCACAGCAGTAGTAGTAGTAGTACGTTTATTTATAAGGCGCCGCAAAGTGTCCGCAGCGCCGTACATAGCAAACAAAAAAAAACAAATTACAAGGTAATGTACAGGGTGTGTTGAAAGATACAGTATAAATAGGGGTATAGCTGGTCGAACTAAAATCAGCATCAGTTCAGAAGTAGGTGTCAAAATTGTCAAGGAGACTGAAGATGAAGTAGAGGAAGGGAAGAACAGGACAGGTGAGGTAATGAGGTAGGGTGAGTACGTGAGGAAGGAGGGCCCTGCTCATAAGAGTTAACATACTAAAAATAGGTGGGTGGACGAACAAAATACAATAGGATAAGTAGGAACGGAGGGGAACGGAGGCAGGATAGGAGGATCAAAAGAGGTTAGGAGGAGGGATAGGCTAGTCGAAAAAAGTGGGTTTTGAGGGAGCGCTTGAAGGAGGTAAGGGAATCAGATAGCCTGATGGGTGGCGGGAGGTTGTTCCAGTGCAGGGGGGCAGCGCGAGAGAAATCTTGGACACGGGAGTGGGAGGAGGTGATTAGGTGAGAGGTCAGTCGGCGGTCAGCGATGGAGCGAAGAGGACGGGAGGGAGTGTGGATAGAGATCAGTGAAGAGAGGTAGGGAGCTGTGGAGGAGGAGAGAGCCTTGTAGGTGGTGGTGAGGAGTTTAAAGAGAACTCTGAAAGGAATGGGGAGCCAGTGAAGAGATAAACAGAGGGGGGAGGCGGAGGTAGAGCGGCGGGAGAGGAAGATGAGCCTAGCAGCAGTGTTAAGAATGGATTGGAGAGGTGCGAGGCGGGTGAGAGGTAGCCCAGAGAGAAGGATGTTGCAGTAGTCAAGGCGGGAGATGACAAGAGAGTGAATGAGAATTTTGGTCGCGTCAGTGGAGAGGAATGGTCTGATGCGTGAGATGTTGCGTAGGTGAAAGCGGCAAGACTGTGAGAGAGCACGAATGTGGGGGGTGAAAGAGAGGGAGGAGTCAATGATGACACCGAGGCAGCGCGTTTGGTCGGTGGAGGTGATCTCGGTTTCACCAATGCTGATGGAGATAGTGGGAGAAGAGGGGATGTTCGGGGGATGGAAGATTAGAAGTTCAGTTTTAGCCATGTTTAGTTTCAGGAAGCGTTGGGTCATCCAGGCTGAGATGGCCGTGAGGCATTCGGAGACCTTGGACAGGAGTGATGGGGATAAGTCGGGGGAGGAGAGATAGATTAGGGTATCATCAGCATAAAGGTGGTAATGAAAACCATAGGAGCTGATGAGGGTGCCCAGAGAGGTGGTGTAGAGGGAGAAGAGGAGAGGGCCAAGGACTGACCCTTGGGGAACACCGACTGGCTGGGGGGTAGTAGGAGAGGAGGAGCTCGGAGTGGAGACAGAGAAGGAGCGATCGGAGAGGTATGAGGTGAACCAGGAGAAGACCGTGCCAGTGATGCCAAAGGAGCGGAGGGTGTTGAGCAGGAGAGGGTGGTCAACAGTGTCAAAGGCAGCCGACAGATCAAGCTGGATGAGGATAGAGAAGAGGCCTTTGGATTTAGCCGATAGTAGATCGTTAGTGACTTTGGTCAGGGCAGTTTTTAGTGGAATGTAAAGGGCGGAACCCGGATTGGAGGGGGTCTAGAATGGAGTTAGCAGTAAGGTGGCTTAGGAGACGATTATAGGTCAGACGTTCTAGGAGTTTGGAGGCAAAAGGGAGGAGGGAGATGGGCCTGTAGTTGGATGGAGAGTTGGGGTCCAGATTTGTTTTTTTGAGAATTGGGGAGACAAGAGCGTGTTTGAAGGAGGAAGGGAAGATCCCAGAGGATAGGGAAAGATTAAAGAGGTGAGCCAGGTGAGAGCAGACTGATGGACTGAGACGACGGATAATATTGGAGGGGATAGGATCGAGCGGGCAGGTGGAGGGAGAAGCGGATTGAAGGATAGAGTGGACTTCAGCAGCAGTGGTGGGGTAAAATGAGGACAGGGGTTGGAAGGAGGGGAGTGGAGATGTAGGAGGGGAGGAGGGAGAGGGTGAGGTCATGGCAGCAGGGACATCGCTGTCCAGGACTGTGATGTTTGGCCAGCTCCAGGCTGCCCATGAGATCTCGTAAAACTTGTGCGATCTCGAGCATACCCAGTACTTTGGCCAAAAGAAAAGAGGCAAAGCAGAAAACGTTATGCCTGCACAAATCATGTGGGTATACATTTACCCCACAGTCTGTAATATAGCTATAAGAAACTGATTGGTACTTTGTCTTTCTCAATGTTATCACTCTCCAATGCTTAAGTTGGGTACACGCTAGACCAGGCGTAGGCAACTTGTGGCTCTCCAGCTGTTGTGAAACTACAAGTCCCAGCATGCCGAGCCACAGATTTGGCACTACCTGACAGCAAAACTGTGGCAAGGCATGCTGGGAATTGTAGTTTCATAACATCTGGAGTGCCACAGGTTGAATATGCCTGCACTAGATGATATGCTGTTTGATCCAGAAGACCGGAACATATCGGTCTATGCGGTAGCTATACGCTATGCACCCCTGTTACCTTGCACTTATAGGAGTACATCTTCTCCCATGTGTGCTTAAATGTCTGCACATACAGACACAGATGAATAAAATATACACTAGTATTATTGATGAAAACTTTTTAATTTTGCTCATGGCAATGGTTTATCTTTAATGGGTACACTGGGTCAAGGGGACACAAAACCTACACCCAGTTAATTCCCCACTATTTCACTGATATTTTTTAGATATTATACACATAATATTCAAGCAATTAGGATGCCGGTGTCCAAAAGCCAGATGACAGCATCCCGATTGTAAATGTCATACGGTATGAGAATCAAAAAGTGAGAGATTTTTAGTTTTCCCATTTTTTTTATAGCGGCAATCCTTTACACTGAAAAACCAGGTTGATTCTACCATGTAATTGATTGCCGGTGGGTAAATGGGTAAACTCTCCCAAAATCTCTCACTTTCTGATTCTCACACCCTGTTACATGTTGCTCCCCTATGCTGTAAGCTACCTCCCTCTACCCTCCTAACCCTGCCTTGCAGCAGCCTTTCCCTAATCCCCCCTCATGCAGCCTAACCCTCCGAGACAGTGCCTAAATCTAACCCCAGTACACCACCACCTTAACCTAACCCCCCACTCCGCAGCCTAACACTAAACCCCCTTTGTAAGTACCTAAACCCCTCCCTACAGCCTAAATCTAACCTTGCCCTCCCCTCAGGCTAACACTAAATTGCACTTCTAGTGCCTGAAACAAAATCTCCCATTAGGAGCAGCATGCTAGCCCGAACCTCATACTTACCGATCGGGATGTCAACTCTTGGTATTCTGGCGTCTCCAAGCTGATTTTATTTGAGGTTCCAGGGCTGGTTTTCTGACGGCGCTCTGGATACACTGACTATATATTGAACATGGGCATCCTGATTGCCGGAATGCGGACCATATCCCCAAGGACATATGGTGCCATATTTCCAAACTTTATGCCAGATTATTGCACATGTGTAGCAAATTTTGGAACAGTGTCTGAGTCCTTGTAGCATGAGGCCCACAGACATTTGCACAGGTATCCCCTCAAATTATTAAGAGTTCTTTGGTACATGGTGTTAATTATCAAACTTCTCAAAGAAAGAGTAAGTAGTCTTGAAGGTGCACTGGGACTTGAATAAGTATATTAAAAGCTATTCATTTAATTGATATAAAAATATCTAGCAAATAAAAAGTCAACAATTAATTTTAGATATATGTTATTGCACACAATATTTTCATCTTTTTAACTATCCTTTGTTTTCTATTTCACTATTTTAAAGACATAAAAATTTGCTAGATATTTTAATACTAAAGTATAACTTTTAATATACCTCCAGTGCAAGCTTGAGACTACTTAATTTTACTTTAGTTTGTGATGTGTATACTCTTTGAGTGGTGTCACGATTTGAGTTGAGGACTCCGTCGTAACTGGAGTGGCCCTTGAATGCTGAGTGGTCACTAGAAGGATCCCGTGGTTGTGATATCTGTGCAACGAGTGACAGGTTCTGCCTACGAGTGAAGTGGAATGACACCGGTGAGCAGTGGCGGCTCGTACATCATGGCAGGAGGGGGGCTCCCGCTGGCCAAGATGCAGGCACACCCCTGCGGCCGCCACTTCTCCTGGTCCTTGCCACCGGCACTGCATGCCCAGCACCTGTACTATGATGACAGGTGCCGGGACTGGGACGTGCCCAGTACATACCTCTGTACTGCACATGCAGCAAGCTTCTTTGGGCTGCTTCAGCAACAGCCCATAGAAGGAATATCATGGTCCCAGCGCCTGTATAACACAGATGACAGGCACCGGTGCATGCTCAATACTGATATAGGTACTGCGCATGTGGAAATCCTGGATTTTATGGGCTGCCGCTCTTTCAAACTGCGTTCAGTTCACAATACAATATGTGGCAGAACTTACATTGTAGTTCAGCCCTGCATACACTGTAAGGTATCTTTCACTACCTCTGGATAAAAGACACTTCCACTGTTCTATATATATGGCAGATCAAGAACTTACATTTGATTTCTGTCTCGCGTTCCTCAAAAGGTTTCTTTGTATGCCAAGGAGACTGCACTTCTTTTCAGAAGAATTTAGGTGCAAACGATTGGAGGAAGCAGGATCATGTGACAGAGATGATCCTTTAAAAATCACCTGGAGAGAGTAGTGTCTTATCTTGAAAAAGGGTGCAGTCGGCACCAGAAACGCGTTGATTGAGGAAAGAAGCCACTCTCCCGGGACCAAGTCTACACTGAGCCGCCAAGCAGCTAGAGAAAGGTCCGTCTGTGTCTGCAGCACTGCGCACCTGACCTCCGCCAGCGGTGCTCTGTGGTTCCCGACATATGAACATTTTAAAACTTTTATCTTTTGGTTTGCTGTGTTTGCCGTGCTGTAAATAAATTCTTTTGAAAAGAAGTGCAGTCTCCTTGGCATACAAAGAAACCTTTTGAAGAATACGAGACAGAAATCAAATGTAAGTTCTTGATCTGCCATATATATAGAACAGTGGAAGTGTCGTTTATCCAGAGGTGGTGAAAGATACCTTTCAGTGTATGCGGAGCTGAACTCCAATGTAAGTTCTGCCACATATTGTATTGTGAACTGAACGCAGTTTGAAAGACTGAGAGATATCTTGCACCTACACCTGCCAGAAATTGGATGTGAGTTTCTGTACGGAGGCTTTCTGCAGGAGAGGGATGAAACAATTGGGAAGCATTTCTACAGCATAAGATTTGTGACATCGTGTCTCCTGGAGACCTCCAGCGCTGATTTATCTCATTTTGTAACACTTGAAATATTAATTTTGTTTATTGCTGAAATTGCACAATTTGCACAATTTTTTCCATAAGAAAAACTGTGGTTTTACAGAATTTTTCAGTGACAAAATGTGACAAATTACAATTTAAAAATAAATAGTAATGATTACACTCACATTTACTTCGGTACTTGTTTAGTTTCACGGCGCCCGATGTATCGGATGCGACATCGACTGATATGTCGGATGCGATATCGGCCTATATATCGATGCGATCCGATTTTTTACCTGTTCATAACCCCACTATCCACTACGCATGGAGTTGATTTTATATAGTGTGGCAAGCGCAGTAATCCACGTACGCTCGCCACGCTTCGGGTTCGGTGGCTCGAAACGCGCGCCACACTATAGAAAATCTACTCTTTGCATAGTGGATATTGGGGTTATGAACAGGTCAAAAATCGCATGGGATCGCATCGATATATTGGGCGATATCGAATCTGATATATCGGCCGATATCGCATCTGATATATCGGCCGATATCGCATCTGATATATCGGGCGCCATGAAACTAAACAAGTATCTTTACTTCAATTGGACAATAAATTATAGGTGATTTTAATGTAAAAATAATGAATAAACGCAAGGTTTAAAAACATTCCTAAAAGTGTCCATCCACTAGTGTACATACAGTATACAAACACATATGGCTGAATTGACTGTAACTCTTAAAGTGAAAAGTGGGGATGTTGCCCATAGCAACCAATAAGATTCTAGCTATTATTTCTCTGTTGTATCTTAGAAATTGATAGACAGAATCTGTCTATCAACATGTTGCCTCTTCAACGCCGGTGCTTAGAATGATTCTATTGGCTGCTCCCAGCGGCGCTTCTCATTGGCTGCTGAGCAGCCAATAGAATCATTCTGATGTTAGGCGCTGAAGATCAAACATCTCCAGCGCCTTTCATCATATTGCCGAATGGAGCTGCCGGAGCCGCAAGAGCTTGAAGATAAAGAAGAAGAGAGAAGAGAGAAGAGAAGACAGAAGACCATCCATGGTGGACCTGGTGAGTAGGATTTACTTCCACAGGTCCAACATGGATTATCGTCGGACAGGACGCCGAGCCCGGAGCCGCCGACACGAAGCCGCCGACACCGGAGCCGCCGACACCAGAGCCAGCGACCTACCGACGGGATAAAGATAGGTAAGTATGAGTGTGTGTGTGATGTGTGTATTAAACTTTTATTTAAAATGTGTGTCAGTGTGTGTTTTGTGTACTATTTTTTTAACAGTAGAACTACAAGTTACAGCGGGCCCTTTAATGCCCTGCAGGCTGGGACTTGTGGTTCTCCAAGTCCCAGCTTGCAGGGGAGGCTTGCTGGCACTTGTAGTACCACTGTTAAAAACAAAAGATTTAACTTGATTTTACACAAAATCAGCTCCATGCCCACAGCCCAGGGGCATGGAGGACAGCCCCGGGCTTCAGCATGGGCAGGTAAGTTCTGGAGGGGGGGAACCCTTCTTTGGGGGGGTCCCCACTTCCCCAGGACCCCTGCCCATGCTGACCAGCCACAGGGCTGAATGCTTTGGCCGGGGGGACTTGTATAACACTGCGCACTGTACTGAAAATGTGCCGATTTTCATGACTGAAAATCGCACATTTTCAGGTCTAAAAAAGCATCCGAAATCGCACCATATCGCACTTTTGCTCGTCAAATTCGCAATCCATTACATATGCGAATTTAGAGGCAAAAACGCGAGTTTGAAACATGCGAATTAGTGCGAGTTGGTGCGAGTTCAAAACTGTGCTAAAACTCGCATCCTATTACATATCGGCCATAGAGTTCTTACGCATTACCTGTGGCCTCTCTGCTTACAGTCAGGAAGGGTAATGTACTATAACTACAAGAGCAATAGTTGTCTCTCTGTAAGAACACTGACCCTCTCATGCTGTCTTACAGCTTGGTGTTATGCATTCCCTGATGAATTATACTAGTGTCTTAGGAGAAATATATATTTATTTATATCATTAAGCAATTGGTTTCTTGCAAATAATTCTAAAACAAACTTAATTCAGTTACCCACAATTTCTAAAGGATTTTTGCAAAATTCATTTGAAAAAATAAAAAAATGGACCCCATTTTCCATATTTGATGCTCAATGTTGCCCTAACTTTGTGAAGGTTAAAAGTGAGTCACGGAGACAGAGGCATGTCTCAACACAAAGAACACTTCATCCTGCAGTAAAAGAATTCAAAACATTTCAGACCATTTTGGCAAATAACTAGGACTCTCAATGCAAATGCTGCGTGCAGGGAGTTTAATCACAACAATCTTTTACAAGCTTATGTTTACTTATTACATGATTTAACCTTGTTAACACTGTCCTCAGTGTGTATTGAAAACACTGTGTCTGCCAGTGGGAGATCTGCCTCTCTACTGTGAATAAAACTCATCATCAAATGTTTACAGGAGATAAGCGATTTACCTTACCATTTATTAGGTTAGATAGTATTTTGTTACATTTATTACACTTTGGCAGACATGTGCTCCAAGCAGCTGCTACTCTTTAAGGAAAGTTAGAATTTTGTAGTGTAGCATGTTCCCTTTATTCAGTATGTTCTGCCTATGCTATGCTAATTATGGGAAAATACTCCTCCTACCTAGAACACTTTGGTGCTGATGCTGAATTGGACTCCAATCAAATGTGTAGCTAAAAATAAAATATGGGCAGTAAAAGGGCCTTCAAACATAAGTCAACTAAATTAAGTATGTTCTAGTGTAAACAGAATTGTTATATCATCAACATTCCCATATACTGTACTGTTACTTGACTGATTCATAACCAACAGGCAGTTTACATTACTTTATAGAGCTTTCCCCCGGCATAGTCCTACCACCGTATGAAATAACACACAACACCCAGAGTTCTCTAATATAACATTTACTACTACCAAATGGGATTATAAAATACATATAATATGTGTTAGGCATAACTACAGTAATATATTCAATTACACATGCAAAATACAGTTTGCTCACATATGTGTATTCGGTACTTGTTTAGTTTCACGGCGGCGCTTCGCTCGCCCACGCAACGTGGATAGTGGGGGTATGAACTATCCAAGTTGGCATGGAGTTAATTTACTTTATTTTAGAAAGTTTGCCGAGCGCTGAACCCGTAAGTAGCGTGCGGCCATGCTGCCGCCGTGAAACTAAACAAGTACCGTATATTCTACCTATTCATTATAAGTAAAGCGATATGATAAAACGTATGATACAGTACTTATAAACTTTCGTGATGCAGGCATCTGTTCTATGTTCAACATCCAAATGGAGAGTGAGTAACTATCTTAGGGTGCATACACACTGGGTGATATTTTAAACAATATCGTACCATTTTGGCCCTTCTGAACGATATCATGAAAACATTGGCCAATGTGTACGCAATGAACGATGCGTGCTCCCGCGGGTTGTTAACGAGGATTTGTGTTGTCTGTAAATGCAGCTCAATTGTGGCTATGTCGATCACAAGCTGCATATTACTAGACTCTGGCCATATCGTTTATCATATTGTTCAGTGTGTATGCACAGTATCGTTTATCCTGAACACTGGAAAGTTCAATTGTTCAGCAATAGCATTCACTGAACTCATTGTCTAGTGTGTATGGGCCTTTAATCCAGCTCACAGTATGTGGGTGAAGGTTGTCTTTGTCTATTAATATGTTAATGAATGCACATTAAACTGGTTTTGTTACAGAAGTTCCAAAATAGTAAAAAGGTAGCTCAAATGTTCAATAATATAATTGTACTGTAAAACAGTTAGTGTAACAGATACAAACTGTCACAATGACACATATTTATACCCCAGTAGGAACTGTACTAATTGTTGGAGATAACTGTTGTAGAGATGAAACAGATTATGATGGTAGCATGCACTACCAATCCACTCAGTTCATTATCTCTATCTGGTTAGTGCTTTCGTTAGTTGTTATTATTATTTTTGTGCGCTTGTTTTAGGATTTTTTCATTATATAATAGATGGAAACTTATTTATTTATTATCAGTTTCGGTACTCTTTACCTAGCACGGCGCCCACGATTTTGATCGTGGGCATCGCAGGTAGAAAAATCGCGGGCATCGCGGCCATTGAATGCACTAAAAATCGGGTGCGACGCGACCGACGCGATGCCCGCGATTTCCCATAGGGATCAATGTTAAATTTCTCAATTGACCCGTTTTTACTGTTCAATGCCTCAATTGACCCGATTTTTCCATAGGAATCAATGTTAAATGGCACACAGAGGCCAAATAGGCACCCTAAAGTGTGAAATGGCCCCCACAATTGTTAACGCCACCCCACGATCAACGTGAACCCGAAGCGTGGCGAGCGCAGCGAGCCCGTGAGGGGCGGCGGTACGCATCCTACGACCTTTTCATACCCCCACTATCCACGTCGGCGTGGAGTTGTGAATAGAATAGTGTGGCGAGCGCAACGAGCCACCGTGCCCGAAGCGTGGCGAGCGCAGCGAGGGGACGCGGATACCTTCACAGGTAAACGCGTCCCTTCGCGGGCTTCACAGGTATCTGCGTCCCCTCGCGGGGCTCGCCACACTATTCTATTCTCAACTCCACGCAGACGTGGATAGTGGGGGTATGAAAAGGTCGTAGGACGCGTACCGCCGCCCCTCGCGGGCTCGCCACGCTTCGGGTTCACGTTGATTGTGGGGTGGCGTTAACAATTTGGGGGGCCATTTCACACTTTAGGGTGCCTATTTGGCCTCTGTGGGCCATTTAACATTGTTTCCTATGGAAAAATCGGGTCAATTGAGGCATTGAACAGAAAAATCGGGTCAATTGAGACATTTAACATTGTTCCCTATGGGAAATCGCGGGCATCGCGTCGGTCGCGTCGCACCCGATTTTTAAGTGCATTTAATGCCCGCGATGGGCGCCGTGCTAGGTAAAGAGTACCTCAGTTTCTTATATAGCACATACATATTCCGCAGCGCTTTACAGAGAATATTTAAACATTTACATCAGTCCCTGCTCCAGTAGAGCTTACACTCCAAAGTCAGGCCCGGGGGCCAATTACGGCCCGTACTGTCATTTCAAGTGGCCCGCAGCCTCCAACTGGAAGCGGGCAGAGCATCAGATGTGAAAAGCACAGCACAGGACACTAAAGGTGGGGCCCCAGCGAGCGCGCCTCTACCTTGCTGTCTGTTGCAGTGAGGAGGTGCCGGCCGCCACAGTCAGATTTGTATGGCGTCCTACCCCTAATGCTGCAATTGTATATCACCCTACTCCACAATCACAGTGACAGCAGTGTTTGGGGAGGGGGGCAGCAAGGGAGAAGCTTGCTCCCGTAACATGCAGAGTAGAGGAGGGCAGCAGTGGGAGCCCAAGCATCTCCTGTCCTTGCAGTGCCTGCTTTGCCCCTCCTTCCTCTGGCTCACACAAGGGGCTGGGAAACATACAGATAAGGGAGGGGGCAGAGTGGGGGACATACAGTGAAGAAGGATCAGGCTGGGGGACATACAGTGAGTGGAGGCAGTGATGGCCATTCAGAGAAGAGGAGCAGGGGCATGCTGGGGGACATACAGTGAATGGGGGCAGAGTGGGGTACATAGTGAACAGGGGGGCATACAGTGAATGGGAGTCATACAGTGAAGGAGGCTCAGGCTTGGGGACATACAATGAATGGAGGCACTGATGGACATTAAGAGAAGTGGGGCAGGCTGGGGGACAGAGTGAATGGGTGCAGAGTGGGGAACATACAGTGAATGCGGGACATACAGTGAAGGAGGGGCAGGCTGGGGGACATACAGTGAATGGGGGCAGGCTGGGGGAAATACAGTGAAGGGGCAGGCTGGGGGACATAGAGTGAATGGGGGCCATTCTGATGTGATTAATGATTAAAAGAATGTCAGGCTGAATGGTCGACCCCCACACATTTACACTTCACCAAATATGGCCCTCGTCGCAAAAATTTTGGACACCCCTGCTCTATGTTCCCTACCACATGAACACACACACACACACACACACACACACACACACACACACACACACAGACATTCTAGAGTTCATTTGTTGGGAGCCAATTAGCCTACCAGTATATTTTTGGATTGTGGGAGGAAACTGGAGTACCCGGAGGACACCCAAACAAGCACAGGGAGACTATACAATCTCCACACAGTTAGAGCCATGGTGGGATGACCTGTATGAGTCTTTTTTTTTTTTAATTTTGACTAAAACATAATAAGAAACGTTCTGCCAATGGTTTTCTCTGTTTGCATTCACTATTATGGCCTGTGCTTCCAATTCATTGAATCAATGATAAAAGCAAGCAGCATTCTCAGAAGGCTTTCCTCATACCTGTGTTCTGCTTACAGCCCACCATAAACAAATTTGTAAAATAATTTGTTTGAACTAAAGACACAAACGTCATAAATCTTTTTCCTGTCAGAAACTGTTCAAAGTCCGGTGTGACTGAGCCCTGCAACTTAAATAATAAAAAAGGGAATTCTGTAAATCATGTTGTCAGGGAACTTAGAACATATTGCAACACCAAATGTGAAGTGAAAATATGAAAAACTTTTAGGATCAGCAGCTATTCCTAGAAATCATTTTCTAAAAAAAAAAAAGGTCTAGTTGTATGTTAATAGGTCAATGGGAGGGGCTTTACTCAGGGGTGTGATTCAATTACAAAGTGACTTGATACTGTAGCTCTCGTCCACTGCACACAAATATAACCAGCATCCAGATCCAGGCAGAGTTTAACATTAGTCCTTTTTCCTTTTCACAATGTCTGTACTCATAGCCCTGGTCAAAAAAATCTGGTGCATCAAGAAGTTTATTATTTTGATTGTAACACCGCTGGTCCTGTCACCCATCCTGTTTATGCTTCCACCACAGGTAAGTAGAGCTTTTACATTTCAGTGATTCGTACAAAAAGTTTTTGAATAGCTACAAGAAAAGTAAAATAAAACTTTCCATGGTTGGTTTAAAATATTGCGTACCAACACAAATGCATTTCTTAGATAAGTAAGGACTAATTAAAAACAGTAACTTTAAGTATTAGTTAGCTTTGTTTAAGAGGGTTAAGGTGTTAGGATGTTTTGTAAAGCGCATGAGTGAAAATATACTGCATCTAAACAGAATAATATGAAGCCTGCAATGTGTATGGAGAACAAACAGAACTTGTAATTAAGATCAATGAAAGTATAGATCTCAGCTAACTGGACTTCTTTGTGCATGACTTTCTTATCTTAGATGTATTGGCATAGAATCCATGATTGGTGCAATGATTATTGCACATTGGTGTGGTTAAACCAGCAGTGTTGTGGCTGATTTCTTCTGTGGAAATAGGAAAGAAGCCAGTAATTATTACTTCCTATGAGAAAAAGTGCAGCCTGTGCACACAGCCTTTCCCACACAGCACAGGGCATCCGTGGGTGAGACAGAAAAGGCATACCCCTGGTTATATGAAGAGTTCTGTTTGGGTGGATTGGGTTTTCTGCTACTGGGGTAAATTTACTAAAGGTCCCCATACACTATGTGATTTGGGCACGATTTCACCCGATTCGGATGAATCGGGCCATGAAATCGGCCCAAATCGCACTTGCAGACACCCCGTCCGATCCGATGCGGTTCCGTGCGCATCGGATCAGGGTCGGGAGGTCGGACGGGCTACACATAAGATTTGCTAAATCTTATGTGCAGCCCAGCCCCGGAGCCATGCGGGGGATGACAGCGGGCGGGGGATGCCGGCTATTGAGAGCCGAGCAGGGGGAGGCTGCATAGGGAGCCGGGCAGGAGGCACTTGAAGCTGTTGTGGTGCGGTGACAGCGGGAGCAGGGCGCCTGGCAGGGAGGATGACGCTGGCTGTCTGGCTGCGGTGGGAGCCGGGAGGAACACAGATAACTTGAAAAAAAAAAAGCCCATACAGATGACTAGCAAGCCATTGATTGGCTGAGACCTCTCTCAGCCAATCGCTGATTGGCTGAGAGAGGTCTCAGCCAATCAATGGCTTGCTAGTCATCCGTATGTTTTTTTTTTCAAGTTATCTGTTCCTCCCAGGCCGGCTCCCGCCGCTGCCCAGCAGCCAGCGTCATCCTCCCTGCCCGGCGCCCTGCTCCCGCTGTCACCCCACCGCAACAGCCTCCTCCTGCCCGGCTCCCTAAGCAGCCTCCCCCTGATCGGCTCTCTATTAGCCGGCATCCCCCGCCCGCTGATGTCCCCCGCATGGCTCCCTCCTCCTGCAGCTCCCCAGGGACTGCATATGATAAATCCATGAGATTTATCATATGCAAACCTTGGCACATCGTGTGTCCCCCTGCCGGGGAGCTGCAGGGTGAAATCAGGTCCGACTTGTCCCTAGGAGGCCTTTAGATAGGAGTTCTATTGCAGATTCTATCTATTTTCTTCTAGAAGGTGCTAAATACAAGGAGTAGAATATGATCCCATCTTCAGTAGACTTCCGTTATATACCCCATTCCCACCAACTTTTTTCCGAGGTTGGCCACAGGAACAACCTGGGTGTAGTGCTGGAGTGAATGGGTCCATGTCCAAAATCACAGGACATGGCATTTCAACCCTGGTAGATACCAGGGTTGCTCCCAGGATCTTCCCAGGGTGTGGTGCAGTGTGAATGGGTAACCCGGGTCGGTGACCTAGGTCCCATTCCACCCAGCCACAGTGTGATGTCACTGACCCGACAATATGCCGGTTTGGCGTCCGAGCTTGCAGACCGCAAATGCCGGGTCACTCCAGGAATGAACCCTTGTCCTAAGAGAGAGAGAGAGAGAGAGAGAGAGAGAGAATTCTACAGTGCTGGCGGCACTCGAACAGGGAATACTTTCAAACAAAATGATAAGCTGACACCGTGCAGCTTGGTGTTAACAGTTTTGGAATTTAATTTCCTTCCTCAGAGTAGTATATATATATATATATATATATATATATATATATATATATATATATTTATTAATGGTTAGCATTACTGCCTCACAGCGCTGAGGTCATGGGTTTGATTCCCACCATGGCACTAACTGTGTGGAGTTTGTATATTCTCCCCGTGCTTGTGTGGGTGTCCTCCGGGTACTCCGGTTTCCTCCCACATTCCAAAAATATACTTGTAGGCTAATTGTCTCCCAACAAAATTAACCCGATAATGTCTGTGTGTGCATGTGCATGTGGTAGGGAATATAGGGCGGGATGTTGTAACATCCACTGCCCATTATCGCCGGGCATCGCATTATTAATAACAGCATATGCTATAACATATGCGGTTATTAACGCAAGGGACAGCTCTTGCGATAAGAGCTGTTCCTTGCGATGCGGTGCCGCAGAGTGACGGCGCCGGCTGCAGGGCATGACGGATCCCTCAAACAGCGCTGCGGTAAGAAGCCCATAGGCTTCTCCAGGAAATCGCAGGCTTTTGATGGCGATTCCCTCCGCAGCGCTGAAACTGCGGAGGAGCCATACAGCATACAGAAATGCCGTAAAAACCCAGATAACAGGGTTTTTACCGCATTTCTGCTTTAGAGAATCTTCCCCATAGATTGTAAGCTCCACTGGGAGAAGGGACTGATGTGAATGTTCAACATTACTCTGTAAAGCACTGCGGAATATGTATGAGCTATATAAGAAACTGTTAATAAATAAAAAAAAAAAAAAAAAAAAAAAAAAATATATATATATATATATATATATATATAGATATATACAGAAGTACAAACACACTCGCCATTCCTACAAATGGGGTGCAAACAGCACCCACACTTCCCAGGTTGGGGTGCAGTGGCCCGTGACCACACACTCTAGTAAATACAAATACAAAATATATATATAAATGGGATCCAGTTTTTGTAGAATAAAGTTGAAAGAAGTAGACCTGCCAGTGATGCAGCAGCAAACCACCAGGAGAGCGAAAGAAAAATATAAGAATAAAGAAAATAAGAGAAAGAGATTCAGATTATAAAAGAAGAAATTAGTAAGGGGGGCACCAACAGTTTTAACAATTTGAAATCGACCTTGCATTTCAGCGCCTAAAACACACATTTAATAACATTTAGAAAACTATATAAAGTCATGTATGCGCACGTGCAGACGCTGTGTGCGAGTGGCCACGGTGAATAGATTATTCGCCGGGTGTTTACACACAACTGTGCGGGAAGGGGGCGTGGGACGGCAGGCCAGGGGATGTGCCCATGGGAATGTCCAGCGTTTCATGGGCGTTCCCATTAAAAACACATGGCATTCTCATGGTAATCCACTGATGACGGATGTCAGGTGCCCGTCTGCTTCCTGCACAGGGCTCCTGCAGATCTGACACACCCCAAAGGTGACCATGGAATGGTCACCTCTGGGGTGATCGTGGCGCGTGGTGGGCAGGCGGCATTTGGCGGACTCGCAAGGCTGCGAGGTTCACAGCCTTGCGAGTCAACCAGAATAAGAGCCTCTGCTCACTGACACACACTGCTCGAGACTACGCCCTGCTCAGGGCCCGGGGGCCCGGACTGAAGATCTGTCCCAGGCCCCAACATTTCTAGTGGCGGCCCTGCCAACGAGTGAAGGGGAGAATGGCACACAGAGATTGCACATAGATCCCATTTTCTATCAAACCGCCCCTTTGCCTTGGGTAGCAATGGTCAGGGATAGTAGTGAAAATGCTCTATGGATGAACTAGTTTTAGTTTTATAAGGTCAACAGTTAAAAGTTTAACAAGGTCAACATGATAAAAAAAAGGTAGACACATGGAAAAATGCCAGCATAAATATGGTCAACACATGAAAAAGTTGACATGCAGTTTTTAGGTTTTGGGGATATAAATTTTTTATCTTGTTCCACAGGGAACTTTAATTAGTCTATAGCATCGTATTGCATGGTGTGTTTCACTCACCATTCTTCGGGTAAGCTGCTTTGCTCTGCTCTTGCTTAAGATGGCACGCTTCGCCGTTCCCACGTAAATGGTAAAGTATTAAAAAAACTGTCAAAAATTGTTCAAGAATGATGTCACCCATATGCTGTGACGGCCATTATCACGTGACCTTTTGACCATGCTGACCTAATGCATGCTGACCAATAGTGGTCCACCTATTGATTGTTGATCTTGCTGTCAACCTAAAGTCCCGATATAAATGAATTGTTACTATGTTCTACTGTAGTTTCTATAGCTTGTCATTTTTCAACAAATTACAAAGGATGCTGCATATACAGTGCATGTGAAGGGCATATGATGAGTGATATGGGAAGGAGAAGTAATTAGCTTGACACTGCAAAGTTGGTTTATAAAGTGACTTCCACGAATTAGGATATTCTAAGAATGTACATTAAGGGAACTCTTAGTCATATGATAAATGGAATAAAAAACAACATTCATTCATTGAAACTGATCACCATGTTAAGTGCAGGCCTGAATTGGCAATATGATCATTGTAGCTGTCCTGTTCCCGGATGGGTGTGTATATGAATACAAATGACTGGAGCATGAAGTCCTAATTGACATGATTTATGGGGCTAATTCTTCTCTCTGGGGAGAAAGCCTGGAGAGGAGACTGTCAGCAGAACTTCGGGGGGCAGGGCCTGATGTAGATCTCATCAAATAACGCGATTTGCATCTTTAGCCCCCCAAAGCCGTAAATCACAGGAATTTGGAGGGTGGCACTCTGGAGCAGCTCCCTTGGATCCAGGTAAGCGTCGCCTCCCCCCCGCTTGGGACTCGGCGGTGGCTGACGCATTCCCTAAACCCCCCCACCCCCGGGTTTGGTAGTGGCGGAGGCCGCAGCACCAACCAGACTCGGCGGCGGCAGTTACCCCCGGACTCGACGGAGGTCGCTTCAGGCTCCCCCCCCGGCGCATCACTCACCCCCGTGCGCAGGTGAGATGGGGGGGGGGGGGCAAACCCCCCCCGTCTGCCCTGACCCTGACAATACTAGAATCCTGATATATATAATAAATGTGTATATATATATCCACTGACATATATGTGTACTGAGTGCAGAGATGTGTTAAAGTGTCAAGCAGCGATCCAGTATTGTGTGGAAACTATACCAATCAATTCCAGCGTTGCTCAGATACTTGCATTCCTTGGATGCGCAGTCCTGATTGTCATCCTCTGGAATCCTGGTTAATGTTCAGTGTATGTGCTTATTTGGCTCCTCAAATACCCAAATATTGATTGCCCAGTTCTGTACTGTTCTGAAATGGACCGGGTAATAAGTTGCTAGCACATCCATAGTGATGCTGGTGGAAAAAATGGCAGGTGATGCACAATCTCTGATTGTTTTCTCTTTGATAAAGCTCATCGGCCAATTAGAGACACTGGTACAGATGTATTAATTTGCCCCTAATGGTTTTAAAATAACAGGTGCCGCTTCTCTTGCATAACGTGGAGAAGCGGCTGAATGTATTAACGTTGATAAGGAGAACCGTTATGCCCAGCATTCACGGCTCTCATTATTGGCGTCCCTGGCATTCCTGTGCATGCGCAATCACAATTTCCCCCTGGCCGGCTGCAAAGGGCATGTGCGAAATAGCGCTATTACCGTGGGATCTCCAGCGCAGCCCGGACCCAGCAGGGCTAGCATTGTCCCCGCAGTGGGGATAGGACAAAGCTAGCCCTGAGCTGGTGTTGCATTGTGTCTGGAGCGATTTAATGCCTAGGCAGCTATTAATACATCGCCCTGGCCGGTGATTACTGGGGGATTGCAAGGGACAGCCACGCTGCACGTTACTCGTCGGGCTGTCCCTAGCGCACGTTAGGATGTTCATACATTGAAAAAACATAATCCCCCCACTTAACCAGCGTTAAGTGCAGAAATGCACTTAATGCTGGTTAATACATCTGTATCATTCTATATGACTGTATCTGCATAATAAATAATTTTACAAATAAAGTTACACTGTTTGGTTGGGAAACACTGAGGGCCTAATTCCAACCCATTAGTAAATATCTGATAATCACAAATTGTGATATTTCAGATTTCTGCATGCACGGATCCTTAAAAGCTGAAAAATACATGTTTATTTCCTACAAATATATTCTTATTCTGTACTTGTAAGTCAATTTAAACATTGCCGATTATAACTAACTAAGAAAAACAGCTCTAAAGATGTCCGATCTGTTTTGTGTCCGAGTTCCAACTCCCATAACATTTAGTTGTATGTTTAACATCAGCAAAACATCTCAATCCAATTTTTTACCGGTCGCTCTTATTTGGAGTTGAAACCTCCTGTGTTTTAGTGAACTCTGACACTGTTACATTGGTTGACTTTGAGAAACAACCAATTTTAGGGAAAAATCTGACATTTTCCAAAATTGGACCAAAATCTTCTGCCATTACATCATGCAATTAGTTAGTCAGTACTCTAAAATAAAGAGAAAATTTGCCTTAGGCGCTAGAGATAACTGGGGTGTAACTTGCTACCCAGCAGCCACCACGTGAGAGGATTGCCATCCTCTAAAATTACACAGCATGGAAGGGTCAGCTGCGGTGCTGACCCTTCCATCCAGTGAAAGTTTGAAACGCCAGCAAACATCTACTGGTAAGAGCTTAAAAGGGGATAGGACGGACACTGTTTCACCATATTCAAAAACAGAAGTCCTTGTTCCCAGTCTGGCTTCAAAAATACTGCTTTTTGCCAAGCACTACCCTGCAACATTAATTATAGTGTGCACACTAGCCATCTGTATCTACACCTGGTCTCAGTAAAATAAGTGGACACTGTAAGCCCTATATAGGGAACTGAATCCTATACATTTGTGTATATCCATCTGCTAGACCCTAATAAAAGGGCAAAGAAGAAAGTCACACTTGTGGAAAAATCTGAGTAAATATTTGCACCTTAATTAATCGGATGTGCTTTTATCTACCAACTGTTTACTTTTATTCTTATTTTTACATTTTTTATTTTTCATGCATTATTGTGTATTAATTGTGTGTTATTTGTAATACTGTGTGTTTAATAAATTTTTATCATCCTGGTACCCAAGAGCGCCCAACGTTTCTGTTTGTGTTACTCTAAAATAAAGACTCATATGCCTCAATGTTAAGTTCTAGCCTCTGTAGAGCCACATATACTGCATCTCCTTGAGGCTGCGCTGATGTTGCCTGTTCTTGACAACAGATGGCCATTGCCCATCGATGAATAATTACCAAAGATAGATGTTTTGCCCTTGATGGTGGAAATTCAGTGGTTCTCAAACAGCACCTGATTTTTTTTCTTCTCTTTGGTGCTGGAACACAATCCTGCCCCACCAACTGGTGCCCCAGGAAACCCTGCTCCCACATCGGATTGGCCTGCTGCCTGGTGACTAATAGAGCATTGATGACAATTAGTAGGTGAAACCTGGAGGGACACCTGTATTTGTCTTTCACAGTGAGATCCAAGTGTGACCACTGTTCTTTCAATAAAGCTCTGTGGCGCAACCGCTGCTGCTGCAGTTATTTGGCTTTATCCCAGGAGCCCTACTAACACCTGCAACAAGGGCGTGGACAGCTCCCACCTGGTACTGCTCAGCCTGCACTGCAGAAAGCAACAGTGCCACTGTTGCTGATGGACTATGAGATGGGACCAACTGGTGAGCGCTGATTCTGCATGCTGCCAATGGCTGCATCTCACGAGACTGACCCTGACCCACCAGCCATTGGCACAAAGCATAGCTTCAGCCCTGCTAATTTACTTCAGGCTCCTGTAGACCAGCTAATAGCAATGTCTACATAGTTCTGTTATAGTGAGTACACACAGTTCAATGCGGAATTCGCTTCTATTTCGATTCGATATGCTGTTCTTTTCGATCTGGCATTCGATTCGACAATATAGTCTTGCCTGGCAAAACTATTTTTCTTTTCGATTCCACTAAACGTGAATGCGCATCGGAATCGAATCTACATCTAATGTGGAAAAACCATTCGATTTTGCTTCTATAAGCGAAATCTAATAGAAAAATAGTGTAAATCATGTGTGTTTATGTATATGTTTATATACATACACACACCATATTTGTCTTCCCTTTTTTTTTTTATATATTCATATTTTTACATGTAAGTTAGATTATCTATCTTCTGGTTGGTTATATATTTTCAGCAATATTTCTGAGAGGGGATATGGTTACTAGGTCTACAAGCATTGGGTTGTCAAGCATTAGGTCGATACCACTAGGTCGACATGACTGAATGTCGACATGACTGAAGTTCGACATGGGTTAGGTCGACAGGTCATTAGGGCGACACAAACATTAGGTCGACATGGGGAAGGTCCACAGTCAAAAGGTGGACATGGGGTTCTACACTTTTTTTTGCAACCGACAGGCACCATTTCATGCCCTACCATCCACTAGGGTGTGTTCATAATGTAATATTTCCCCTATATAGGAGGCATGGGCCATTGGGTCAACTCATATTAGGTTGACATGCATTGGGTTGACCACAGAAGGTCGACATGCTTAGGTCAAAACCTGAAATAGGTGGACATTGCTAAGGTCGACAGGGTTGAAAGGTTGACACAAGCATTAGGTCGACAACTGCTGGGTCAACAGTCTAAAGGTCAACATGAGTTTTTCCCATTGTTTGTCCTGAATTTTGACATAGTCAACATGGACACCATCAAAGTGTACCATGTCCCCGCGCATGTCTCGCTACACTTGGGCTCGGTGCCTAGCTACAGTCGGCACACTGTTCTATTCTCCTTCCACACCCTAGTAGATGGTAGGGCACAAAATGCCACCTGTTAGCACATGTCGACTCAATTTTTTTTGAAAAACTCATGTCGACCTTTTCACTGTCGACCTAATGCTTGTGTTGACCTTCCAACCTTGTTGCCATGTCGACCTATTTTATGTGTCAACCTAAGCCATGTCGACCTTCAGTGGTTGACCCAATGCATGTCACCTTAATATGGGTTGACCTAAGGATACCATATAGGAAATGTAATCTTTTTTACACATCATTTTTTATTTGAATTTATATAAGAAATGTGAGCGACACTGGGATTTTTAGCGGATATTTTGCACATCTCTCACAGAGATGTTGGCACTGAAAGGGTTAAGTTGAAGATGATGAAAGATGTTTTGTGAAATATGGTGAAGCTGTGCCGAGAGCCATGTAGGTGTGTACACCTCCCATACACTCCAGTGTCTCCCAAAATAGTGTATGTTAAGCTGGTTTCACATTGCAAAAACCTGCTTTCAACCCGTTTTTGTTAACGTGTCTTAAAAAAGGGTCAAAAGCCAGTTAAACCCCTTTCATATTGCATGTTGTAAAGGTATATTGCAGTTTCAATACCGTTTTTGTACCTTTCAGATTCAACCCGTTTCACCCATAGAAAGAAAGCCATACAATGTCATTTTAAATGGCCTTTTCCTGCTTGTGGGCTGGGATCATGCAGGGAGATAACCTATCACCCTTGTGTGGTTATCATTTGTAGCAAATACCGTTTCTGAGCTTTTCAAACTGCAGGAAAAATGGCTCAGAAACGTGTAGGATCCTGCTTTTAACACGTTTCAAAATACCGGTATTCTGTAACCAGTAAATTGACAATGGAGCTTTCACATTGCAGCTGTACCCTTTTAAAGCAGTAAAAAAACGGCAATATGCTGTGTTAAAGCTGCAATGTGAAAGGGGCTTAAAAGTATCAAAATTGGAGGCGGTGGTGGTAGCGGTGCAAAGTCTGCAACAGCGCATTCGCAGCACATGAATGGGGTATTTTTTATAAAAAACTTTTTAAATACAGTTAGAGAAGCGATAATTGATACATCTGTGCAATGTAGTTAGTTATTGCATTGCGAATTGGGCTGCTATTATCTGCCTCTAATTCAAAATGAACTAGTTTCCACCCTCATCCACAAGTTGTGAAAAACTGTGACAAAATTGAACTTCCATTTAATAAGCTCACAGCCACCCTCATTATCCTGTGTTCCTGACTGTCCCAGATAAATTGCAGGAGCAGAATTTATTAGTGAACAATAGCATGCTTGTATAAACTGCTTCCATCAACAAAATCTTAGCCAATATGCTGCTTCCAACTGATTGTAATTATCAACATACTGTTGTGGTTTCTGCCTGTTTGTTGCTTCTTTTTAATCTAGTGAAAAATGTGTGCAATAAGGTGCCTTTAAGCTTCTATAATCCAATTTTGTTAATACGATTTTTTTTAAAGCAGATTATTTATTTTCTTGCATGTACATTTCCATTACATGGGATATTTATTGCCATTTGTTAGGAACTATGGTCTTAATTCAGCCTGGATTGCAAAGCACATTTTTCTCTAATGGACAAAAATACATGCGCTGCAGGTGGGGCAGATAGTGCAGAGAGAGTTAGATTTAGTTGAGTTATTTTGTTACTGTTCAGGGTAAATACCGGCTGCTTTATTTTTACACTGCAATTAAGATTTGAAAACACCACACCCAAATCCAACTCTCTCTACACATGTTACATTTTCCCCACAACCTGCGCCTCTCCTCTCTACCGGGAGCAGTAGGGTCTGAGCTCTCTAGTGGCACCTCCCTTCTAACTATAATGCTCTTCTGTTAGAATTACTGTGCAGGGCCAATGTGGAGGTTGAACTAGTCCCACCTCACCATTACAGGTGCTGGAATTTCGTTCAACCCCCTCTCCCTACATACAGACACTTTAACCCCTGGGTTAAAGTTATTTATATCCGACTGTATTAATGTAGGTAGTATATTGTTAAGATTGTAAATTGTTGTTACTATAACCTGCACATGTTCAGTGTGAATGGTTCCACCTTGGAATCTATATATTAATAGGCAGAGCATGAGTGCATCAGACTAAAATAGGTTAATTGATTGTATTGTGTGTCAAAGTTGCCTGTGGTAACAATGTACACAGATGAGTTCCAGGTTAATGTTGCTATGGGCAACCAATCAGAATCTACTTCTTATTTATTTAGCAACCTCTAGAAAATAGTACACAGGATCTGATTGGTTGCCCATAGCAACATCACATGTGAAGTAGAAAACACATCTTAGTAAATTTCCCCCATAGTATTATTTGATGGACGTAAGTCTTTATTCTGCCTTAACTACTATATGTATTTGGACTTTTTCAGTTTGAGGTGTTTAAATGGAGATGGCAATGCATTGAAGCTATGAAAATTGAAAGAAGTCAGGGGAGGAAAAGCAGATTTGAGTGTTACATGCATTGCCCATGCTCCTCTAAACTGCTGCATATTCGTCTAAGCAGTATACCTCCCGCCATATACACTGTTCAAGCTTTGTCTCCTCAAGTTATTTCATCAGTCATAGGCATGCGCAGCACATTTTATTACGGGGTGCACCGTCAAAGGGGTTTGCCTAGCACCACCTATTGGGCATGTCTAACACTGCCCATTGAGTTTGTCTACCATCATCTATTGGCACTCGCTACAATAGAAAACATCTCTCGTATAGGAGAAAATTAGACTTACGTTAGAGAAACTGGAGAAGTCGAACCAGGTTTTGGTGATGACATTCATATAAAATTTGTTGGAATTGATTATATCATAAATGTTGACCAGTTTTTTATATACAGATTTAGTATTTTTGATATCACAAGAGAAAGCATGAGGTGGAAGTGGGGAGATGCGGATATAGTTGGAAATATAACAGTATAATTGCGTACTCTCCCACATGTGCAGGAGACTCACAATTTTTTAGGATGTCCCCCTCACTCCCATTAGAGAATAAAGATCTCCCAAATTCCACCCGCTTCCTAGTGAAGCAAGCAGTATGGAATAGCGACACTATATGTAAGGGGTAAATCTTGCCCCTTACCCCCCCCCCCCCGCTCACCCCTTTTACCTTCTTCTAAAGTGGAGACTGAAAAAGTAAGCAATGATGTATAACAGGTGAGGAAGTGTAGGGTAATAAAAGTGTGGGGATACACTTCTATAAACCCCTACACTGTATAACCTAAATAGACAACTAAGGCCACAAATAAACTGGTATTTTATTAACATTTTTAACAGTGTAAAAAATATTCCTGCTAACCTTTGTAAGTAGGACAAGCAACATTTATCATCTGTAACCACAACAACATAATGCACAGAGGTATCACCTAAAATGATGTCTTGCATATAAAATTTCCTGTGCCAGTCACAACTCAGCACCATATTTTTGAGGCTATGGTGTTTTAAGTGTGTGTGTTTGCTTCCTTATTTTGTCTGTGTACCTGGCAAAGTTGTTATAACTGTTATTAATGTCACTTGTATTTTCTTTGACAAAATTGACAATTACTGCTTGTAATTTCAGGAAGGAAAATGCCTCTTTGTCGTTTTGTTGATGGCTCTTTATTGGTGTACAGAAGCGCTGCCTTTGGCTGTTACTGCTCTACTCCCAATAGTACTTTTTCCATTTATGGGTATCCTGCCTTCCAATCAAGTCTGCCCGCAGTACTTCCTGGATACAAACATCCTGTTTCTTAGTGGACTGATCATGGCCGCTGCAATTGAGGAGTGGAATCTGCACAGGAGAATTGCATTAAAGGTCTTATTGTTGGTGGGAGTTCAGCCTGCAAGGTTTCTTTCTTTCCTTTATTTATTCATTAATTCATTCATTCATTCATTCATTCATTCATTCACTTATTCATTCTAGCATTTACAAGTTTTGTATCTTATTTTTTCTTTATACTATAATAAATTATCATTTTATTTATAAAACGCTCTTTCCCAGCAAGACCCAAAAGCTTTAAAAAGAATGAAACTACAGTATGACAACTGAAGGGATCCTGTAGAGTTGGTTGTAAAAGGACTTTATGACTTTTTCTCAGCAAAATGCATATTTTTGCACTGTGCTTGTGCACAAATTTGATGTATGCATATTTACCAACTCATATTCTCATGTTTAACTTATCTCAAGGAGGAGGCTGAGACTGGGGTAGGGGAACACATAGCCAATTAAGCATCTATTTGGATCTAATGGAAGATTTGTCCTAATGATAATAATAAGCAGCCCAGATCTTTAATACCTGGAAATCCTATAACAATATATAAATATTTTTTTCACAAAAATGGCATTCCTCATTCCCACAAATAAAAAGAACAAACAGCATTCGTGTTTAGGCCTATGCTGTTAGTGGCAAAATTGGGGAGCCAAATTACCTGGGGTCCCCACTACTAGCCTGTGACTTTGCCTGACGCTTGCCTACACTTACTAAATGTCTGTGACTTCCCAAAAAAGCAGGCTGTGTTGTTAGGCCTGATAACCCCTTACCCAGTACCCTAAGTAAGTGTTAATGTTCGTAAACATTAGCCAATTATCGCTAACGATATGCACAATAACTATATCATTAACAATTTGTTTGTGCATATGGGCTAATGTGTATGCACTATATTGTTAACGATGCGCACTCCTGTGTGTTGTTACCTAATGTACACCCAGCTTTAAAGTGTTGTCATTCCCAATGTGCTTACCTGCAGTAATCACAAGTATACAAGCATTGTGTAACTAGATATAATGGATATAATTGACTATGTTTCAAAAAAGTTGATTGATCGTATCTAGACTTTCTTTGTATCTGAATGACTTAGCCTTATTTCTCAACCATATTCACTAATAAAAATTTTTTTTTATCAGAGTTAATTGTCCATTACGCTAATCTGATCAATCACCCCCCAATTTACCACACCACACTCTACATTCACTGTAGCCAAAACCTTTTGTTTCCAGGAAACTATAGGTGAAATTGAATAGGATGAGAGGTTCAGAAAGTGAGAGATTTGGTAAAAAATCTACAGGTTTTTTTAAGGCGGCAATCATTTACACAGCAAAATCAAACTGGTTTTGCTGTGTAAATGATTCCTGCTTTAAAAACTGGAGATTTCTTACCAAATCTCTCACTTTCTGAATCTCTCATCCTATTAAATTCCCCCCTATGTCTTATGAATACAGGATGGTGGGCATAACTTACATTTCCCTAGGATTTTTAATCTTTTATTTTTTAGGAATCGATATAACAGTGCCATGTGCATTGGTATTTGTTTGATAACATAGAATAATTGAGAGGACAATTCGTATTATTACATGTTTACAATGTTACATATGGACATGGTATCTTCTTTTCCCTAGATTAATGAATCAAGCTATGTCTTTTCTCAGAGACATGAAAATGAAAATAAGACTTCGCCAACCTAAAATTGATACTCATTTTTTGAAAGAATTAATACACTTTCTTCCTTTCAGGCTCATACTGGGAATGATGATGACAACGGCTTTCCTGTCCATGTGGTTGAGTAACACTGCTTCTACTGCCATGATGCTCCCCATTGCAAATGCCATCCTTACAAGTCTGTTTGGAGAAAAATGTAGTGAGGATAAAAGAATGAAGAGCGACAACAGCTCAGGTAATACTAAATTATTATTAGAGATGTGCAGGCTCAATTTTTTTTTTTTTTTAAATTCCATCTTTATTTTTAACTTTTTCCATTTAGAACATATCTATGCAATCATGACAATATGACATAGTTTAGTCGAGTCACAAAACATTTCCATATAGTGTGTCGCTTTTTTGTACAGGCATTATCCATTTCATTATCTATTTATTATGTTGCGACAATGGTCTCCACCAGCCCCTGACTACCATTTAAATTACATTGGCCTTGTGCATGTATCCTACTTAAACTAATCCTTTATTTCCTATATTTTTCCTACCTCCCTCACTTAAGTAAAACTACGTATTAATAATATCTTTCTGTCTTTCTTGTAATTCCTGCGCTATGTGAATCTTCTATTATCTATTATTTCAATCAAAATATTCATACGAGTGATAATTTTCAAATATTTAATGTAATTTATTGTTCCTCCCAATAACTTTACTAGCTTACAACTATTGTCCTTCTAATATTGCAAAATTACTAAATTTTTCACCAATGTCTTTCTTTTACCTGTTTATCAGACTATATTATGCTATACTATATTTACCTCCTTCCTTTCCTTTATTATCTTGTGTACGTGGAGGCCAATGTGCAACACCGTCTCTCTACACAAACAACTGTTACATTAATCTCACCAATAAACTATAGTTTGCATACATATTACTTCACACTAATCCTTCCCACCCTCTTTTTGTTAGGTCAACTATGATCCCTCCTAGATATTAACTCCCAAGATTACGCCTTCTGCCCAGTCCCCGGTCCGATCCAGTTCTGATTTCCTACAATTTAAGTCCCCATCGAGCTCACCCATCTGTTCCAGATCTGATAAAACTTTTGTTCCGTCCCTCTAGCCAGATGTACATGTTTTTCATGTGCTACGGTCGTGTTGACTAAAGCAAGCCACATAGCCACCATTTTCTAGCAATGCAAATCAGTTGTCTAGCATGTTTGTCTACTGTAATGTTCTCTATTACAGACAACACACACACTTTCGGGTGCAGCTATTTTTTGGATGCCTTTTGATATTATTATTTCTATCACTGCTATCCAGAATTCGGCCACCTTCGGACACACCCTTAGCAAATGCCAAAATTAACCTGGTATTAATCTGGCATTTAGGGCAGTTAGCATTAGCACTTCCTCCAAATTCATACATGCGTTTAGGTGTCATAATAGATCTATGAACTAGGTACAGTTGTTCCTGCTGGAACCTTGCCTGGTTTGTTGCACTTGGAATGTTAGAAGGTTCAGTTTTACTCTGATTTATTCGGTTCTCAAATTTGGATCTTATTGGCTAGCCAAAACACATGACAGCCAATAGACGATTCGGATTTGAGAACTGAGTAAATCTGAGTAAAACTGAGTAAAACTGAACCCACACATCTCTATTTAATATATTTGTTTTCTCTGCGCTATATAACTAAAACAGGGCTGCCATGGAAAACAATCATATTAACTTGTTATACAAAATGTTATATTTATTCAACACAGAAAGTAATATTACTATATAATGAAATATGCGCATATAAATAAAAAATAGATTTTAGAAAAAAGAGGTGGACCGATATTAAAAGTTCCTTAAAGAACAGTACACCATCATAATAAAGTTTTGATTCTGTTAATTGCCAGTTAAGGAATCCCCATGTGTGGGCATATCAAGTCCTTAATGGAAAGTTATATGTGAAATCTTTAATACATTAACGGAAATGACATGAGCCCGGACTCCTCTCCCAATAGAAGTGTTCAGACTGGCTTGGAGATAGTTTTGCCTCTCCCATGGTGAGGATAAATGTAGACAGATTGCCGCTGCCACTGGGCTCCACTTTGTTGTGCGGCTGTGCTGCTGGGGTTGTTTCTCTGAAAAAAACGTGTGCTGCTGCAGTTTCCATCCACTCTCTAATGTTGGGGTCCTGTCCACAGGAGTATATGGCAATATTAGGAGTCTACAACGGATAGCTCTGATGCGTTTTTCTCCCAATTGAAGCTTTACCAAAAAGTTCTTGATAAATGGGGGTCCACAAAACGGTAGCCACTGACGCGTTTCACTCCCAACTGGAGCTTTATCAAAGAGTCCTTGCCAAAGTGGCCAACAGTAAACAACTAATTATTATCTTGATACTAATAAATAAACAAGTTTCCTAAATAAGTTTTTTTACAATAAAAGTCATGTTGACACACACACAATGAGCACAACAAGGGAAAAAATACATACATTAGCCCCAACACGGAAAAAAATCATATTGCTTATTATAGGTAAAAAACCCTTGAGCCGCTACTGCCATCTGTCAGGTGACAGACGAACCACCACTGGTAAAGCTGAATCATCTCCTAGGTATTGCAAGTGTCCTAGGAAAATGTCTAGTTTGCCTATGCCTAGGGCCAGCGCTGTATAACAATAGCATACATATAGTAGATGTTAAAAGTACTTTAGAAATATTTGTTTTCCCAGAAATATTGGACAATGACTGGTTGGTGCTGATCTAATAAATAATTTTCCTTACAGCTACCATGCAAGATAATATTTTACACCCTGTGCTTACAGAACTGCAGATGCTCACTAGCAGTGAAAGGTAAGTTCAGTGTTTATTTAACATTCTATTACAAGAATTTAATAGGAAAAAAATTCTAGTGATGTAATATAAACATTGGAAATTAATTGTGTGCTAAAACAAGCTTGTTCATTCATATTTCAGAATTACATAGGCACATACAAGAGGTGTTGGTTTACTGATAGATAGCAGAAGTGGTGACTCCAGAGGTGCTGCACAGTTCAAAATTCAAATAGGGGAGGCACACCAACTGCCAGTGAGTCAGTAGAATGGCAGGTGGTGGCAGTTGGTGTGGCTCCCCTCCTTTAATTTTGAACTGTGATTTAGCCCCTCCCCTGGAGCCGCCACTGGATAGCTGTACTCACTGTTACATAGGTACCGGTGATAGATTGGAATTTGAGTGGAGTGAGCTTGGATAGAGCTCACTAATCACTGAGTGTATGCCACTAATGGTTAGCAGTGCAAGATACTGGAACAGCTTTATAATCTACATACAGTAGTAACCAGGTCTCTCATAAAAGCTACTCAGGAGATTCTGTCTCCCATCATGTCACTGTACACAGTAAAGACAAGATGGCCACTGATTCCCCATGTACACTATATCAATGTTTACCCCTTTAGTGGTAATCCCAAGAATTTTAAGGGCTATGCTCCAGTGCCCAGACAGGTGAACTTGGAAAATTATCGGGATTGCCACTGTTGCACTCCTTAGTGCTGCTGAGTTGAGATCTGAGCTGAACGCTGAGCTCCGCTTCAGCCACTGCCCAGCTCTGGCTGCCCAGCCTCCTTCCCCACGACTTTGTGTGGTGTGAGGTTAGCACATGGCCAGGTTGTCGGGGGCAGGGCAACTGCTGATTTAGTGCTCTGTGGCGCAGCCAAGGGAGACACAGTGGTCGATTTTTTTTTTTTAGGGAGCGCTCCCCCCAAAAAAACCTGCCCTGTGAGGAGCGCTCCCTAAAAGAACCCCACCACTGAAGGGGTTAATGCACATCTCTGGTGTTTTAAGAGCTGCATATGTGCGGAGAGACCACACTACACATACTGGGTGGGATTCTCTAAAGCAGAAATGCGGGCGATTCCCTGAAGAAGCCTATGGGCTTCTTACCGCAGCGCTGTGTGAGGGATCCGTCACAGATCCCTCCCAGCATGCCCTGAGGCGGGGCCGCATCGCCAGGGACAGCTCTTATCGCAAGAGATGTCCCTTGGATTAAGGATCCCATATGTTAGAGCATATGCGATCATTAACAATGTGGTACACGGCGAAGGGGGGGGGGGGGGGGGCTTTAGAAGGCTGTGGATGTTAGAATATCCCACCCACTGTATGTAGATCTGTGTCTACGATGTTGCATGCAGTGTCCCAAAATCTGCAGCATGATTGACGTGTTGCTGGCATTTGGAGGTGGCAGTGAGAGCGGGAATGTGTCTGGTTCATTCAGGCAGCGTGATTTCATTGGATCACCTGCGGTTACTCAGATGTGCGATGTTCATGCAGGTGATTTAGAGTGATATCTCTGGATGCAGCACCAGATCACAGATGCTGGCAGTCGGTGAATTTTTACTTGACTCCTCCAGTTGTGTTTGCATAATTTAGCATAGCTGATGTGCACAAAGATGCAGCAGATGTGTGGAACCTTGTTCTTGTGCTCTGCAGCACTGATGTTAGACACCACTTCCCAAGCTGCAGCAGTTCAGTGCTATACACCAGAAATTAGAGGGATTAGAAGCAGGCTTCTACTGGTGTGCTAAACTCACTGGCCAATCTTTGTAAATTGGACTTTTGCCTCCTTCCAGGAGATTTTACATAGCCAGTTGGGTAAATTGGCAGCTCATATGCCAGGGTATCCAGTCAGTACGGGACAACTTGATTTTCTGGTCCAATACATTATATTTATCTAATATGGGTCCCAACTTGTTCTCGACAAACAGTCTGTAAGGTTCCTTTACAACATTCAAGCTTTATTAATACTCTAAGACTGGTGAGATAAATGGGATCATTTTCAGCACAGATATTTAACTTTGCATCCAAAGATAATAGTCTATCGATCAGAGGTGCTTTAAGAGAGGAGGGGGCCCATGTGCAGGCTCAGATTGGGCCCCCTTCTTCTCTGGCAGTGCAGTTGACATCTATTGCATATATGTGAGTTACTAGAAAATGGCCGCGCCGGCCATAATCCAAGTGATTTTTTATGCTGCACACCCTAAGCCAGACAGGAAGGTGAGTATTTTTATATGGGTACAGGGTGTGCAGTGTGCACCCATTATACATACGCCAGTGCTATAATCTGCTCATCTGTGACTTGTTATTGGGAGGTTCTTTTTCATCTTCATAGACATTTTAAATAGTGCTCTATTGCAATGAATTCATTATTGATTAATATTTTATATCTTTATTTATGCAAATGTATTGCTTACACTCATGTGTGCTCTTATCAATAATTGATTTGTTTTTTTGCAGCATTAATATTAATAAAAATGATCATGTTACTTTATTGCTAAATAGCAGAATTATCCGGTGATTATTTTTAGTAAGAGATATTGAATACAGAGCTGTTAGTTTTATTATTCATGGACATAGGAGGCATCTGAAGAAAAGAGAAGCCTCTTGCAGGCATCACAGATCCCCATCAGGACTGATGGTCACAATGAAGGATACGCCCCATATTTTGTAAAATGGGTCCTGCCTCTGCCCCCCCAAGCAGCCACAGCATGTGAGTCATGGTTTGGTTTGGGGGCACTGCAAGCAGCAATGCAGAATGCGTCCTGCACATGCACAGTGCAGAGGCCATAAAAAAAAGTATGCAATCCACGGTGTTTGCGTATTACTGTAAATCAGAACCATTGCACTTTCATTTCTTTTATTAGATTTCCAATGTTAGTACAAATGAGATGTGAGTTCAGTAAGTGAGTTTATATAGTGGCACAGTTTCCTACGAGATATTTAAGGTTAATGATTTTAAAAAGTGTTTAATGTTTTACAGTTGTTTAGTTATCAGCAAATGTTTGGCTGACCCAGGAGGTGCAAGAAGTGCAAAGAAACCAGCTGAGATTAGTGTTTTGTTCTTACCCCTTAGTATATTCTAAGTCCATGCTAAGAGCAGATATTGCAGGGGAAGGTAGACTTTTATGTAATCTGTACATTTAAAACTTCTTTTACAGAGAGCAAATGTTAGTGTTTATATATGATCAGTATTAGAAGTAGCCTTGAAGAGATTAGAATGAGTAGCAAAGGTCAATATCTGCTTAAACAGACCAATCTTTGAGTTGAAATAGCCCCTACATATTGAGATTGTGTATGGCAGTGATTTTCAACCTTTTTACCTTGCGGCGCACTAAATAAGATTTTATAATTGCCAAGGCACATCATGAGATCCCCACAGGGTAAAACACATTGGCCCCCACAGGAAAAAAACAAACCTATTGGCCCCCATATATAGAAAACAATCACACTGGTCCCCACAGGTAACAAAAATAAAATACATTGGCCCTTTACATGAAAAGAAGAGACCAGCATATAACAGTTGAACTGGTGGTGGCTGTATACTGGTTTGGGCATCTCTAGATCTGGGGGCACACTTGAGAACAACTCAAGGCACACTAATGTGCCACGGCACGGTGGTTGAAAAACACTGGTGTATGGTGTTGCTGCTATAAAGTCAGTTTTTATGTAAAATATAGGCCAGAATGTAATGGGAACTGATATTTAAGCCGGGAAAAAGGTCACACGGTCAGTCATTATACAACGTAATGCCTGTTACATTTTATACCACACACCGTAATACCCATTACATATGCCACATACATTAATACCTATTACATATTATGTAACATACCATAATGCCTATTACATATTATGCCACATAAGTGCCACTTATATCCATGATCGTTGCAAGGAGTTTCTTGCTAGATCCAAGGGAGAGATTAATGCTCAATGCCAAGGGGGATTACATGCTTGTTGGCTAGGAGGGATTATATGCTTTTTGCCCTGGGGTTGTGACATGCTCATTGCCCACTGGGTTACATCGCACAGTGTGCCAGCGCTCCCAAATTCTGCACTGTGTCCTGGGTGCCCTGACAGGCACTAGAGGTGCAGGAGGTGTCTCTTCTAAGGCAGCATCCTTTTTTGGAGGGGCGCATGTTCTCTGTACATGGACAGAAACGCTGTGTCCCTTTGGTGCTTCTCCGCACCCGCCTGCCATTAAAAAAAAATAAAACAGGAGACAGAGATCCAGCAGAGGAGGGAGCCACCGATCAGGTTAATATCAAATATCAATAATTATAAACGGCTGCTTTGGATATCTTATCTAAATTGTATCTAAAGCTGGATAGACAAATATAGATGTCTCTGTCCAACTAGTCGGGTGGGAACAAAAACATGGCAATGAATGGGAATTGAACATTTGCTCCCCAACACTGGAAAACAGTGGTGGTCGTTCAGACAACTTGGTTAAATTCATTTGAGTTAATAAACATTCGTTTGTCCATTTTTCAGCATTTGGTAGCAAATGGTGGATTCTCAAATGCTCCTATATACATTACCAGATTTTTTCCCCCACCATACAGATTAGACAGATAAATCTGTAGGTACATTGAAAGCACACATGTAGGTGTGCTTTAGACTAAAAATATTGTGATATGTCGCAATTATATCACAAAAATGTAAATTATGGATATACACAGCTACAAATAGAAACATAATATGCAGTTCCCCATACAAAGGTTTTCTCCTTATCTGCTAGTAAAAGTTTTTGCATACACTGTATAATATGTATGTTTTTATGTTTATGTAAACCTTGATATTCACAGCTGGTTGTGTTATTTTATAAACATTTTTATTTAAATATACAATACAGTATAATGAATATGAACAGGGGCTGGCTGGCAACTTTCAGCCTGGGGGGCAACACAAGCAAGTGGCCCACCACCATTGCCATCATATCACCACCCAGAGGCGTAACTAATATTGTGGCGCCCCCCGCCAAAAAATTACCTTACCCCTCCGCATGCCGCCGCCACCGCATTCAGTCCGGCACCGCAGATAGCCTCCGGGCTCCGTCTCCTGCAGTAATGAAAAATGACACAACAAAATGGCTGCCCCCGTACAGCAGACAGTTTTTTTAGGGATGTTAGAGGAGGCGGCGGCCTCCTCTAGCATCCTTAACACCAGCACTGTAATGCCTATTACATATAAAGCCAACAACATAATGCCCAATAAGCATAATACCACACACCGTAATGCCCATTACACATAATGCCAACGCCATAATGCCACACACCGTAATGCCAATTAAACATAATGCCACACACCGTAATGCCCCACACCGTAATGCACATTACACATAATGCCAACGCCATAATGCCAATTAAACATAATGCCACACACTGTAATGCCACACACCGTAATGCACATTACACATAATGCCAACAACATAATGCCCAATAAACATACTGCCACACACCGTAATGCCCATTACACATAACGCCAACAACGTAATGCCCAATAAACATAATACCACACACCGTAATACCCATTACACATAATACCACACACCATAATACCCATTACACATAATGCCAACGTCATAATGCCACACACCGTAATGCCAATTAAACATAATGCCACACACACACCGTAATGCCCATTACACATAACGCCAACAACGTAATGCCCAAGAAACATTCTGCCACACACCGTAATCTCCATTACACATAATTATGCCTATTACATATTTTACCACATAACTGCTGCTTACCTACATACTCACTGTCAGAGGTATATTTCTCATATTGTTATATCTCTCAGACATAAGAATACCCACATTTATTTCTGCAAAACCAATGCAGCAAATTAAATATTTTACATTTAATAGACCAAAGACAAATAAAAGCCATACATACATTAAAATATTAAACAATGCAGCCTTTGGTATTTGCAAGAGAACAAAACAAAAAATATTTCGACTGGCCCACTGCAGGGAGAGGACATTACAGCCGGGAACCACCACCCTGACCGCAGAGCTGACACTTACCTGTCAGAGGCCGCAGGCTGTTTGCCACTCATTGGGCTCCTCCAGGATAGTCCTCACCTCAGCTAACGCGTGTGACACATCCTGCTGCTCACGCGGTCACACCCGATGCTGGCTGCACTGACAGACACTAGAGGTATGGCAGTACCTCTAGTGTCTGTCTCCTCCAAGGTGGCGGCCATATTTGGAGGGGCCGTCGCCTTACAGAAGGCTGTCTGCGCGGCTGGACTCGGAGGCGGCTGCGGCAGCAGGGGTGTGCAAGATGCACACAGCCAGCCGAGCCCCAGCCAGTATATACCGGCCCGGGGGGCATGTGGCACCCTACCCCCCGGCCCAGCCCGCCACTGAATATGAACAGTGGTATATTGTATTTTTTCCCCCCATATTAGACATTGTATATGAAGAATTTCAACAGCGCAAAACTCTAAATATGAAGTGGTTTCTATTAAATTTGGGTTATTTATGACCCATTTTTTTTATCAACATATGTTCACAAGCATATGTGTAGCGCTTTTGCTGCTGAGTTTATCCTTTCCTTTATAACTTGCATTAATCTTCACACCCTTGACTCTGAACTGTCCTTCATTCCCCACATTCAGTCTGTCTCAAAATCATGTTACATGCATCTAAAAAAACATATCCAAGATACGACCCTATCTTATACACGATACTGCTAAAAAGCTTATCCATGCACTCATTATCTCTTGCATTGATTATTGCAGTAGTCTCCTTGTTGGTCTTCCCAAGAACAGGCAACAGGCTCTCGACACTGCAATCTATTTTGAATGCTGCAGCGAGGCTGATCTTCCTAGCCAGACGTTTATCGTCTGCTGATCCACTCTGCCAATCCCTCCATTGGTTGCCCATATTCTACCGTATTCAATACAAAATACTTCTACTCACATATAAAGCTATTAACCAAACCACACCAACCTATATCTCCTCACTTATCTCAAAATATCTCCCAACTCGCTCTCTCTCCGCCCTGCACAAGATTTGCGGCTCTCTTCTGGATGGATTACTAGCTCCCATTCACTGTTACAGGACTTTCAAAGGGCTGCACCCACCCTATGGAATGCCCTCCTGTGCCCTATGGATTGCCCTCCTGCACACAAGCCTCCAAACTTTCAAGTGTTCCCTGAAAACTCACCTCTTCAGGCAAGCCTATCCCATTTAGGTACCACCCACATAACCCTCAGAGGCACTGATGTATTATATAGTTTCCCTTCTGAGCCTGGTGGGACTGCTATGATATTACAGGTACCTGTCCTTGTGTTTCCCTCCTATTTCCCTATAGCTTGCAAGCTTGCAGCAGGGCCCTCCAACCTCTATGTCTGTCTGTTTAACCCAGTTTGTTCTTTCAGCGTTGTCATCAGTTGTAAAGCGCTCTGTTATCTGCTCCACTATAAATAAATAAATAATAACTCAATGGTGCTAAGACATTGTTGTGTCAAATTATGCAAAATTGTCTACAAACAATATCACTAATGATTTTCCATTGAATTTTCGATATAGTGCATATATACTGAATGTTCAGAAGCCAAATAAAGGAGCATGATGTTGTTGACCAGATATGACTGCATGTACAGATGACAGAGGGGGAGTGTGCATTGTTAACAATATAGTGCAGACACATTAGCCGATATGCATGATAATATTAACGATATCTTTATCATACATAAAAATTAAAATTGCATAATGTGTACCCAACTATAGCGTAACATTGGTCTTTACACTACTGTGTCCAATATAGCATAGTAGTTACCATATTAAACATATACAGAAACATACTACTAACACCCACAGTACAAAATTGTCATGTCAGAACCATGTGGTTGCTAAGGCGCCCATACACTAGGGCAATTCATGTGCAATTTGTGCTCTTTTCTTGCAATTGCGGCGATTAGTGGCAAGAAAATGTCCAAATTGCATGTGACTGACAACCGGTCCAATGCAATGCACAGTCCTGTTCGCATCACACCGGAGCCTGTGAGTTGCACCGTCTGCAGAAGCAATCTTTTGGATTGCTTCTGAGCTGGTCAGGCTTGGCTGGGATCGCATGCGATATATATCGCAAGCAAAAGACCACATGCGTCATATATAGCATGTGATCCATGGTGGCTCATGGGGGGATTGTGGGTGACTTCTCCGAGGGGAGAAGTTGCCCTAGTGTATGCTTAGCTTTAGTTGTCCAAGGTAGGTCTCATATTGTCAAAGTATTTGCTATCATCTTGCAGTCTCATATTAAACACAAAAACATAGTGGGTGAGATTTAATAGGATGAGAGATTCAGAAAGTGAGAGATTTGGTAAGAAATCTCCAGTTTTTTTAAAGCGGCAAGCATTTACACTTCAAAATCAAACTGGTTTTGCTGTGTAAATGATTGCCGCTTTAAAAAAACTGGATATTTCTTACCAAATCTCTCACTTTCTGAATCTCTCATCCTATTAAATCTCACCCCATGTTCCTATAGCTCAAATAGGTGCTGATGTCTGATATCAGTGTTCTTCTCTCTATTTACAAGCCCTTGGGTTTCTTCTGTTGAGGTACATATATTAATACAATGCATAGTTTAAAAAAATTAATTAATATTTAACATATATATACTCAATATAGTCTATTATTTTACAGCAAAGAAGTACCAGAAAAGATAGAAATTCCCATTGAGATGCATTTGAATATAAAGAAAGAACAGGAACATCGAAAAAGGATCTGGAAAGCGTTTCTGATCTCCATCCCATACTCTGCAAGTATCGGGGGAACAGCCACTCTCACTGGTACAGCGCCCAATCTCATCCTTCTGGGACAACTGAAAAGGTGATATATAATATACATCAAAGCAACAGCATATCTATTGGCTGTGTAATCTCATAATATGATATCACATGTATATTATAGTGATATCGACATCTCATAGTCATAGGGTGACATTTAATGAGATGCGAAAATATGATTTGTGCGATTTTTAGATAAAAAAACGGGTAAAATCGTACTTTTTCCCGAATTCATTTTTTGCCGTGAATTCGCACATTCTGAAAGTGCGATTTTTAGTAACTCCGGAACTCGCATCCAGAAGTTTTCCCATTGAGTATACAAATCGCATATTTAATGAGATGCGAATTTGGGAAAATGTGTCTAAAAATCACCACACATGCAGACCAGGTTCTGACATGCTGGAACTTGTGGTTCTCCAAGTCCCAGCATGCAAGGAGGCCTGCTGGCACTTATAGTTCACCTGTATATTGCTGCATTCTAGAATTACTGTAGTGTTACCGAGCAATATTCTGCATGTTTCATAAAATTCTTCTTGTTTCACAGAAACATTATTTAAAAAATAATATTGGAATGTCCTTTTTAAACACTAGGAAATTATGTAACAGCCTGTGAGTTGCAGGATGTGTGGGAATTTTGATGAGTTTGCCACATTTTTAAGGCAAGGCAAAACTAGGTCTTCATTCCAGATCATCTGCTTAAGGATCCTATGTTCCCAACCTACATCAATTGTCATGTAGCACTTTTGGTTATTCTACTGTAATTAATCAATAATCATTTTTAATGTTGGGAAGGATACATGGTAATACCTACCATAGAGCATTTTACATGTAATGGGGCTTGTTAAAGCTCAGTTTAATACACTAACCAACATGTTTGTTTTTCTATAAAGCTTCTTTCCAGGCTGTGATGTGCTGAACTTCGGTTCATGGTTTGTCTTCGCATTTCCACTAATGGTTCTATTCCTTGTTCTTGGGTGGCTCTGGATCTCAATCTTACATGGAGCAATTAACCTTAGGTATGATATCTATTAAATGCAGGATGCTTATTTCTATTGTAAATATGTTATGTTATTTTTAGTTATTTAAGTACATCTTGTAACAATCAAAGATGAATGCCACTGACCAGCTGACTATTGTCCTCTGCAATTTCGATTTATAGACTTGTGACCTATATCTGCATTGCCCACCAGTAGCATCATAGGCATAAGGCCTGCTGTACCTTATCTCAAATATCGGTACTCTTTACCTAGCACGGCGCCCATCGCGACCATCGCATGCACTAAAAAACGGGTGCGATGCGATGGCCGCGATGGCCGCAATTTCCCATAGGGACCAATGTTAAAAATCAGATTGGTCGCGATTTTTACATAGGAAACAATGTTAAATGGGCCACAGAGCCCTAATAGTCCCCCTGAAGTGTGAAATGGCCCCCACAATTTTTAACGCCACCCCACGATCAGCGTGAACCCAAAGCGTGGCGAGCGCAGCGAGCCCGCGAGGGGCGGCGGTACGCGTCCTACGACCTTTTCATACCCCCACTATCCACGTCGGCGTGGAGTTGAGAATAGAATAGTGTGGCGAGCGCAGCGAGCCACCGAGCCCGAAGTGTGGCGAGCGCAGCGAGCCCCGCGAGGGGACGCGGATACCTTCACAGGTAAACGCGTCCCCTCGCGGGCTTCACAGGTGTCCGCGTCGCCACGGACACCTGTGAAGCCCGTGAGGGGACGCGTATAACTGTGAAGGCGAGGGGCGGCGGTACGCGTCCTCCGACCTTTTCATACCCCCACTATCCACGTCGGCGTGGAGTTGAGAATAGAATAGTGTGGCGAGCGCAGCGAGCCACCGAGCCCGAAGCGTGGCGAGCGCAGCGAGCCCCGCGAGGGGACGCGGATACCTTCACAGGTAAACGCGTCCCCTCGCGGGCTTCACAGGTGTCCGCGTCGCCACGGACACCTGTGAAGCCCGTTAGGGGACGCGTATAACTGTGAAGGTATCCGCGTCCCCTCGCGGGGCTCGCTGCGCTCGCCACGCTTCGGGCTCGGTGGCTCGCTGCGCTCGCCACACTATTCTATTCTCAACTCCACGCCGACGTGGATAGTGGGGGTATGAAAAGGTCGGAGGACGCGTACCGCCGCCCCTCGCGGGCTCGCTGCGCTCGCCACGCTTCGGGTTCACGTTGATCGTGGGGTGGCGTTAAAAATTGTGGGGGCCATTTCACACTTCAGGGGGACTATTAGGGCTCTGTGGCCCATTTAACATTGTTTCCTATGTAAAAATCACGGGCATTGAGCCAATTAACGCTAAAATCGCGACCAATCTGACTTTTAACATTGATCCCTATGGGAAAATCGCGGGCATCGCGGGCATCGCGTCGCACCCGTTTTTGATTTACCCGCGATGCCCGCGATTTTTTACCCCCGACGCCCGCGATTCTAATCGCGGGCGCCGTGCTAGGTAAAGAGTACCCAAATATCTTTATTTCAACTTTACATATATTTGTGTTATAACTTAAGTAGCTTGCACCTTGTATTTCTAGAGTAATGGTCAATTATATTGGTTCTATTATCTATAAATAGTGGATTAATACATTATTCATAATACTGCAGTAAATTGGTTCCTTACAAAGGGTCCATGTCCAAGCCTAAATATCCCCATCATTCCTACATAAGGAAGGAGGGACACAGAATATGAAGGAGGGAATCTGAATGTAAATAATGAATAAAACAGCTGTGTTGCATTGGAAGGAGAGTGAAACCGATCTCTTGGCATTACTTTGATAGTAAGAAACATAATGGCAGCTGTAGGAGATGGCCTATCAAGCCACTAGGTACACTTTGCTACACATAGATGGGGTTATGTAGAACTTTTTGGAGATAGAAAAGCAAGCCAGGTGGATAATTGAAATAGTGCATTGCATCGGTCATGACACACTCCCTGACAGACTTTCTCTGGTCATACAATTACACTCTCTTATATTCATCAGATAAATATAATCTTGCTTGATACTGTATATATACTCAGTGCTAGAATAGGGTTCACTGTAATCAAATACTTGAGTCAATATCCAATCAAAAGGAGAGACTATGCTTTTTATTTGTTCTTCTCTACAGGCAGATTAACCAACAGCTGACCATAAATAGCATTCCATTAAAATTGCATTCCTAGTTTACACATTTATGCAACTTTTGTACTTTTATATATTTAGGGTACACTGGGGCGTATCGTGTATGGGTTCTACGTGCCTACATGGCATTGGCCTCACCTCTTTTACTATCCATATGAAGCCCTTGAACATTTTCAGCTCTAGGCACATTAGGCCCTTAATCTGGCCCTGTCTATTGGTGTAGTTTATAGGTCCTAAAACTTGTTAAAAAAAAAACAATTCCTTAAGAAAGTGGCATGTACAATTATTACAATCCGAAACATATTACCTGCATAAGAATAGCAAGGCTGCAGGATCCCAATGATGATCAAAATACCTAGGCTACACAAATATGGCAGGCCACCCAATGCCTTTAGTCATCTGGACTTCATCAAGGGTGAAGAGTCTGGGGAATAAACGCATTGGGTTTGTCTCTTGTTTAAAATGTTGACGTTGTGAATGTCGATAGTCACAGTGTCACCACAAGCAATTAGGGTTAGGCTACAGTTATGGTTAGGGCACAACTCCAGTGTTTACATTGTGGATGTTGACCTATCATATTAAACCTCAATGGAGCTGGTCACTTGGGGATGGGGAAAGCCATTAAAAAGTAAGCAAAAAAATACTGCTGTCGTCATCATCATCATCATCATCATCATCAGTATGTGGGTGTAAATCAGGCCTCCAAGATTTCAATGGATAGACCTCACAAGAGGTAAATGTAGAAATACTTTGGGGAGGCGGTACAGCTTTCAACTGGCGAGGACAGCCAGACACAGAAACAGTTTTCCCCCCAAGCAACTTCCATAATAAAGTCAAAGGTCAGCGATTCCACCTCATTGCGCTAATCTCGGCACTTGGCACATGTATCTAAATACAACCCTGATGCCCTCCCCATGTAATGATCCTGTTTTGGTCTGTTATGTATGTACACTGTGTGGGAGCAGTAGTTATCGGAAACAAATTCCCTGTGTATTATGTATGCTGTACATTGATATACTTGGCAATAAAGTGATTCTGATTCTGTTTTGGGAAGTGCAGGGTGGGAAAGAATCATAGGAGAAGTAACAATATATGTGAAAAAACCCATCTAGGATACTGTGTTAAATTATAGAGGCCATATCTCCATAAGGATATAACTACATTGTACAAAGGAGGGCAACTGAAATATGGCCATGGCCTATACCACAAAACTTAGATGGAAAGACTGTAAGACAGAATTGAACAGTGTGTACGCACCTTAATAGTTATTTTTTATAGTTTTTATTAGGTTTTCACAACAAAGGGATGGGATGCAAAAAACAGTGGAAAGGAGGGGTGGGACACAGGGTAAATATAAAAAGCAAAGTGGTCAAAATGCATATTCAAAATTAGAAGTACAACTACTTAGGGGGAGAGGGTCGGGGGCCTCCAGAGAGGAACTCCTGCCAGTGAAACCATTTCGTTAGCAGTGAGGGATGAGAAGGGGAGTATTGGCAATATAGGGTTTCCATAGTAAAAGTATAAGTTAAGTTTAGCCTTAATTAGGTCCACAGGGGATGGAATAGGATGTTTCCAAAACTGTGCAATGGTAGTTTCTGTGGCAATAAAAATATGAGTGATAAGGTATCTATTATGAATAGGTTTGTAATCTGGAAAAATATGTAGTACTTTCACTATGAAGTCTTCAACCCAGCTCCACAGGTATCAAAGAAGTGGACATGACCAAAAAATATGGATAATTCACAGCCACGCCACCTTAATAGCTTTTATTATGTATAGTTTGGAGCGAAAAGCTACATGAGAGAAACATTGTTCAAAAGAAGACAAATACTAGGGCCCTTATTCTGGTTGGTGCGGTAATATCCGCGTGCGTTCGTGCCACCGATGTTTTGTGTCTGCGCATGTGCGAGCGGGACGCACGGCCACATTCCGCATGAAATGTGTACACTACGAACAGGGGGTTGAGAGGGGTGTGAAGGGCTGTTTGGGCTCATTACCATATGTTTACACCCCGCTTTTCATGGGCGTTCCCATGCAAACGCTGGGCGTACGTATGGTAATGCGGCCGTGATGCACGTGTAGGGGGCGGACATATGACATTGCCGGATGTCAGCTGCCCGCCCAGATCCCTGCTTTTGCACGGAGAAATGCCCGTGTGGTCTGAGGTTGCGGGAGCTGCCTGGCCACTCGGTCTGCGACCATCGAATGATGGGGGAGGTTTCCTGAGATGGAGGAGGTGTATTCATGAGAAATACACGTGCGGTCCGTTCAGACAGCTTCTTACCGCGTACGGACGGAGTTGGCGATCCGTATGGAAGGCGGGGTTTAGGACGCATGGTGCTGGCCGCATATTCGGATCCGGCCGCACCGATCAGAATAAGGGCCTAGAACACAAGTACACACGCTGAAACTGGAGGGTGGTAGTTAAGGAGAAATTTCTGGAGTGGAATTTTTTTCACGGAAAGGGAGTGGAATAGCCTCCCATCAGAGAGAAGTCCAGCAATTTACATATGCTTCAGATATAAGTTTATCTGTACAAAGAAGTTAGGATCAATATATGTGTATGCTTTTTTTTCTTCATATATATATTTATTGAGTTTTCAGACATTACAAATGTAAATGGAACATGCAACATCATTGCCCAAATGTTTAAACATCAGAATGAACCAAAACAAGCAGTAATAGAACTAGAAATCTTATCCACTTAACCAACTCGCTGGGTGCATAATTGACATAGACTTATACTGAATAACAGGAGTGCATCATATGTGTACTGAATAACAGGAGTGCATCATATGTGTATGCCTTTATATGCTGGTCATTATCAAAGTGAGAACTGGTGATTTGCATTGCAGGTCTTCTGCTACTTCTATGGCCCAGTCTCTCAGCAAGCACCTCATTGATTCTCGCACTATGTACTTCGAGGTAAACCAATGAGTGCTCAGTAGTTAGTAGTGGCTGCAATGGTTTGGGAATAAAGAGTCTAAAGTCAATAGGTTGATGCCAAAAGGCTGACATGCATAATGTCGACAGACATAAAAATTTGTTGACATGAAAATGGTTGACACATAAAAAAACCCTCTGTAGACCTTTTTGTGTCAGTTACTGCCATGTTGACCTTTTGCTTGTGTAGATCCATTGACTGTCGACCTATACACCTATCCCTCGACCGGATACCAGCTGCAATGAAAAATACCCTTGTAGTGGACAATTAAATAAACCATATTAATTTGATTAGAAAATGCATTTTTATTCATATACAGTCTGGAAAGGTTAATACAAATTTATTTTAGTTACTCAGACATTAATATGACAATATTTTTCATATATTCATCAGCTGCAAAAGAAAAAAGAAGTCGGACATTAGATCGGAGGCAGAGGCTAAAGCCAAGGCAGTAATAATTGAGGATTATCAAAAGCTGGGCCCTGTAAAGTGAGTACCTGGAATTTTGTATTATTTTGAATGCCAATTATTTTAACAGCAATACTTTAGAAGTAAGTTAATTATAACTTCATCATGTACTTAAAATACTCTCTTCAGCAACGGACTGGGCCGCCGAGTTAGCACTGGCATTTGTGCACGTGCGACCTTTGTGCGCGCGCATACATGCACCACGCATGTGCGTGCTGCCTTTCCAGGATTGCAGGAGAAAGGAGTGTGATGTCTCCCTCTCCCCTGGACCTCAGCGGCGCACAGAGAGAGCCGACAGACCCGCCGCAAGTCCAGTGGCTCTCTCTGTGCACCGATCGGGAGGCGGAGGGGTGAGTGGCGCCTGCGGGATGATCACACACCCACCCAGTGCAGGTGAACTGCGGCTAGCGCGTGGGTCAGCCTTCTTCTCCCAGCTCCTGCTGCATCGTCCTCGGCTTGCGGCGCACGCTAACTTCCTCCTCTTCCACGGTCCACCACTGCCTGCCCGACTCCTCTGCCTCTGTCCCCTCCGCCGCACGCTGCTCCTGAGGCCGGGGATGGTGGAGCTCCGTGGTTGGGGGGACGGAGCTCCACGTGCATGCCACCATCCCCGGCCTCTTCTGGAAGTTATATGTGACAGTTGCTCCTCCCCTGCTTCCCTTTTTTTGTTTTGATTATAGTGGGCTGGAAGGAGCATGTTGTGCATTCTGCCAGTCTCCGCAAGTGCTGTGGGGGGTGCTGGGAGACATCTGGTTGGATCCCTTAGAGCAGGGAGGTGCTAGAGAAGCCAGTAGACTTCTATATGGCAACACCAATCTGAAGATGGTATTCTCCACCGCATCCAAGCATTCCGGGCTTGGTGCATATGCGGAACACGGCTGAACTTCCAAAAACTGCAATTTCCAGAAGTTTGGATGCATTTTTACACTTTCTTACATTCACAATTTTTTTTATAGTTTTTCAAAGCATATACTGGACGAGATGTCCAGTATATGCTTTGAAAATCTATAAAAAAATGTATTATTAATATATTTTTTTCTGTGGTGCGTGGATTGTGCGCTTCCCTGTTTAGTAATGTTAGTGCTCACCTACATTCTGTCCATTTATATTGCGCACAATGCCTTTTAGCCGTCTGGGTTTATGCAATTGGTCCACAAATGGCTTGTTTACATCTATTTTAAGCATAAATGCAAGCTATAATACCGATTGGTTCATCCTTTTTTTACACCACCATCACACACATTACATTACATTACACATTCCAAATTTCTGCCAGCCACTTGGCAAGTGCAGTTTCTCTATCTGGTCTTGGCCTCCTATGCTAGCAGCTGTGTGTTAAAATGCAGCTGGTTGCAACATCGACACTCTTGCAATTGGTGGCACTTACACTTATTATCATGAAGTGCTTTGAACAGTTGGTTGTGCCGCACGACAGTTGAAGAAAACTCTTCCATCCGACCTGGATCTGTATCAGTTTGCTTATTGGAGTACTAGAAGCACAGAAGATACACTTTTTATGATGTTGCATTAGGTGCTGATTTGAATAAAAACATCACCTATGCATCTGTGTTGTTTATTGACTTTAATTCCGCATTTAGGGCCCAATTCAGACCTGCTCACTAGGCTGCGTACATTTGCTGCCTGGCGAGCAGGTAAACGCCAACCACCAAACGCACATCCCTGCCAACCGAATCCCCGCCACACGATGCGAGCATGCGTCCGCAGAGAGGAGAAATAATTCAATGGTTAGTCACCATCAAAAGAATTCTCCTCTCTTCCCAGATAAAAGTAAGCTTGGACTTACTCTAATCCTGGGCAGTCATGTGATGTCATCCACCCACCCCAAGCATCTGCCCGCACCTGTCAATCATTTTTGTGAACGCGCCGGTGAGTGAAAAAACTTGCCACATGAGCAGCCCCACCATCAGAGAGGGGGCTGAATTCGCTGCTCAATGAGCATGTCTGAATCAGCTCCTTAATACAGTCATTACCACCAAACTAATCACCAAACTCTGGGTATTAATGGCCGCATCTGCAAATAGATCATGGACTTCTTAACCAATAGACCTAGGACCAGATATACTCAGCTTCAAAAGTGATAAAAATGGAGCGTGATAAACAACCAACCAATCAGCTCCTGTCTGACATTTTTCAACACAATGGGACATGGCAGTTAGGAGCTGATTGGCTGGTTGTTTATCACTCTCCATTTTATCACCTTCGAAGCTTATTGCATCTGGCCCCTAGTAGGTTAGGTCAGGACAGACGTGTTCGGCTCCTATAATACTTAATACAGGGGTACCACAAGGCTGCTTATTAAGTTCATTTCTCAAACCTTTGTTTATGTATGATTGTAAGGCTGCTTTTCCTTCATATTTAATCATGAAGTTTGCAGATGACACAACTTTGATATAAAGGAGATACAATACTTGGCTGAATGGTGTGCTGCTAATAATATACTTCTTAAGGCCAAAAAAAACAAAAGAGCTCATAGTGGACTTTAGAAGGGAGAGGCAAAGTCAGTACGAACCTATCCAAATAAATGGGATGGGTGTGGAACGTGTTCCAAGTTTTAAATTCCTGGGCACTTACATTTCAGAAGACCTTTCATGATCCATAAATGTTTGCAGTTTGGTAAAGAAGGCTCATCAACTCATTTTTTTCATAAGAATACTAAAGAGACATCAAATGTCCATAGGTATACTTAAGGTGCCCATACAATGTAAGAATGTTTCTGTGCGTTTTGAACTAGATTGCATTGCATCACATGCGATCACATTGCATGCGATTTGCGTGCAATGTCATCCGAAGCTAGTTCAAAAAGCACAGGCTGCACAGACTTTGTGACATCAATGGGATGCCCGCGGGAGCGATCATCACATCAAACAGCACCCTTGCACCGTGTATGGGCCCCAGGGGCGGAACGGCCCGTCAGGAAACCGGGCCATTTCCCGGTGGGCCGGCCCAAAACTCCTTAAAAACGGACCGGCCGAACTTCCCCCCTGGGCTGGCTGGGCCGCTGCACTTTGCCCACATCCAAAATGGTCGCGGGAGGGCTGCTGCGCATGCGCGATAGCGCACAGCACCTCCCATCGGCCTACATAAGTTGTGGCGGCATCAGGATCAGCAGGTGAGCCCCCCTCCCGCATTACAGGCACCGTGCCACCCGCATTACATTACATCCACGGCTGCCCCCCGCATTACATTACATCCACGGCCGCCACCCCTCCCACATTACATACCCCGCCCCCCCCCGCATTTCATAAAGCTGCCTAGTGGTGGCTTCGGCCCTGTATATGGGCACCTTAACAGTCTCGTTTGGAAACAGTACTGTTGCAGAGTGTAATATTAAAGATGTTCAGAGACTGCGCTGTTTGCATCGGGCTTGCAGTATCATAAAGGATTTGGGTGCCGGACGTATCACCGAGAGTCGGGATTCCGACAGTCATTACTCTGACGTCGGAATCCCGACTGCTTCCTCGTGGGGGTCCACAACCCCCATAGAGGGAGAATAAAATAGGTGGCAACCGTGCCCGCAGCGTAGCAAGCCTGCAAGGGGCTTCATTGCTCTCCCCCCGCTGTGCAGTCGGGATTCTGACGTCGGAGTAATGACTGTCAGAATCCCGACTGTCGATGTGTTATACCTCACCCAAAGGATTTCTCCTATCCGGTGCAATTATTTTTTATGCTGTTGCCTTCTAAAAAAAGTTTTATGTGTCTCAGGACTAATGGTGTGTACACAGAACAATGTGGTGCCCGCCGATATCAATTCAATTTAGGTGGCTACTGGGACCAAAAGTGTGAACAGGAGTTATCAATCGTGTGCAAACACAGCAGCCAGGATTGTCTAATAACAAGTCGAATGAGGAATATTTTTTTTACCAGTGCCGTTTTGCTGCTGAACACTGATTTAAATTGATTAATTATTTATATTGTTTTTTTTATTGCTATGTTTTTCTTGTATTATAAATATATTTTACATGTTTTTTAAGTTGATTGGATGCCAAACTACATTTTATTGCCCTGTACCTGTACAAGGGTACAAGTAACAATAAAGTGAATCTAATCTAATCTAATACTCCCAAAATACACACACCCAATGGCCCTTTTTTGTGTGCCACTTCCCAGGAACACCCATCATGATTCTGCCACCTTTCTGATAACATCTGAATTATTTGCAACAACACCTTTGAGCGTACATTCTGTGCGATACATGTCATAGATTTTGAGCTGTCTGCATATGCACAGCTGCAGATAATAAGATACCATGTGACTCGAGCTGGGTACACAATATGCCAATATTTAAAATGACATGCACAATAGCGATATAAGAACAATATTACATTATTGCCTAATGTGCACTATGCACTATGCGCCTAATTCAGACTTGATCGCTACTGCGAGAATTTGCAAATTGAGCAATTATCGAAGAAATGTGTATGTGTACCATATGCATAATGCATGCACAAGGGAAAATAGTGGCAGAAAATGCATATTAATAATGGAGCTGCAGTTCAACTGACAGGAAGCCGGTGTTTGGAGATTGTAATAACCTGTTGTTTTCTGAGACTGGTTGGAAAAACACAGGTGGGCCCATGTGGTCTTGTGGAGGGTCTGTGATGTCAGTGATGACCACTTCCACCCTGTCTCAGTCACAGATTAGTGGAAGTCTCAGACCCACTCACAATTGCACAAATGGCAAAAACTGTTCGATGGATTGGGAATTGCATATTACTTGTGAATTCGCAATTCTCACACAATTTAGCAGGGGACATTTTTTATCTGTTTGGGTTACGGCTTTCTCCTCACAGCCCACTGCGAATTCGCACATTAGCGAGTCAGTGTGAATTAAGCTGTGTACACACCAGGGCGATAGGGGCTGAAATCGCTGGAAATATGGTCGCTGGCGACCATATTGCCAGTGATTGACGTGCACACCAGCGATAAATCGCCGGATGCGCGCTCCTGTTTTTAGCCCCCTTATGATCGCTGGTCGCAGGAGCTTGATTACCTCTGCTGCTCCCCCGGCAGGGGTTCCCTTTCATCAACGACCGTCTCTGGTCGCTGATGAAAAGGAGAAACTGAGCAACATATTGCTCAGCCATATATTACTAGTAATATATGGCTGAGCAATATATCTCCCCCGTGTGTACGGGGCTTTAAGCTGTGTACACACAGGAGCGATAGGGGCTGAAATCGCTGGAAATATGGTCGCAGGTGACCATATTGCCAGTGATGGGAGTGTGCCCCGGCGATAAATCGCCAGTTTTCAGCCCCATTCTAATCACTGGTCGTAGGAGCTGGCTCCTGCGACCAGCTGATTACCTCTGCGGCACCGCCGGTAGGTTCCCATTCATCAGTGACCATCTCTGGTCGCTGATGAAAAGGAGACACTGGGCAATATATTGCTCAGCAATGTATTGCTAGAAATATATTGCTGAGCAATATATCTCCCCCGTGTGTACGGGGCTTGAGTCTCTATATCGTTAATGAAGCAGGCTGCTGCGGGTCGTTAACAACCCCTTTGTTGTCTGTATATGCAGTCAAATCCTGACAATGTTGTCAGAGACAACATGCTCCTGGATGTGGCTGGGGAACGATACTGTTAACGATATCATTCAGTGTGTATGCACTATATTGTTTATCATCGAGAACAGGCAGTGCAAGGGAAAATCATTAGCAATATCATTAATGAACTAGAGTATATCGCTTAATGTGCACCAGAGGTGGCTTTTCTACAAGGCAAACTGAGCGCCTGCTTAGGGCCCAGGAGGTCCCAAGGGGCCCCATAAAGATATCCAGGCTGGCCAAAACATTCCCAGAGGAGCATTGCGCAACTACCATGTGATGTCATGACATCACATGACCTGCCCACACTCCCAAAGTCTCTTTTATGTTCTTTGATAGGATAAAAACATTTTGGACACAACATTTTTTTTCATTAACTGTATATGGGCAGTCAGTTTACATTAAATGTGACACAGGTAGTATGTCTACTTCCCAAATACCCAGAGCCTGGTTCAGATTTGTATACAATGCAGATGTTCACACAGCTGAGCATTTATCGGTAGAATGTGTGAGCATCAAGGTACTCTATCGATGAAGCCTGCAATCAGCAGCAAAAAAATATAGTGCAATGGATTGGTGAAGGGGCGGTGGGCCCCAAACCGATATATTCCTAGGGCCCCATGATATCTAAATTCGCCTATGATGTGTACTCAGCTTTAGAATTAGGCCCTTTGTCTCATTACACAGCTGCATTTTTATGACCTTTTCAATGTCTACACCTTGTTCTATTATAACACTCATAAAATATTAATGTACTTGTCTATCGATGCATTGTATATTTCGTTTGAAAATGTAACATAAATGAAAATGAAAATAATTAATTATAGTAAAGAAAATATTTACAGTGGAAGATGAAGCACAATAAATGACAAAAATATGTGACAGTGAAATGTTGCAACAGTAAAACTATTTAGCGACTGAAAATGCTTATAGATCATAAACACAGCGTGGCCGGAGCTTGACTGACAGAAATCTGGGAATTAAGGGTGGAAACCTGCTGTTTTCAGGGTGTGAAATAATGTTGGCCAGATCGAGTCACTTCGTGGATCTTAAAATCCTGAGATTTTGGGAGAGTTTTTTCATTTTTATTTAAAGCGGCAATCATTTACACTGCAAAATCAAGTTGATTTTGCAATATAAATGATTGCCGCTTTAAAAAAAACGGGAAAACTCTCCCAAAACCTCTCACTTTTTGATTCTCACACCCTATTGCATGTGGCCCCGAATCTCACATGGTTTTGATGGCATGTAAGAGTAAGACCCTCCCTGGTGATTTAATATGACATTTCATACTGGAAATAAATGTTAGAGATAGGAAGGGAACAACATCATGTCCACACGACATGTGCATCTCTCTGAAGCCCGAATATTAGGAAATGACATATCTGTTTGTTATTCTGTCCCTGAATCATAATATTAGTATTTCTCTATCTTTAGTTTTGCACAGATAGCGGTTTTCTTCTTCTTTTGCCTATTTGCCATCCTTCTGTTTACCAGAGACCCAAAGTTTATCCCTGGATGGGCATCGGCATTCAGGCCTGGGTAAGACAATTTTTCTACCATAATATTCAGTTTATTAATAAACAATCACCTGTAGTACTATGTGGCCAGAGGCGCTTTAAGAGAGGAGGAGCCTCCTACATTCGGGCCCCCTCCTCTCTCCCGGCTAGTGCCACTCTAGTGCGCAGTGCAGTAGAGTCTGAGTACTAAAGGGCTCAGACTCTACTGCACATGCGCAGAACTCTAAAAAAAATAATGCCTTTATCGCCGGAGGAGTAAGTATTAAAAATGGGTGCAGACCCTCTCCATGCGGGAGAAAAAACTCTGTTCCTGGACATCCCTGGTAATGTATGATTGCCAGCACCTGTGGTGAAACACCTTTACCTAGCTCCCCACAGGTGATGGCAATCCTACATTGCCAGGGAAGTCCAGGAGCAGAGCATTTTCTCCCGCATGGAGAGGGTCAGGTAGGCAAGTATGGTGCAGTGTGTGTGTGTGGTGTAGACACGCTGGTAGGAGCCAAGTGCTTCTGCACTTAACGTTACAGTGTAGCACCTGGCTACTGACACTGGGCAGGTGCTGGCACTTTGCGGGTGAGACCAGGCTGCAGGCTGTACCCTTGCATCCCCCTAATATCGCCACTGGGCAGAACACTTCTGGGACATGGCTACTTTCTGTTCACATTTTCCCCAATTTGCTAATCTGCTTTGATGTCAGTAGCTAATTGTTTATAATTGCACCTGTCTCATCAGTTACTGACTGATATAATAAACATACAGTATAACATTGTAATATTACAAAGTATGTGCAAGGCTCATCAAACTCTGTGGACCTACTGTTCATAGAATGCAATTATAACATAGAAATTGTCAGAGAGAAGCATAAACCGAGTAAAGGTGGCGGTGCCCATACACAATGCGTTTTGTGGGTGCAATGCAGCCCTTTGTGCTGCCCTTTTTTAACTAGCTTTGGATTGCATTGGATTGGATGTGATCACGTTCAAAAGCATGCAGTGATTGCACTGTGTATGGGCACCTTAACACCTATTTAGTAATTTCCCCATAGAGCACTTTCCATACTTGCCTACCTGACCCTCTCCATGAGGGAGACAATGCTCTGCTCCTGGACTTTCCTGGTAATGTATGATTGCCAGCACCTGTGGTGAAACACCTTTCTTATCAATTACCTAGCTCCCCACAGGTGATAGCAATCCTACATTACCAGGGAAATCCAGGTACAGAGCATTTTCTATCTGAAGGAGAGGGTCAGGTAGGCAAGTGTGGCATGTACAATTGCAAAGCTAGTAGACAGGCCAGTTTTCAGTGATAGAGGATGGCAGGCATTAAGGATTTTCCAGTTTTTCAGGATGTCCAGTTTTTCACCTTTGTTTAGAGAAATTAAATCTCATTGTAAATGCATACCTCACAGCATGACCATCTCCAGGAGGGACACAATGCTCTGTTTCAGAACTTCTCACTTAAACTATGATTGCCATCACCTGTTTTGAATAGGTTAATTGATAAGAAAGGTGTTTCACCACAGGTGATGGCAATCAGACATTAAGAGGGAAATCCAGGAACAGAGCATTGTGTCCCTCCTGGAGATGGTCATGTTGGGAGGTATGGAAAGGTAATACAGGTGATCATGGATAACTCCAGCTTACTTTATGGTCCCTGTCTGGCCCAATGTCCTCATACAATCGTATGGGGGCCAAAATGTATCAAGCTCTGAAAATACAATATTTTCAGGGCTTGACAGAGGGAACCTTCACCATTTTCCAATGGTGCTGATTCTCAGACACCTGCTCCTTTTCTTTGCCTTGGATACTAAAGTGATTCATTAACTTGAAGTATAAATGTTCAAGGGAATGAGTCACTTGACCAAATAACCAGAAACCAAGTGACAGCACTTGCCACATTTTATTATACACCAGCAGTAAACATACACCCAGTTCTGCAATCGGGTGCTAGTACGGGTCTCAGCTGTACCAGCTGCTGAAGCCTTATACTAGGAACTTAAGCTTATTAAATAATAGGGGCATATACTATATATTACCAATACGTCATCACTATCAGAAATAATTACCATATATACTAGAGTATAAGCCTACTTTTCCAGAAAAAGTCCCCCTCGGCTTATACTCAAGTGAGGGTCCCACGTGAGTCAATAAGTTTTCCCAGTTTTTTTGTTGCAAACTTAGGTGCCTCGGCTTATATTCGGGTCGACTTATACTCGAGTATATATGGTAAACATATTGGTTGCTGACAGGATTACTTGAGATTGCTTTACTTGACATGTAGATCATTTTCTCTTGATTATAAATCCCTTTTACTAGGCCAATAGCAGGACAGCATACATTAAAGTGGACCAATCACAGCAGGATCAGTGTTCTGAATAGTAACCTCTGTGCATGGGCCTGAATAATGTAATGTCAATAATTCTCTATCATTTTAATCCACAGATTTACCTCTGACGCAGTCACAGGAATTTCTATATCCATAATTTTGTTTTTCTTCCCCTCTGAAAAACCCTCACTGTCATGGTGGTTTGACCTTAAAGGTACATTTTCATAAAGTTGGAGATTTTTCTTCAAAATTTATTTTTCACATTTGTCAAGATGATTAGTAAATTAACAAGATAATAATTCCTTATTATAAATTGTATGAACATTACCTGAAATGCAACATTTAAAAGTTGTTGAAGAAAAATTAAGCATTATCAATGTTATTGAAATGCAATACCTCCTGTAAACCTTAGGTGGCAGTAGCTGCTTTATTATTTATGTTTATGATAATTGTTACATGGGCCCTTATTCTGGTTGGTGCGGTCAGAGCCGCACACGGGGCTCCGACCGCACAAACCAAGGGCCGCCCACCGGACGGATCGCCACGGCCGTCCGTACACGGACGGCTGGCGATCCGCACAAAAATGGTGGAGGCTACGCCTCCACCATGGTGGGAGCTGCCCCCTGCCTTCGATGGTCGACGACCATCGAAGGCAGGCCCGCACGCCGCGGCAGCTCCCGCAAGCTCAGACCACACGGACAATCGTCCGTGTGGGAGCTTGTAAGGGGGCTGAAAGCTGACATCCGGCGACGTCAGCTTTCCGCCCCCATGTCATGGTAATGAGGGCGTCATGCCCTCATTACCATGCATACGCCCCGCGTTTTCATGGGAACGCCCATGAAACGCGGGGCGTACACATAGGGAAATGAGGGGCTGAAGCCCCTCACGCCCCTATACGCCCCCTTTGCGGCGGACGAAATCCGTCTGCGGCGAAGGGGGCTGCACATGCGCAGAATGACCTCTGCGCATGTGCAGACCACAAACATCGGCGGTACGGCCGCACGCGGGCCGTACCGTGCCGATCAGAATAAGGGCCATGGTCCTGAGCTTGTGTATTATTACAAATGCTTTGTGTATTGAATTGATATGACTTTATTTGGTACTTATGTAATATCTGGGCTCCCGTTTTTCTTATGAGACCGCGTTCCCTCGCGGGGCTCGCTGCGCTCGCCACGCTTCGGGCACGGTGGCTCGCTGCGCTCGCCACACTATATAAAATCAACTCCATGCGTAGTTGGATAGTAGGGGTATGAAAAAATTGGGTGCATTTAACATGGGAGCCCAGATAATACATAAGTACCCTTTATTTTGCCATCATACATAGGGCCAGATTCTCTAATCTTCAAAAGTGATAAAATAGAGAGTGATAAGCAGCCAGCCAATCAGCTCCTGCCTGACATTTTTTAAACAAAAGCTGTGTACACACGGGGGCGATAGGGGCTGAAATTGCTGGGAATATGGTCGCTGGCAACCATATTGCCAGTGATGGGAGTGTGCGCGCTCCCGTTTTCTGCCCCATTCTAATCCAGCTGATTACCATCTCTGGTCGCTGATGAAAAGGGGACACTGAGCAATATATTGCTCAGTAATATATTGCTAGCAATATATTGCTGAGCAATATATCTCCCCCGTGTGTACGGGGCTATAGTCTGTGACATGGCAGGTAGGAGCTGATTGGCTGGCTGTTTATCACTCTCCATTTTATCACTTTTGAAGCTTAGAGAATCTGGCCCTAAATACCTCAGAGAAGTGTTCTATTAGACTTGAGTTGCATTGCATGGTGATTTTCCATATGTGGGGACTGATTCAGATGCACACTGGGGAGTTTGAGACGTATCAGACTCACTTAGGCTGCGTGGCTGCCCGATCTGTGTCAATGTTAGTAATATTTATGCTCTTGTATGTCATCGGACAGATATGAAAAGGGACCAGGGATAGCAGTGTAGACATTAGCATATTATAGAAGTTGTGGTCTGAGATTGCGGCTGCGGTGGCAGTTGCTTCCGTATATAAATCAGGCATGTAGTGTACCCAAAGTAATCAATTTACAAGGGGTAATATTAGAACGTCATGGATTGGGTCAACCACTGAAGGTTGACATGGGTTAGGTCGACACATGCAATAGATCGACATGCCTAAGGTCAACTTGGTTGGAAGATCGACACAAGCATTAGGGTGAAATTGGCTAGGTCAACAGTCAAAAAGTCAACATGGCTTTTTCACTTTTTTTTTGTCCCGACTGTTGACATAGTCGATATGGTGACCGTCACCCTCAAATTGTACCGCGTGCCCTCGAAAGGGTCGCTGCGCTCGCCATGCTTCGGGCATGGTGTCTCGCTACACTCGGCACACTATTCTATTCTCCCTCCATGCCCTATTGGATACCACAATTCCTCCTGTCGGCTTAAAAAAAAAACGTGAAAAACACATGTCAACCTTCTGACTGTTGACCTAGCCATTGTTGATCTAATGCTTGTGTCGACCTTCCAATCATGTCCACTTTAGGCATGTCAACCTATTTCATGTGCTGACCTGATCTAATGACCGTATACAAGAACATGGTGAGGGAGTGCATCAGTGTGATAGAAATTTGCCCCAGGGTAAGGGAGCACAGCAGTGTGATAGAGCACAGGACGCGGCATGAGGGAGTGCTTCAGTGTGAAAGAGCCTAAGCGGTGGGGTGATGGAGCGAAGGCCACGGGGTGGGTGGAGTGATTTGGGGGGAGATTCTCTAAGAATCTCCGCCCCCCCTTCGCCTCTCTTCGCATTTATAATTATCGCATATGTTCTAACATATGCGATAATTATAGCAAAGGACAGCTCTTGCATTAAGAGCTGTCCTTTGCGGTGAGTCAGCGGGTCCCAGCAGGTCCCAGCAGCTCCCCCCTCACTCACACACCCAGTGCTGCTGCTGCTGCGCCGGGCTCTCTTCCACCCTGCACCCGGAAGAGGACCAGTGCAGGGAGGAGGTCACAGGTCCGGGCAGCACAGCTCTGTGCTGCCCGGGCACAGGTGAGGGGGGAGGGGGCGATGCGGGGCGGCGGCGCAGGGCCGCCGAGAGGCAGGGGGGGCGGGTACATTTTACCTGGGCCCGGGCCTGCCAGGGGGGCCCGGGTCCCGACACACACAAAAAAAAAAAATCGGGTTTTTTTTAAAAAGGGGGCGTGGCCACGGGTCCGCGATTAGGCCACGCCCCAGAATTTGCCTAAGCCCGGTCAGCGATGGCTGTCCTGCTCCTGCTCCAAGTTCCTGTTCCAAAAGGTAATGCCGCCCGCAATGCATGGCTATGGACAGGGCCGGTGCTAGGGTGTCCGGCGCCCTCCTGCAAACCATACATTTTGCGCCCTTTCACATTGCCATTGCAACAAGCTGCAGCCCGATTGTGGGAGGATCTCGGGTGCATGTACATGTATGCACACACCATCTCAGTGCTGTGTCCACAAAATGTTGCAGGCACTAAAGGTGCCCATACACCCTGTGAGAATCGCATACGTTATGGGCTAGATCGCATCGCACGGCATATATGCAATGTGTGTGTGATGCGATCCGAAAGCAGTACAAAAAGTATGTGCAGCACTTTTTGTACTGTGCGATGCCCTATTGCAGCGTGTATGGCCACCTTTAGGCACATAACCCAGCCCATTATTTAAAAAGTGTCTACATTAATTTAAAAAAATCTACAATTATTAAAAAATTTGTTATAAACATGTATAATAAAAGACTCACTGTTCTTTTGCTGTTTAACTCTTGTGCAGTCCCTCCTCTTCTATCTGCCTAGGCAGGACGCTGAAGACGCAATTACACCCCTCTTTTGACTGAGGGGGAAAGGAGGGGAGAGAAGGAGGAGATGGAAGAAGAGAGTAGTAGATAGAGGGATTGGACTGGCCGTGGCACTGGCACAGCACACTGAGAAGAGGGAAGGAAGGGGAGGCAGCGTTGCTGCCTGTTCGTCATTTGATTGACAGCTGACAGGCGCAGGGAGCAATGGGTAGGGGGCAGATCCAGACATGACATGTCATCCAGGCATTCACAGACAGCGCTACATGTCTCAGCGCAAGTGTCCGTGAGGAAGAGGGGGCAGGTCGCAGGAGGAGGACAGTGTGTACACGGTGCAGGGAGCTGCTCAGCCTCTCCATACTGCCGCCCACTGTCAGACAGGCGCTGCGGGCGGCGTGCAGGAGGCAGTGACAGTGAGGGCTGAAGGCAGCTTTAGCAGAGCAGGGAGAGAGACAGCGCCTTTTCAGCATGGCGCCTCCCTGCTTTGCAGGAGCTGCTGAGTGGGTAGCGCCGGCCCTGGCTATGGACAGGGGGAACAGACAAAAAGCGTGTGTGTGTGTGTGTGTGCGTGTGTGTATGTATGTAACAGGCTGTGTATGTATGGATATATGTGTGTGTAACAGGCTGTGTGTGTGTGTGTGTGTGTGTGTAACAGGCTGTGTGTGTGTGTGTGTGTGTGTGACAGGCTTTGTATATATGTGTGTGTGTGTGTGTGTAACAGGCTGTGTATGTATATATGTGTGTGTGACAGGCTATGTGTGTGTAACAGGCTATGTATGTATGTCTATATGTGTGTGTGTGTGTGTGTAACAGGCTTTGTATGTATGTATATATATATATGTGTGTGTGTGTGTGTGTAAAAGGCTGTGTGTGTGTGTGTGTGTGTGTGTAACAGGCTTTGTATGTATGTATATGTGTGTGTGTAGCAGGCTGTGTATGTATATATGTGTGTGTAACAGGCGTAGGGCGGGATGTACTAAATTTCGCAATTTATTATTATTTTTTCGCCTACCTAACGTTTGTTGTACGCTGCGTTATGTTTGCCTGGTGCATCTTCGTCCGCCTTATGCTCTAAACTTCAGACTTCCCTGCTGGAGTTGCGGACAGTGCGTCCGTCATGGTGTGTTTTTTTTGTACTGCGCATGCGCAGGTTTATTTACTTGCCGTCATGCGCAGTGCGCACTTGTTGATGGTCACGGTACCTTAAGGGATTTGCAAAATGTCAAAGGGTTCTGTATAACCCAATATGAAAGAATACTTAATTACATCCTTACATACTCCTATCCATCCACCAAGTACCAGTGCTGGCAATATTACATATATATATATATATATATATATATATATATATATATATATATATATATATATATATATATATATATATATAGAGATATATATATATATATATATATATATATAATATATACAAATAAATATGCTGTAGACAAATAATACAAGAAAATAATGAGGAAATTCGCCAGCTTATTGTGGCGTTAATGCCCACTGCTTTAATCGCTTTTAGCAAACAGTTCAGCTGTTAGTGCATGTGAGCCGTGACAATTCTACTCAGCCGTCTATGACGAGGAAGTCTCGTCGCGGGTGTCCCGCGATACTCCCCGACGGGCTACTGAAGAGCAGAACAAAACCACCGCTACTTTAGTGCATTCGAGAACGCAGGAACGCGGAGATAAAAGACCACTTCCGCGGCGGCAAGCATTAGTACATCCCGCCCTATGTGTGTGTGTGTGTAACAGGCTATGTATGTATGTATGTCTATATGTGTGTGTGTGTAACAGGCTATGTGTGTGTGTGTAACAGGCTTTGTATATATATATATATATATATATATATAGGTAAGAAAGCAAGGCGTCACTCGGAGACAGATGAATTCAAATCTTCACTGCTTTATTAAGCACAAGGTAATAACCAACACCAGCGTTTCGAGCTCGAAACGCTGGTGTTGGTTATTACCTTGTGCTTAATAAAGCAGTGAAGATTTGAATTCATCTGTCTCCGAGTGACGCCTTGCTTTCTTACCTACATTTGGACTTTGATGTCTGAGGAGGGCACCGGAGCAAGTAACCTACATTATAACCAGTGGAGTGCCGGACCCTGTATCTCTTTATATATATATATATATATATATATGTGTGTGTGTGTGTGTGTGTGTAACACAGGCTATGTTCTGTATGTGTGAAGGAACAGGCTGTGTATGTATATGTGTGTGTGTGTGTGTGTAACAGGCTATGTGTGTGTGTGTGTGTGTGTGTGTGTGTAACAGGCTATGTAGGTATATGTGTGTGTGTGTGTGTGTAACAGGCTATGTACTGTATGTGTGAAGGAACAGGCTATGTGTGTGTGTAACAGGCTATGGCCCTCATTCAGGTTGGTTCGCTCCCCCGCACGGTCACACAGGGGAGCGATGTTGTGCATGTGCAGCCACTTTGTGTGAGCGAGCAAACCGATTATTTGCCGCCCCGATCACATGCAGCAGTGTGGACGGAAGCGTGGGGTGGTGGAGATGGGTTGCGCCCATGGGAACTCCCATGACGTGGGTGCCGGGGGAGGGCAGCTGATGTCACCGGATGTCAGCTGCCCACCCTCTTCTCGTACAGGAGCGCCACAGATCTAAGACAGCAGAGACTGACTTAGATCTGCGAGCGCTTGAGAAATCATTTGATGGTCGGCGACCGCACTGCCCTGCACACAAGCTGCAAATCGATGATGATGTAAAACATCCGTTCGCATGCGTGAAATCTGAGGTATTTAGATGACCCGCAAAGCTGCAAATTTTGCAGCTTTGTGGTCAATCAGAATGACCTCCAATGTGTGTGAAGGGAACAGGCTACATGGGGCCCATTTATGACGGATCATATATGGAATGCGATCTGGGTGGGACCATGCTGCCCAGGATCACATGAGATTAAAGAGGTTTAATGGACACAATCCCCCCTCTCTCTCCAGGTGCACATACCGCTGGCCATCACAATGCAGCTGCTCTTGGCGCCGGATCTGTAGCTTTGGGGGACACAGCAGATACCGGCAGCTCAGCTCGGCGATACTGCAAGTAGTGGCATCTGCTGCTTCTTGCCAGAACTGTTGCCGCTTTCCCTGCTGCGTGTGTGAGCTTGGGATCCTTATACTCCAGAGGCGGCGCTTCAAATGGGGATGATCGTGCCAGTCACAGATCTTGGGGAGAGGAGCCGTGGGCTGGCCACCCCTGCTGTATGGCATAAGGGTCTGGGCAGCGCAGGGGGGCAGAGGGTCCCTGTGACGGATGGGCAGACAGCAGTGGGGTCCTTGCGGAGGATGGGAGCTATTACCTAGTTCCCATCCTCCGTAGGGACCCTGCCGCTATCTGCCCATCCATGGCCACGACCCCTTACTCCCATGGGCGCAACCCATATCCACCACCCCACGCTTTTATCCACACTGCTGCATACGAACGGGGCAGGAAGTAATCGATTTGAATTTTGTGTAGCATAATGTGTAAGGGGCAAGTATAAGGGGTCTACTATTGTGTTGCATAAAGGGTATATGGTGTGGTACACACCCCTATATCCTTTAATGGCCACACCTCTTTTCTGTTGCTCGCCACTCCAGGGGGGCCCCGTGACGCTGTTGTACCGGGGCCCAGGATTTCTCTTGGCAGCCCTGGCGGCGGGGGTCCGTGCGGGGCGGCGGGGGTCCGTGCGGGGCGGCGGGGGGTCGTTGTGGGGGCGGCGGTGGGATGCGGTAGAAGCCCATTGGCTTCTATAGATTTTTCTGGCGATGCCCCCTGCCGCGGTAACCCGGCGGGGGATGCTTACAGCATCCCAAAATGTGGTAAAAACTAGATAACAGGGTTTTTACCGCATTTTTAGCTTAGAGAATCTCCCCCTTGGTGTGATAGAGCGCAAGTCATAAGGCGAGGGAGTGCGTCTGTGTTATATAGCGCAGGCCGCAGGGTGAGGGAGTGTGTCCAGTTTATGTTCCAGCATGGAAGGGGGTTGATAGCATTTGATGGGGTGGGGGGCCCCAGAAATAACAGTGTATGGGGCCACAAGATTTCTGTTGCCGGCCCTGCTTGTAATTTAATAACTTTGGGTAAGCTACATGTGGAATATAACATTTGAGGCAACTTGCACCTAAAAATATTGCCCCCAATGTTTGCGTTCCTCTGTAACGCACTTAAAGGGCAGAATTAGAATTTATTTTTTAGAATCATCTACAAAAACTGTTCATTGTTTTATTGCTCATTCTTGTATGTCAAGGTTATATATATGTTAGACATCATTTTGTGACCACCTTTCTACTGCAGCCCCCAACACAGAAAGTAAACCACTGTTATCATGGAAGAAAGCTCAGGATACGGTGCCCTGGAGTATCATTTTATTGCTGGGCGGAGGATTCGCCATGGCAAAGGGCTGTGAGGTGAGGAGATATGATGTACAGCTGCAGAAATATTGCATTTTGGGGGTCAATGTACTAAGAGAGTAGTTCCCAAACTATGGGGCAGAAGTATTAACTCTTTGAGTGTAAAGTGAATTTGTTAAAATTGGGGTGAAAATTGGCAAGCAAACATTTTTATTCCTTATAATGACCTGTAATGTTTTACTTTATATAGGAAATATCTTTTTTTTACACAACATTTAGAGGTACTTGTATACTATCACGGCTCCCACGATGGGCATCGCACAGGGAAAAATTGCATCGCATCGCATGCGATCGCATGCGATGCGATCCGATGCGATGCCATTTTTCACAGAAATCATGGACATGTGTTCAAATCATGTAAAATGCACCCCAAATGTCAATTTTCACACTGTATCACCCCCACTATCAACGCCAACCCGAAGCGTGGCGAGCGCAGCGAGCCCGCGAGGGGCGGCGGTACGCGTCCTACGACCTTTTAATACCCCCACTATCCACGTCGGCGTGGAGTTGAGAATAGAAAGTGTGGCGAGCGCAGTGAGCCACCGAAGCGTGGCGAGAGCAGCGAGCCTCGCAAGGGGACGCGGATACCTGTGAAGCCCGCGAGGGGACACGGATACCTGTGACGGTATCCGCATCCGCTCGCCACGCTCCGGGCTCGGTGGCTTGCTGCGCTCGCCACACTTTCTATTCTCAACTCCACGCCGACGTGGATAGTGGGGGTATGAAAAGGTAGTAGGACCCGTACCTCCGCCCCTGGCGGGCTCGCTGCGCTCGCCACGCTTCGGGTGTGAAAAATGACATTTGGGGTGCATTTTACATGATTTGAACACATGTCCATGATTTCTGTGAAAAATGGCATTGCATGCGATCACATGCGATGGCATGCAATTTTTTCACAAATGCATTAAAACCTGGTAAAATCGCATCGCATGCCATCGCATGCCATCGCATGCCATTACATATGGCATGTGATGGCATGCGATGGGAGCCGTGATAGTATACAAGTACCCATTTAGAATTTTGAATTTATATAACAAATGTGAGCGATGCTGGCATTTTTATGTTATTTTTATGTTATTTTTATGTTATTTTTGCACATCTCTAACAGATGTTGGCAATCAAATGGTTAACATGCTTAAAACGTTTTAAAAGTAACGGGTCATGCTTCTCCCGCATAATGAGGAGAAGCGGGCACCCATTACAGCGGAATGTACGACACGGCTCTTGTGCTAATAAGAAGAGCCGTTATGTCCTGTGTGTGCAGTTCTCCTTATCGGCGCCCCCGGCATGCACCATATAAAAATAAAACCCTTTCTCCCCGACCGGCTGTAATGGGTTGCCATCCCTGACCAGGGCTATCATTGTCCCTGCAGTGGGGATAGGACAATGCTAGCCCTGGTCAGGGATGGCGCCGGCCTCCAGCCTGACGGACAATTATTTTATTTTAATTTTTTTAAATAAAACCACCTGTCGCCATGGTCCATGGCTGAATAGCGGGTGCTCACTCCTTCTGCAGCAGCTCTGCCTAGAGAGGGGAATCTCCATAATGGCTTAACTGTGCAGACGAGTTACTGTCTGACTAAACCTGTTTTCAGAGGCACTTGTACTGTAAGTGCTTAATAAAGTCATGTATGTAAATCTCAATTGTATTTATACATCCAATTCCTCCTCCGGTGTATGTATAACTATGTGTGTGTGTGTGTGTGTGTGTGTGTGTGTGTGTAGATAGCTTGTCTGAAGTTGAATATGCTATATTAAAATGTGTCATGTATTTTATACTTCCATTTTTGTACTACCAAGTTATTATTATTATTATTATTACATTTTATTTATAAGGCACCACAGGTGGTTCACAGCGCTTTGCATATGACACACATTAGAACAATACAGGGTACACAGAACTAAGCATAACAGTAACTGAAGAACAACAAATGAGCACAGGTAACAATTATCTGCACAATTCTCAGTACACAATACAGCTGAGATGCAGGGAAGCAGATGAGCAGTTTGCATACCAGGGACAGGTTGCCATTGGTAGAAATGAATGAACACAAGTGAGAAGAAATGTGGGTATAGATGGTAGGTGAGTAAGAGAACTATAAAATAAATGTAAGAAGGGTGCTGTAAGAACAGGAGGGAAGAGGGCCCTGCTCCAAGGAGCTTACAGTCTAGAGCTGTGGTAGCCAACTCCAGTCCTCGAGAGCTACCAACAGTTAATGTTTTCCAGATCTCCTCACAGAATCACAAGTGAAGTAATTAGCTCCACCTGTGGATCTTTGAAAATATTTCAGCTAGTAATGAGTGCACCTGTGCAGCAGCTAGGTTGTCTGGAAAATGTGAACTGTTGGTAGCTCTCGAGGACCGTAGTTGGCTACCACTGGTCTAGAGGGAGGGGGAGACAGAAAGGTGACATGAGCTGCATTCAAGGAGCCCTGAAGGCAAGAAGTGAGCATGGCAGGTTTGGAGGGTATGCTTTGATGTACAGGTGGTATTTCAGTGTAAGTTTGAAGCATTGCAAGGTTGGGGAGAGTCTAATAAAGAGAGGGAGCTCATTCCAAAGAACGGGACAGCACAGGAATACTCTTGCAAACGTGCTTGGGATGCAGTAACCAGGGTAGAGGAGATGCAACGGTCATCGGCTGACCAGAGGGAGTGGTAAATGAGGTTAGATATATAGGGAGCAGTATAATTAGAAGGGCCTTGTATTTTCTTAAAGGGACTTGGCAGAAATAGAGCGTCATGAGAGGAAAGTAAAGGTGCCCACAGACACATCAATTATCGAATGCGTTTTGTACTTTTTAAGCACAAATTGCATCTTATGTACAATTATTGGATGGTGTTTATGGGCTTGTGCGATGCGATATTGTATGTCTAAAAAAGTACGTGCTGCACATACTTTTTAGACTACATCTGAAATTTAACATTACAAACATGGGTTCATCACATGCATCCAAGTGCACATCTCATAGCAAGCTGAAAGAAAAATTGTATAGAACCATTGTACAGTCAAAAACGCATAGCACAGTACAATTGTAGCGTCTGTGGGCACCTTAAGTCTAGCTGCAGAGTTAGCCCACCCCTGATGGATAGAAAATAGAAGAAATACCACACCGACAAACTGCTGCTGTTTTATTAATAATTGTAGCACCTGTGACATTGTCTTTATATGAAGTGTGTGCCCAGGGCTGTAACTAAGGGTGTGTGATTGGTGCTGTAGTAGCACAAAGGACTTTATTCAGGTCCTTTTACAACTGGCAATCGTTCACGCGGGGACCATTTTGTTATTGCACATGTGCATGCGCTGGGGGCGTACGTACCTGTCGAAAAATCTGATCACCCATACTTGTGTGTGGAGGGCGATGTGTGTGTGTTTGTGTGTGTGTGTGTGGGGGAGGGTGTTGGGCAGTGGGCTGACCCATTAGCATATGGGAATGCCCACAAAACGCTGGGCGTTCCCATATGCTACCCTCCCATTTCATCCCGAATGTGCATGCATATGTAAAGGTGCCTCAGACCACTCTTAACATATGCGTGCACCTTCCACATCATTCGATGGTCGGCGACCATCGAATGATGTGGACGGTCCACTGCACGCTGTGAATGGATGTTTATGCAAAACATCCATTCGCAGGCAGTACGAAAGAACGTGCCTTGCGAATGGTGAGCTGGCGTGCCACCATTCACAAGATGGGGTTAGGTTGACTCGGAAGGATGCATATATGTTTGCCTAATTTTTCTTAGCAGGGCTGCATTATATAATAACTAGAGACAGGATTATATGCAACATAAAAAGCTTGAAATATGCATGCAAATATGCACGAAAAATACTTAAAATATGCATGAAAAGTGTTAAAATATGCTACATTAAATAATTAAAAAAAAGTAATTTTTAACTTGTTTATTTAAAAATCAGCATACAATTAGTTGCAAATAACCCTCAAAAATAGGCCCACAGCATCTGCAGATGTCTAGTGCTGTACACAGGATTTTTTTCTTCCTGGCTGCTACAGCAGACTGCAGCGTCCAAAGCTCTTCTTGCATCAACTACTCGGGCCCTCATCTCCAGTGCCGATGGATCAAATGTCAGCATCGCGTGTAAGGGCGGCACAGTGGAAGGCTTCCTCCTTGTGCCACATACTCACTGTGACATGGCATTTCCTCCGTGCCGCGTGATGTCACAGCCCTTCGGCCCACTTCCTCTGCTGCAGAAGTCTATCTCTTGGTGTAAAGTCCCAGGCCAGGAGCAGGCATAGGTTCAGGAGCTTCGTAATGGCATCTGCCTGACTGACTTTTATCAACATGGATTGGCAGCCTAGAACAGTGTCAGACATAGCGTACATCCAAGGTCCCCTACACTGCGAACATATTGCCCCGGCCTGCACGCTACCACTACCTGGCCAGCAGCAGTAGGGCAAAGCAGTGCTTTGACTCGCGGGTGGAAAGGGGCGGGGCCTAAAATATGCACCATCACTAGATTTTAGGTAAAATATGCAATAACCAGTGAGAATGGGCAAAATATGCAAATGCATATGCAAATATGCAAATGCATATAATCCTGTCTCTAATAATAACATACAGTATGACACCCTGATGCTCCAAGAAGAGAGTACCTTCTTCTTGAAAGGTGTTTCACCACAGGTGCTGGCAATCATACATTACCAGGGGAGTCCAGGAACAGAGCATTTTCTCCCTCATGAAGAGGGTCAGTTAGGCCAGTATAATTATAGGCAGGGTATTACCTTCAGATAAATTTGCCCTAAGCAATGTGACTGTATATTATATTATTGGCTTAGTGTTCCTATAATTTAGATAAGATTTAACACTATGAGATTTAATTTTGACAAATGTTCTGCTCAAATATAACTAAGTTTTGTAGCTGGTATCAAATGTCTGTATCTTCTTCCAGGTGTCTGGTTTATCCATATGGATAGGGAGCCGTCTGCAGCCCCTGGAGGGTATCCCACCAGCACTTGCTGTCTTCCTCATTACTATACTTATTGCCTCCTTTACAGAGTTTGCCAGTAACACAGCCACCATCATTGTTTTCCTTCCTGTTTTATCTGAGCTGGTAAGTAGGAAGCTAAATCCCTTATAAAGTAACTATAAAAATAAATTCCTATGTTTCCGATAGCTCCATAATTGGGCATTTATATCATGTATTCTCTGTGGGAAATCCATTGATCAAAATATATTCCAATCACTTTCCCCACACACTGTTATGGATAAAGGATATAAGATATAGGATTATGTTACTGTTATGCATATACTGTATGATTTACACTGACTATAGAATAATAGTGTGCCACTCTCGTTTTTTAGGCTATCCGTCTTAGGGTGAATCCACTATATTTAATGATACCTGGTACAGTTGGCTGCTCCTATGCGTTCATGTTACCGGTGTCCACTCCTCCGAACTCCATAGCATTTTCTACTGGACATTTGATGGTGAAAGACATGGTAGGTACCACAATGATAAACATCATGTGTTTAAGAAAGGGGCTGGCAGAGAGCATGGAATTCCTAGGGTAGGGGGCTTTTCAAGACATATATATGTATTGTATGCTTTCTCATATTTAAGATACAGCAAAGAAATCACTGATTTCTTTTGAGGTCCCTCCAGAGACGGAGATCTCGTGTGCAGTGCCCTCTGCTCCTCCATATAGCGCCTCACTTACTGTGGCTCTGGTATAAAAGATCTACAGAAATTAGATAGATCATTCCCATACCATAGGCATTAGGTCAACATGGTCAAAATATTGATATAGAAAAGATTGACAGGAACAAAAGTTCGACAGGGTGAAAATGCCAGCACAAAAAGGTCAACATGTGTTTTTTTTTTAATGGTTCTTGAGTGCCATTTTCTTTTTTCATCATATAGGACTCTTGTGAGATCACTTCCCTTTCTACGTTTTGGGACAGGTTACTGTTCAGAATAATAGTCCTCGCATATGGTTCATCACAGGGGCGGATTGGCCCGCCGGGAAACTGGGCCATTTCCCAGTGGGCCGTCCCAAAAATCCTTAATAACGGGCCGGCCGGGCTCCCCCGTGGGCTGGCTGGGCAGCAGCACTTTGCCCACATCCAAAATGGCCACAGGAGGGCTGCTGCGCATGCGCGATAGCACACAGCACCTCCCATCGGCCTACAAGTGCGGCAGGCTCACAGCTCCCATTCCCCCATCAGTAACTGACAGAAAGCAGCAGGTGAGCCCCCCCCCCGGCATTAAAGACACTGTGCCCCCCCAGTAGAGCACGCATGGGGGGTTTTATGAGTACCCAGAAACCCCCCCAGGAGTCTAAGGGCCCTAGGCTGAAAGCTGAGGGTCCCCTCTTTCCATGGGTACAAGAATTTTAAAAATTGGCCCTTGGGAACCGGAGATATCTGACTTCAAAGCAGTGGTCCCCATCCAAGCCTGTTAATTGCTCTCTCCAGTCAGATATTTCAGTTTCTGTCTGACTTAGGGTTTTTCTGAGGGTATATTCCAAAAGGTGGGACTCTCCTCCTTTGATGGACTCTAGTAGCTTGTCTCTACTGTTCCCAGAACCAGAGATATCAGCCTTCCAGCGGCTGGTTACTGCTCCAGCTCCACACACCTGGTATGTATTTTTATATACTCGTTGGCAGATTGCTCTGCCTCCTGTACACTGATCCACTAGTTCCCAGTACCATTTGGTAGGTGGGATTCTCTAGTTTTTAATTCCAGAAATCTATTTCCGAGAACTGGAGATATCTGCAGTCAAGCAAGCTGCCCTTCCACCAGAAAATTATAAATAATAAGCCCACTCCAATATACACCCCTCCTCTGCGTATTAAACATCCTCTACCACCCTGGAAGTTATGTATCAGGACCTCTTCATTCAGCCCAATGCCCCCTTCTCCCACCATCTGTGCAGTAAAGGGGTAATTAGTGGAAATTACTGATCCAGGCCCTACGTGCTGAGCGGTTGATATAATACCCCCTACCACCTGCGGGACATCAAAGCTTCCGCTCATAGCAAACCCCACCCCTACCGCTGGAGGATCGCTATGCCCAGGGGTCTACACTGCTGTTGACAGCCCCTGTATGTATGTATGTATGTGTATGTGTGTGTGTGTGTATATATATATATATATATATATATATATATATTTTTTTTTGTATTATTATTATTTATATACATTTGGTCTATCTATAATACTTTAACTGACCCGGCATATACTGGGTCACATAAGTGTCCAACTCCTTGCTTTGCTCCGCCCGTCTGGAAACCCCCTTCTGAAAATCCTGCGTTTGCCCCTGCCCCCTGCGCATTACATTACATCCATGGCTGCCACCCCCCTGCGTAACATACAACGCGCCCCCCCGCATACATCCGCGACCGCCACCCCTACATTTCATACACCGCCCCCCCCCCCCATCTTCCCAGTGATATTCAGTAGTTAGGCACAAGCTTAGAAGGCTGCAAAGGCTAGGTTATTTTCTGTAATATGCAGGGTTATCTTTCAAAATAGATGAATGAAAAGATGGCTCCAGACTCACAAGAGACCCTACTTGCCAGCAGCTGTGTGAAATATGCTCTGGGGACAGGGTGTGAGATGTGTGGCCTCTTTGGACCCAGAGTCTCATGTGCACTGTATATTATGTACCCATTACAGATATACAGTACATAAAGGTCCCTCTTTTTTTGTTGGTTGCAGCTTTCCCATTGGTTATTATATGTACTGAGGTGTCTGCTCTAATGTGGGATCAGAGGTTTTGGAGATATCATCCAGGTTATATATCGCTTAATCTCTTTGCCAGCAACATTAGACTTACAGGGCCAGATGGACTAAGCTTCAAAAGTGATAACATGGAGAGTGATAAACAGACAGCCAATCAGCTCCTACCTGCCATGTCACAGACTGTGTTTGAAAAATGTCAGGCAGGAGCTGATTGGCTGGCAGTTTATCACTCTCCATTTTATCACTTTTGAAGCTTAGTGCTTCTGGCCACCAGTGAGGTAACGAAAACCTTCACTGATCAATGTGAGACACAAATCTATCCCAAATCAATACGACCTGTAGGGATATTAAATACGTATTTTAAAACATCTGGATTTCCCAATGCTGTCAGAAAACAGTCGGGATCAGCAAATCAGGGATTTTTTATAAGAAGAATTTCCCTGAAGGATCGCTGATCATTGATAGCTGCAGATCAGCAGTTCAGGTAGGGTGATTAGGGAAACGGCGACTAGATGAATGAGGTCTTCTTAAGATGACATCATTTAGAAATCTTAGTCCTAGTAACATCCTCAGGGCAAGTTGCATTTTGAAATGATTACAATAAACGTTATTCTTATTTGTGGAACTGAGTTCAAAATGTTGCATTTCTAAAATTAGAAGACTTACACAAGACTTCAAAATAAACAATTAAAGGAACTGATTTTGACAGTTGCAAAATATAAACCCAACAAACTTGTTTTAGACATACTCGTACATTTGCCTCCTCAGTGCAGTTCATACGACTGGCAGGAGCTTCATATCACACACTGGGCCAAATGTATTACGCATTAAAAGTGATAAAGAGTAATTGCCATGTTACAGGCTGTGTTTGAGAAATGACAGTTGGGAGCTGATTGGTGTTACTTTATCAATTTTTAAGGCTTAATACATTTAGCTGCTTATTTTTTCTTCCACCTTCCTGCCTGTCTCCATGTATCTCCTCATATAATGACACTGACTTGGTCACATGACCTCTGCCCTGACTAACATATTCACTGAGCCACATAATCATCATTCTCATAATAAACTAAACTTACCTTTACTGCTGTGAGCAATCTGATAAAATGGTGGTGGGTACTAGCCCAGCCTATTCCACATCAGGTTACACAAAGGTTCCAATATTATTGTCAAGCTATGTCTGCCCTATTGCAAGAATATGAATATAGACCTTTATACATAATACGCATTTGGTAAATTATGCTGTTTTGTTGTTATTGTTTACACAAATATTCTCTGTATGTTCCGATCTGTCCACTTACAAATGAGCTCTAGTGTCTGTATACACTAAGCTTCAAAAGTGATAAAATTGAGTGTGATAAATAACCAACCAATCAGCTCCTGCCTGACATTTTTCAAACACAGTCTGTGACATTGCAGGCAGGAGCTGATTGGCTGGCTGTTTATCACTCTCCATTTTATCACTTTTGAAGCTTAGTGCATCTGGTCCATTGTGTTCTAAGTCTTGTTTTTCTATTTTTGTTTCTTTTCCTAGGCAAAGACTGGTCTGCTGATGAATCTAATGGGTGTCCTCCTCCTTAGTCTTGCCATGAACACTTGGGCCATTAGTATATTTCAGCTAAATACTTTTCCAGACTGGGTCATCGGTCATTCGAACAATATGACTGTTCTTGCCACCAGCACATACAATATGACCACAGGGGGATAAACATGGCACCGCAGTTCCTCCCAGCATGGCCACAAAAGCTGGCATAAAGGGACCAGTGGCCAGATGCACTAAGCTTCAAAAGTGATAAAATGGAGAGTGATAAACAGCCAGCCAATCAACTCCTACCTGCCATGCCACAGACTGTGTTTGAAAAATGTCAGACAGGAGCTGATTGGTTGGTTGTTTATCACTCTCCATTTTATCACTTTTTGAAGTTTAGTGCATCTGGCCCATAATCTGTTTAAAAATAACAGCCTCACAAATGTATAAATACAATGACTGTCTTGTAGCCATCACTGAAACACTTTGCCATGTAAAGTTCATTTTTTTGATCGGATTAATAATGTCTTGACATTAAACTCCATTTAGACAAGATTGTTAAGCAACTAAAAGGTATTTTAATATTTCTTTTATTTGTATTGTACCAAATTGAGCTCACTTAAACATGTTCAGAACATTTGTGAATGGCTCTAGCATGGTTGGGCATGTTTTTTTGAATGGTCGAAACAATTTCACTATTTGTGTAACGATTTGAGGAACTGGTTCAAAAACGATACACGGCTTGTTCCAGCATTTCCATTGTAGATCATTATCATTGGAAAATCTCTATAAAACAGGTGTTTGGGTTCTTTAAATTAATGTTGAGTTACATGTACAGTACCTATCTCATCACCTAATGATTATTTACAGTATCACCATACATTAAGTATAAAGATGCAAGTGATTATAAAGACACTATACCTCATCTAGCTACAACAGTTTAAGGGTGGGATGCTCTAACATCCGCGTCCTGCTCTTCACCACACACCGCTGACATAATTATCGCATATGCTCTAACATATGCGATCATTTTGGCAAAGGACAGCTTTTGCGTAAAGAGCTGTCCTTTGCAGTGAGTCAGCGGGTCCCCCCTCCCTCCCTTACCCGACTTGTGCTGCTGCTGCTACGGGGGCTGGCTCTCCTCCTCCCTGCACTCGAAACAGGATTACAGTGCAGGGAGGAGGAGGTCACAAGTCTGGGCAGCACCGCTCTGTGCCACCCGAACACAGGTGAGGGGAGGGTCGGTGCGGGGCAGCAGTGGGTCGTGGTCGAAGCCCATAGGCTTCTATGGGGCATCGCCAGCTTTTGCTGGCCATGCCCCCCGCCGCGGTAGCCCGGCTGATTTTTTGTAGAGAATCCCACAATGTGGTAAAAACCCAGATAACAGGGTTTTTACCGAATTTTTCCTTTAGAGAATCTCCCCCTAAGTCTTTCTAAAGTGAAACAAAGTTACTGTATACTGTATGTGCACTGAGGCACATATAATGCTCATTGTCAGCTTGTTAGGGAGTCCACATGAAAATGTTTTAGTCAACATTTAGGATTGCTGTGCTTCATGTATAATTTATGGTTCTGTGTACTGATTGGATGGAATTTATTTTATGAGACCACATTCCAAACTTTATTCAAACCCAGTCTTGGTTACAGTATCTTATTTTTGTATTATATGTGTTGTTCATTGATTTACTTTCTCCAATGTGAATGTACTATATTGTAAATAGATATTGTACAATAACTATATATTACAACTGATTATAATCTAGCTTTTGTTAGTCAAATTGTAAAGAAATATAACTATGTTTTGCAGTAAGTTGTAGCTATTTCCTAGTAATTGTGCAATCAGATATAATGTATGGTTATAGAAGTTTGTATTTAATGAAGTTGAGATTTCTGTATATTTTCAGTTATACAGTATGTTCAAGCTAGTGAATACTGCCATATTTGGAATATATTGAGCAAACATTCTGAATCTTAGGGGGACCCAACGTGCTCAGCCTCACAACCGTCTGTTGCCCTAATGACCAAGTTTAAACAGATTTATTATTCATTATATTGAGATTCATTTGCTCTGTTCAGTGGTGTCTGGATTGTTGACAATCAGAGACAGGGAATTGTGACTGTACCTGCAAACTGTGTTCTGGGGACTATAACGCAGCATAATATCACCCCATCTCACATACAGTAAAAGCAAAACTGTGCATAGGAATGCATTCATGTTCCTTGAAGCTGATGGACTCCACAAGGTAACGCCCCTCTTTATTGATTCTGCTTACAGTCATACCCCACATGTACACTCTAGCCTGGTGACACATAACATTTGTACAATGCATGTAACTGTGCACACACACTGGATCAACGTTATGGCCCTTATTCTGGTTGGTGCGGTCAGAGCCGCACACGGGGCTCCGACCGCACAAACCAAGGGCCGCCCACCGGACGGATCGCCACGGCCGTCCGTACACGGACGGCTGGCGATCCGCACAAAAATGGTGGAGGCTACGCCTCCACCATGGTGGGAGCTGCCCCCTGCCTTCGATGGTCGACGACCATCGAAGGCAGGCCCGCACGCCGCGGCAGCTCCCGCAAGCTCAGACCACACGGACAATCGTCCGTGTGGGAGCTTGTAAGGGGGCTGAAAGCTGACATCCGGCGACGTCAGCTTTCCGCCCCCATGTCATGGTAATGAGGGCGTCATGCCCTCATTACCATGCATACGCCCCGCGTTTTCATGGGAACGCCCATGAAACGCGGGGCGTACACATAGGGAAATGAGGGGCTGAAGCCCCTCACGCCCCTATACGCCCCCTTTGCGGCGGACGAAATCCGTCTGCGGCGAAGGGGGCTGCACATGCGCAGAATGACCTCTGCGCATGTGCAGACCACAAACATCGGCGGTACGGCCGCACGCGGGCCGTACCGTGCCGATCAGAATAAGGGCCTATGTGAGGACACATATGAATTTTGTCCCATGTTTGCATATATCTTACAAGACCTCTCCCCCCAGTCCTCCCCCATTTAACCTCCTAACCCCCCCTCTTTCTTATCCTAACTTCCCTACACCCCTACCCTCCTGACATATGCCTATATAGTACATGGCACATTATAAGTAAAATTGATTATATGGATGATTGCACCAAGTCCTTCACTGTGCTTGGGGCACCCAGAATCCTAGTTACAGCCCTGGCAACAACTGCTACCAAACACTTTCGATAAGTGGAGATAAGCCGGTGTCTTCCCTGTAAATCATCTTCGGCTTACTCTTCTTTTCAGAAAAAAGCCACACTGGAGGATTTTCAAATATGTCCTAACAGTTTCTGCCAAAGCATCTACATTTCTTAGACTAGGCCACTTCCTAACGTTAATTTTGTTTCTAGGGAGCCATTGAGAGGCGGACTTTCTCTAGTGCTTCAAATTGTTGTCTTGCTGCATAACTCAATTGTGGCCGGGACTGCTGCCCCCTTCCTCCTGTGTATAGCAAGTTGTGCTTATGGCCAGTGCACTCATCCCAGTGACATCTTCGGAGATATAGCTCCACACATTGGGGCAGATGTATTAAGCCTTAACAAGGGATAAATGCATGGGTGATAAAGGAGGTTATTCTGATCGTAGCGGCCAAACGTGCGTACGTTCCAAAACAACGTACGCTATCCGTACGCGGCCGTTGGGGTTAAGTCCACCCACAAGTCAGCCGCATACGTACGGCCAGAAACAACGTCAAAGGGGAGTGGCGTACAATTGAGCGTACGCCAACGTACACGGACGGGCCAGCCCTTACACTCCGACAACTGGCGTAGAACTGAGCGTACGCCACCGTTTACGGACGTCTCTCGTCCGTCTTCCCGCCGACTTCTTGCGGAAATCTGAGCGTACGCCAGCTTGCACGGACGGGTCGCTATTGTTTTCAATGGAAAACTCAGCTTATGTCACCGCTCGTGAGAGTGAGCGTACGTCCGTGTACGCTGGCATACCCTTCACATATATGGACCTGCAAATCTTGCCTTTCAACTATAATTATGAAAATTAATTAATTGATTGAATTAATTAATGTGCAAAATAGTGGGCATGGGCTTAAAACATTGCTGAAACATCCTTTGTAGGTGTTAGATGTGGTTTATGTTATTGTATCATAAATACAAAACCTATGTTTGTATTAGAGTGAACACGTTGACACATGTCGACTTGTGTAGATTGAGTGTGCTACTGTGTAAAGTCTATGAAAGCACGTAGTGAATGTGTATAACTGTTTAGCAAATAGCTACCTTAGCATATATAAGCAGGTCTTAAAAAGATTCTTACCTTAAATTAAACAAACCTTTAAATGTAGAGAAGTATAGAAAGATAAGCTTCCAATGTGTTTGAGTGCTGTGTGTGGCTTGCAGGTAGTGAAATCATGGTTTGGACTTAATAGACTGCAGCATTGCTTATTACATTCAGGTGTATGTGTTTGAGTAGTAATCAGCGTAAATTAGCAAACCCAGGCGCACGCTGGCATGCGGTATCTGTAGGGGTGGTTTGAGATGGCGGTTGGCGGCCGCCTGTTTTGTGTCCGAAATGAACGGTGCCTTAGTCGATCGTGCGGTAGTAGCACCGCTCATTTTTGGTGCACACCCCCGTGTACGCCCATATTTACGCCCATTTTCCCTCATTATTTCGGCCGCTCCCCTCTTCACGCCCCTATGCCGCCCCCAATGCCCGTACACTCGCGTATAGGTTTTTTCGCACGTAGAGGCCCGTCCGTAAGCGTTGTGGAGTGTTCGCGCCTGCGCATTAGCGAATGTACGCATGCGCAGATCATAAAAAATCCCGGGACGTACGCGTACGGCCCGGCCGCTCCAACCAGAATAAGGCCCAAAGAGAGAAAAACGTCCAGCCAATCAGCTCCTTACTGACTTTTTTCAGCTGATTGGCTGGATGTTTATCTCTCCTTATCACCCTTGCATTTATCTCTTGTTAAAGCTTAATACATCTGCCCCAGTGAATGAAAAGACTCTCTAGTGTCTCGTCAAATAGATGGCACCTGCAGAGGAAGAAGGACCTGATTCCTGGTGCAAACAAGGTGGGAAGCCGGTGCCCTCCCCCATGCCCCACCTGCCCCATGCTGACTCACTGTATTAAAATGGTGTCCCCCATTGTGGAGCACATGGCTGCTTTATTGCTCTACAATTATTATTTTTCAACCTTCACATTGTTCAGACCACACACCACATACTGTACATTACCAGTACCCTGCTTGGCTCTCTATGCCCCTGCTTCCATTGTAGGTAAAGGACAGTACAAGTAAAATAACAATAAATATTAAATAACAGAGTCAGTAACAATGCACTACAGTTACTCTCATTGCACTTTTGTATTTTATGAAAAAAAAAATCTGCTCAGGGAATGATATTTATACAGATATTCTAATCTGTAGCAAACAGCACGTCCCTGGTCATTGTAATGTATTTTTAAATATATGTATGTAAAATGGAAAACAGTGTATGTACAGTAAATGTATATAACTAGGCTGTATCTTGGAAATTTTTAATATCACATTGCATTGATGGTAACAACTTGAAATAAAATGTACTGATTAAAACGTCTATGCTTACTTTATTAGCAGTTACATAGGAGGCTATTCAGTAAGCCATAAGACCCATACACACTGGGCGATTTTTGAAAGCAGCTCAGTTTTGCTGTTTGAGCTGCTTTCAGCTCAAAAGCTGCCCAGTGTGTACGGGCCAGCGATGACTGCTGATACTCACCCCCTCATCATCGCCGGCCACTACCGCTCATCTGCAGGTATTACCAGCAGATGAGCGACGGGTTGGACAGCTTTCTATGGGGGGATCGATGACAGGACGACAGGTTATTGTGTCTAGGGGTGCATGCAAAAGGACCACATGCGATATATTGCATGTTGTAGACGTCAACAGTATGGCGAATTACATGATTTACGTCTTTAGCCCCTCCCCCTCAAAGCTGTGAATCACAGGAAATTAACGCTGCTTCGGGGGAGATGCAAGGGGGGGGATGCACCGCTAACCGGGAGGGTTGCCCACCTTACCAAAGGACCGGGAGGGGGATAGGACTTTACGGAGCCTCCCAGCCATTCCAGTCTCCATCATTTTTTATGAAAGCTCTTCTCTATTTTCTATAACAGCCTTTACTTTTTACCTGACTTATCTCAGTCACAAGCCTTCCACAGCTGCTCTTGTCCTACAGGTGCTTTTGCCTCTGCAGCTTAATTATTGATGTCTGTTATGAAGCTGCTCTGATTTAGTGAATAGACAATACTAAAACAGGATATTTACATGCATTTATATTACTGATGGACGTATAAAGTGGAATTTGCCATACATTTTCTTAATCTAAAATCATACTCAAGATCTAACACCTATTGTCCACAAGATGGCAGAAGTGCTTCAAAGTATCTTAATCTTCAGTAGAAAAGGTATTATGTCCCTCATTCAGCATGTATTTTTTATATATATATATATATATATATATATATATTATTATTATTCGCAGCAGCTTAGAATATGTGATCCTTACCAATTTAAATTCAGAAAAAGTGCAATTTGATTGCACTTAGGACGCAATGTTCATCTGTGACTAAAAGCCTGAGTAAGTCTGTTCTTGCTCAAGCTTGCAGTCGCAGGGGGCATTGCGAGGCTGGAATTCGCATATGCGACACAGTCCTTGGCATCACCACTCCTGCAAAATGAGGCAGTCCCTCCACACGAACGCATCTGTCTATATATCAAGATGCAATGGCGGAATCGGGGCGGGTTGCCGCCCTCAATAGGAAGCTAAACGAAGAAAAAGAACCAATGGGCACCTTCTGTACATTACAACAATTTAATAAACAATACACAAATCACAAAAGCATAAAACAGTATCTTGCATGCATGCAAAAAAGAGAAAAAATGTAATAATTAATATATATAACTTTTAAAAACTCATTTCAGTGCAATTGCATAAAAGATTGTAACTTATTGTTACCAAGTCCCGATTGGACAGTGTGGTCGCTGATGTTAGGGTCCTGCAATTTATAGGGTTTCTCCCAAATGGCACAAATGAATGGCAATGGTGGGTGAAATCCCAAGCTGGATTAGGAGTGGGCAAGCGGATCTCCTCCTCACTTCCCAGGTGCAGATGGCCAGTGATGTTTGGTAGCACCGTCTCCTATATTGCCCCGGATGGTGGTTGGAGGCTTGCCTGGCTTGTAATTTTACATCATGTGGTAACCAGTCCACTGCTGGTTTTTTATCGGTACGAGTACTGATTGATTGTACCGGAGAATTTTTAATGTTCTATTAAATCACTTTGGTTTTACACTATGGAGCGCTCCTCTTGTGTTTCTATTTGAACAGATTGTCACTTGTTCCCGTGAGTCCTGGGAGCTACTTTGGAGTGAACTGCAGTCCAGATTTAGGACTTTTAGTGTGTCTGCAATGGGTTGAAATATCCTTTTGTCTTCAACTGGTATTGAACTACTAAATTAGCGCTGATTTGATCCACCTGCACCCTACCTTTCCATATATATATATATATATATATATATATATATATATATATATATATATATATATATATATGTGCAGTATGCGGCGGCACTCGGAAGTTGTCACCCTGTGCTCCCATCACCACCATCTTGAATACTGGAAAGAGCATTGTATAGTTATGCAATGAAGTATTGGCAAAATTCAACAGGTCAATAGGGCATAGCAAAATCAAACATTGCATAATTACTTAATCATAAAAAACATTGTAGTCCCATGGACTCGTTTAGCCCTATGGGACTCATTGTGTCCAAAAGAAAGATCCATTTAGCCTCCTTTTGCAAAAGGAGTTTGGACCTATTGCCACCTCTGCGAAGGGGCGGCACGTGATCGATGATCATGTGACGTAGTGCAGTCGGGGAGTGACCCGCTTCGGCATAATGCCTAGCAACGGGTTGTATACTGTTGCCAGACAGGATCGCTGCACGGATTGCTTGTCTGTGCTGCGCCATTCTAGTTTTAAACTGGCAATCAGTCTTGCCGATATAATAACGGCCACAGGGGCATATCAATGCATATATCACGTAGCAAGACGTGCATGTCAACCTGTGAAAGATTTTAAAGGTTTTGGGCAAAGAAGGATGTTTAATGGTATCTCCTGTTAGCATGTAACCACACGTTGTGCAACCTGTGCACTTTACACAGCCATTTTTCCGTGTCCCCCAAAATTTACCACCTGCCTTTTTGTTAAACCCAGTCACATCTGAGTGGACCACATAGTCACGGAGGTTTTTACCTCGGGAATACCCAGACATGATTTTTTTGGTGTTAAGGGTAGAGAGGCTAGGGTCAGATGATATAATGGGCCAATATTGTTTGATGGCTTTACGGGCTATTTGGCTGGATGTATTGTACCTAGTGGGCCAAATGATGGTATCCTTAAGACTCTTTTTAGTTTTTTTAGCCAATGTACTAGCCCTGGTTCTACGCATGACCTGGTCTTTTATAGCTAGGAGCTCACTTTTGTTGTATGCACTCTGTACAAACTTCTCCAACATAATGTCCAACTTCACAGGGCTGGTACTTCCATTATGCTCATTAATGATCTTTTCAAGGGCCAAGCTGCTACTCCCCCAAAACATAATCATATCATCGATATACCTTGCATAGTATATGATGTGCTTGGAGATATCGGTTGAGGAAAAGAATATGTCACGCTCAACCATGATCATGTAGGCGTTAGCATAGGCCGGCGTGACGGAAGAAGCCATTGGGCAGCTGGCCAATTGGAGGTAATAATTGCCGTCATAAAATAAATAATTTTTTGTTAACACCTTTTCCAACAAACCACAAAAAAATTTGATTTCTGGGCCAACGTATGTCGAGCAAGATGATATTAGCTGGCGGGTAGCAGCAATGCCTTGAGCATGTGGAATACAAGTATACAAAGAGCATACATCTATGCTAGCAAGTAAACAGTCATCAGGTATACTTGTAAGTCCCTCAAGTGCCTGTAATAAAGAAGTGGTGTCTTGTAATACATAATTGGAATTTTGTATGCATGGCTGGAGATATACATCCAGGTACATGGATACAACATGAAATAAAGACCCCCTGGAAGAAATGATGGGTCTACCAGGGGGGTCCACCAGGCCCTTGTTCACCTTTGGTAAGGTGTATAACAAAGGTCTGGTGGGACATTCTGTAATCAATAAATCATGTACTTCTTTACTATTAATCCCATTAAGGACCGCACTGGAGAGGTAGGAGTCCAAGTCACGTTTGTAGGAATTGGTTGGATCGCCCGACAATCGGGCATATACAGAGTCATCAGCAAGCTGTCATTCTATTTCCTTTTTATAATCTCCGATGTCTTGAACAACAATCGAGCCCCCTTTATCAGAGGCTCGAATAACAATTTCCTCTCTTTTCTCAAGATTTTTGAGGGCACGCCACTCATTTGGAGATAAATTAGAATGCTGTTCCTTGAGCTGTTTCTGTGGAGAATTGAGAGAATCCTCAACCAATCTGGTAAAGGACTTGATCGATGCATTCGATACGGGGGGTCAAAAGTAGAACGTTTCTTCAATTTCTGGAGCTCAGGAGGTATTAGCACCTTTCTGCTGGACTGGTTTTGGTCTTCGAAAAATTCTTGTAATTTGAGTTGTCCGTTGAGTTTGAAAACTTCAGTTTTCCATAGGAAAGGATCATAGTCGGTGGTGGGGACAAAGTTAAGGCCTTTATTAAGGAGACATGTTTCATCGGCTGTAAGTGGGCAGGAATAAAGATTAAAAATCAGGTCCGCCTGCCTCTTGTCGGAAGCTTTTGACCCTTTGATGCGTCTCCACTGACCCCCTCTCCGGTTGTGCCATCGGGGAGTTTTAGTTGGGCCCTTGTGCGGATCGTTAAAGGGATCAGAGCTTTCTTTATTCTCCGATTGCTTTTTTCACCTTCGCTAGCCGATGTGCCAGATTCATTGGAAGTGTCAAATCTGTAACCGCGTCTGGGTCTCCTGGTAGAACTATTCCTGCCGGAGGCCTCTGTACCTCCTGTCAGCCAAACATAGTCATTGTGGGACTCATAGTCATGATTAACTTTGTTGAATTTGTCCCGTTTATACTTAAGGAGATCCCTCTTGTAGTTGTCCATTTGGCTTTGTAGCTTTTGGAGCCAATCGCATGAGGGGTCTTCAATGAATGTCTGCTTGTGGGCTGATTCAAATGTGCTGATTTTCTCCTTGGTGATGTTAAGTTCCCTCGTGGTCTCCTCTATGACCAGGAGAAGGAGGTCCAACGAGCATTTATTCAGTATGGCACACCACCTTTTACAAAAAGTGTATTGTTGCGGCCTATAGTTGGTATATTACGCACGCGAAACCCGCGGGGTATTTTTTGGGCAGTGTAGTATTCGGACAGGGTAGCCCCATGGTAGGTTCAACAAAAAGGCAGGTGGTCAATTTTGGGGGACACCGAAAAATGGCTGTGTAAAGTGCACAGGTTGCACAACGTGTGGTTACATATTAACAGGAGATACCATTAAACATCCTTCTTTGCCCAAAACCTTTAAAATCTTTCACAGGTTGACATGCACGTCTTGCTATGTGATATATGCATTGATATGCCCCTGTGGCCGTTATTATATCGGCAAGACTGATTGCCAGTTTAAAACTAGAATGGCGCAGAACAGACAAGCAATCCGTGCTGCGATCCTGTCTGGCAACAGTATACAACCCGTTGCTAGGCATTATGCCGAGGCGGGTCACTCCCCGACTGCACTACGTCACATGATCATCGATCATGTGCCGCCCCTTCGCAGAGGCGGCAATAGGTCCAAACTCCTTTTGCAAAAGGAGGCTAAATGGATCTTTCTCTTGGACACAATGAGTCCCATAGGGCTGAACGAGTCCATGGGACTACAATGTTTTTTATGATTAAGTAATTATGCGATGTTTGATTTTGCTATGCCCTATTGACCTGTTGAATTTTGCCAATACTTTATTGCATAAATATACAATGCTCTTTCCAGTATTCAAGATGGTGGTGATGGGAGCACAGGGTGACAACTTTTGGGCGCGACCGGAGGGAGGTTCTGGTGATGGCTGCACTACAAATATGGTGAGTGTACATGTATGTTTGCTGCCCTGACGAAAATGTGAATAACATTGAAACGTTGGCGTCTTTAAGGCTCTGTGTCTATTGTTATTTCATTCTGAGTGCCGCCGCATACTGCACATGTTTGCACATGTTTGGATACACCTACCTCGTTGGGGGGATATCCATCGGAGGGCACTGGGACACCATTACCGAATTAAGCAGTGAGTGCCAGAACCCTACAATCCTCTATTGACGGAGCAACGTGAGCTGCATCCTTCATTTGTTCAGGCACCCTGGTGTTCATTTAAACTGTAGCAGGCTGGCCTTCGCTGGACCAACTAAACGTTAGGTTTGCTTTTGCATGTGTCAAGCGACACTGTTTCTTTTTGGTGGACTTGTCTTTGCACACATCATCTTGAAAGCATTATGGAGCAAGCTTCAGAAAGGATTACATTGGACGTGGGTGATGTGTTAACCTTCTCAGATTTGGAAGCCTCTAATATAGTATACACTGAAAAAGTGTTTGCATCCACTGACAGTATACCTTTACAGGATCTATTCAGAGACTGGGCCAAATTAAAGAGAAGGGAAACTGACTTTTACTACCATGGGGCTACCCTGTCCGAATACTACACTGCCAAAAAAATACCCTGCGGGTTTAGCGCGCGTAATATACCAACTATAGGCCGCAACAATACACTTTTTTGTAAAAGGTGGTGTGCCATACTGAATAAATGCTCGTTGGACCTCCTTCTCCTGGTCATAGAGGAGGCCACGAGGGAACTTAACGTCACCAAGGAGAAAATCAGCACATTTGAATCAGCCCACAAGCAGACATTCATTGAAGACCCCTCATGCGATTGGCTCCAAAAGCTACAAAGCCAAATGGACAACTACAAGAGGGATCTCCTTAAGTATAAACGGGACAAATTCAACAAAGTTAATCATGACTATGAGTCCCACAATGTCTATGCTTGGTTGACAGGAGGTACAGAGGCCTCCGGCAGGAATAGCTCTACCAGGAGACCCAGATGCGGTTACAGATTTGACACTTCCAATGAATCTGGCACATCGGCTAGCGAAGGTGAAAAAAGCAATTGGAGAATAAAGAAAGCTCCGATCCCTTTTGCGATCCGCACAAGGGCCCAACTAAAACTCCCCGACGGCACAACTGGAGAGGGGGTCAGTGGAGACGCATCACAGGGACAAAAGCCTCCGACAAGAGGCAAGCGGACCTGATTTTTAATCTTTCTTCCTGCCCACTTACAGCCGATGAAACATGTCTCCTTAATAAAGGCCTTTACTTTGTCCCCACCACCGACTATGAGCCTTTCCTATGGAAAACTGAAGTTTTCAAACTCAACAGACAACTCAAATTACAAGAATTTTTCGAAGACCAAAACCAGTCCAGCAGAAAGGTGCTAATACCTCCTGAGCTCCAGAAATTGAAGAAATGTTTTACTTTTGACCCCCCTGTATCGAATGCATCGATCAAGTCCTTTACCAGATTGGTTGAGGATTCTCTCAATTCTCCACAGAAACAGCTCAAGGAACAGCATTCTAATTTATCTCCAAATGAGTGGCGTGCCCTCAAAAATCTTGAGAAAAGAGAGGACATTGTTATTCGAGCCTCTGATAAAGGGGGCTCGATTGTTGTTTAAGACATCGGAGATTATAAAAAGGAAATAGAACGACAGCTTGCTGATGACTCTGTATATGCCCCATTGTCGGGCGATCCAACCAATTCCTACAAACGTGACTTGGACTCCTACCTCTCCAGTGCGGTCCTTAATGGGATTATTAGTAAAGAAGTACATGATTTATTGATTACAGAATGTCCCACCAGACCTTTGTTATACACCTTACCAAAGGTGCACAAGGGCCTGGTGGACCCCCCTGGTAGACCCATCATTTCTGCCAGGGGGTCTTTATTTCATGTTGTATCCATGTACCTGGATGTATATCTCCAGCCATGCATACAAAATTCCAATTATGTATTACAAGACACCACTTCTTTATTACAGGCACTTGAGGGACTTACAAGTATACCTGATGACTGATTACTTGCTAGCATAGATGTATGCTCTTTGTATATTTGTATTCCACATGCTCAGGGCATTGCTGCTACCCGCCAGCTAATATCATCTTGCTCGACAAACGTTGGCCCAGAAATCAAATTTTTTTGTGGTTTGTTGGAAAAGGTGTTAACAAAAAATTATTTCTTTTATGACAGCAATTATTACCTCCAATTGGCCGGCTGCGCAATGGGGTCTTCTGTCGCGCCGGCCTATGCTAACGCCTACATGATCATGGTTGAGCGTGACATATTCTTTTCCTCAACCGATATCTCCAAGCACATCATATACTATGCAAAAAAAGGGGAAAAGGGGAATGGGATGAGGCAAAGGGCACTGGGCTAATTTGGTTATTGGTAAGAAGGTTTACTCCAATCAACGTAGTAAATAGATAAATTGCATTATATTGTTGTGGAGGTGCTCCCAGGGAGTAGGATAAATGCAAATAGAAAAAGGGTGATATCCAAGAGAGGATATCCTCTCTTGGATATCACCCTTTTTCTACATCATATACTATGCAAGGTATATCGATGATATGATTATGTTTTGGGGGAGTAGTAGCTTGGCCCTTGAAAAGATCATTAATGAGCATAATGGAAGTACCAGCCCTGTGAAGTTCACGTATAAAGTCTTGCCTTCTGTAATTGAGTTCCTTGATGTCCGAATTGAAAAGGTGAATAGCTCCCTTAAAATGACCCTGTTTGTGAAGCCGACTGACCGTAATGTGTTATTGCCACCCTCTAGCTTCCACCCCCCACCGGTGACACTAGAACACGGGACCTCTTATATGAGGGCACCGCTTAACAGACGCACAAGTCTTTGAATAATGCGTCTCATATTTATTATCAGCACTTTTCATGATTTTGTCACTCTGATGCAATAAGTTTTCATGTATGACGTAAATTTGTTGTTACTAATGTATTACGCAGTGTTATTCATTCACAGCCTGCTGCTCCAGTCCGCATGGAGAGCCAGCCAACAGCTAATATAGTCACCTAGGTGACGCTTGCACTCCACACATGAGTTGAATGGAATGCATGAAGCAGGAGGAAACCAGCGGCTGGGCTGACACCTCACTTCCGGCCAATCACTTACGGGTATGGACGCGCCGGCGGGATGGAGCAGCACGGACCTGATTCAATGACAGCATGATATTCATCCTTACTTAAGGTAAGCATGATGTGTCTTTCTTGTTCTCACCCACACCTTGATAAAAGGACGTGCCAGTCCCGAAACGTTGGTTTTTGGCTTTGTGACTAATACAATGTTTGAAAAATCCAATTGAGTGCCGCTGCTTGCTTCATACCTGTCATATATATATATATATATATATATATATATATATATATATACAGCTTACAATTGGATGTGGCCGGCACTCCGCTGGTGTCCCAGGAATACTTGCCCTGGTGCCCTCCAAGGTATGTGGATACCAAAATGTAGGGGTGAACTGGTAGGGCGGCACTCGAGGGTCTTGGTATAGCAACAATAAGAGTCCAAACAGTGGGTTCCTTATCGACGTTTCAGTCGTGAGACTTTTTTCAAGAACAGGATGGCATACGTATGCCATCCTGTTCTTGAAAAAAGTCTCACGACTGAAACGTCGATAAGGAACCCACTGTTTGGACTCTTATTGTTGCTATACCAAGACCCTCGAGTGCCGCCCTACCAGTTCACCCCTATATATATATACATATATACTGGTTTATATATATAATATGCAATTGTGAGGGATATGCGGTCCACCAGCCGGAAGGCTGGGCAGAGCATGCTTTCCACGGACAGCTGTGGTCGGCATTATGTGTTCAACAGACCGGGGACACTGAGCGGCACCTAGCCTAATCGGCAATCAGTATGGGTATATAAACCCGGGACAGGGTGGCAACTCAGTGGGTCTCTGGCTGCTATCACAGAAGGACCTCAGAACTGCTGGCTCAATTTAACCCATTGTGGACTTGAACGAACCTCATATACTTCTCATTTTTCTGACAGCTTCACTTGGTATGTTTTTTCTTTATTTAAAATAAACAAAAAAGTTTTTTTCATATACTTATTTGGTGAGTGCTCCTTTTCCCTTTTTGGGAATACTGGACTACATATAATATAGGCTATACCTTCCCTCATAGACAAATCCTTACCTTCTGAATGATAGCAATAATTGCCAGTTTATGGTTGAAATGTGATTGTGCAATAAGGAGTAAAAATACTCATTAGAGACATCAGGGACTGAAATACAGAATGCATGAGCATACCACTCTAAAGAGTTCCACCAAAGAAGTGCAATTCACCGTACCCTTATTAATAACCAGATAAGACCTAACATTGCAACTGTTCCAAATAAGAATTGGCACTTAGCCCGAAAAAAGCTACAAACATATTGTAACGGATAGAGCAATATATATTGCAACATATTGCTACAGAGTATAAAGGGAAATAACCCAGAAAAATAAACAGGCACTTTTTCAAGCGAGAACCAGACTTAGAAAAAAATACAAAAGCTCACAATGTGTTATATCAATAATAAATATAAATAAAGGAAACAAGGATAAGAATAAGACAATTTTGGTACAGTGAGTCATCTATTTTCCCAATAGGGGTCCCATACGGAATTGGATAATCTGAATGTACAGTAGAAATTCCGGGACAATAATTAGTGACTCATGAAAACACCTTAATAAACATACAACATATGAACACATGGAATCGTCTTTTTAATCAGAGTTTGTTTGTGCAGAGTCTTTGCTCCAGGTGATAGAGAGTCTACCTTCACACCTGATTATGTAATCCCCCCAAATAGTATTTATAAGGTGCAGGATGGATGTGGGCTTGTGGGACATCAGAAATGTGTACCTTTATAGAGACATATTTATAAATGTGGCATTGCCCCCCCCCCCCTCTCTCTCTCTCTCTCTCTCTCTCTCTCTCTATATGTATATATTGTGTGGCAGAGTCAGGAGATTAGGGACCATTGGACCCTGTTAGGAGTCTGCTATGCCTGTATGCTACTGCCTATGATACAAACTGCATATGAATGTCATCTGCTATGCTGAATCTGCGGATGAATAAATTACCAAGTCATCATCTGAGTCCCTGTGTTTGTGGTCCATGTCACAATTGGTGGAGAATGCGAGCAAGGATCCGTCTCAGCAGGACACAGTACCGCATGAGTGGGTGAGATATCAGTGTTTAAACTACAAGTTTTGCTGGTGATGCTTTGTGCTTGTAGCCTTAAAGTGCCATCACATTATAAACAGACTGTTGCTGGTGTGTGTTAAATATCCAGCAAAAGCAGGAGGGTGCCTGTGGGGTCTGTTAGATAAGCCTGGCACATAATATTAAAACCCCTAGGTTTGTCCTTAAAGGGGAAGAGCAGGGCAAAATGGAGGAATTACTAAAAAAGTTTGTTGAACTTGCAGTTGGCCAACAAACCCAGGTCCAGATGATATATGAGGGGCAGCAGAAGATGGCTGCCGGTCAGCATCATCTGACTGAAAGTCAGCAGCATCTGGTGGAAAGACAGTAAGCCCAGTTGCAGAGCCAACAGACGCAAATTCAAATGTTGCAGGAAGAGTTAAAAGGATATCACTACAGGACTTTGGGAGAGATCAATGCAATGATAGCAATTTGGTACACGCCTTTGAGACTGTTAAAGTGTTTAATGGCAGGATAATTGATGCGTTACCATCAGAGGGTGTACCCTACTTTGTTTTGAATAATGATTTGCTATATCGGGTTGCTACAGTACAAGGAAAAAGGGTAGCTCAGCTCTTAGTTCCCGAAAACTGGAGCGGTTGGTATTAGAAGTCGCACATACGCATTTGTTGAGTGGCCATCTGGGGGAGGAGAAAACACTCCAATGCATCCAGCTAAGGTTCTTTTGGCCCGGCATCTATGCTTCTGTTAAGAGGTATTGTCAGGAATGCCCAGTGTGCCAGAGTATAGCCCCACGGCCAGAGTTTAGGGCTCCACTCTTACCCCTGCCAATAATTTCTGTGCTTTTTGAGTGGATTGGTATGGATCTGATAGGGCCAGTGGAAAAATCTGGTCGAGGGCACCAATACATATTGGTGGTAGTTGATTCTGCCACCAGGTACCCAGATTCTATACCCCTGCGCAAAATGAAATCTGGCACTATTGCCAGAGAGCTACTAACCATGTATACCTGCTTAGGGATACCGAAAGAGGTCTTAACAGAACAAGGTACCCCTTTTGTGTCTTGACTCATGAAGGATTTATGCCGGTTGTTAAAAGTAGACAGGATTACCTCCTCAGTCTACCACCCACAAACCAATGGCCTTATAGAAAGATTTAATAAAACCCTTAAGCAAATGATAAAGAGGGCAGTGTCTCAAGAAAAACGAGATTGGGAACTGCTTCTACTTTACTTGATGTTTGCGGTTAGAGAAGTACCTCAATCCTCCACAGGGTTTAGTTCCTTTGAGCTCAGCTATGGGAGACAGCCCAGATGAATTCTATATCTATTAAAAGAAGGGTGGGAAGACCAACCATGCCAGGACCCCAATGTTGTTTAGTTTGTGGCCCAAATATATGGCCGTCTAAGGCAGATTGCGCAACTCTTAAACGAACACCTGGAAAGGGCCCAACATTGTCAGAAGCAAAGGTATGATGTTAGCTTAGTCAACTGTTCCTTTAACCCGGGAGACAAAGTGTTAGTGCTGGTACCCACCACAGAAAGCAAAATGTATGCACAATGGCGTTGAACATATGAGCTCATAGTGGGTGGTCGGACCAGTCAATTACAGGGTCCGATAGGAGGGTATAAGGAGGGAGGTACAAATCTACTATGTAAACCTGTTAAAACCATGGAAGGAACCTGCCAGTCAGCCCTCTTTGGTAGCTAAAAAGATCCAGAATACCAGATGCCCATTGAAGTCATGCTTACTGCTGAACAGAAACTAGAAGTGGTGAGCTTGGTGAATCGCTACTAAGATGTGTTTTCTGCCATCCCGGGGAAGACACAGATAATCCAACATGATGTTGTGACTCTACCCGGGGTGGTCATTAAACAAAGGCCCTATTGCATACCTGAAGCAAAGCGGGCAGCAGTAAAGCAAGAGGTGAAAGAGATGTTACGCCTAGGGGTTATAGAATAATCCACCAGTGAGCGGAATAATCCAATTGTCCAAGTACCTAAGCCTTCAGGTGCTTTAAGGTTCTGCAATGACTTCCGTAAACTAAATCAAGTGTTCCGGTTTGATGCTTACCCTATGCTCCAGGTTGATGAATTGTTAGAAAATGTATCCATTTGTAATTATCTCACTACACTTGATTTGACAAAAGGTTATTTGCAGATTCCATTAACAGTAGCTGCTAAGGCAAAAACGGCCTTCGCTGCCCCAGAGGGCTTATTCCAGTATAAAGTGCTGCCATTTGGTTTACATGGTGCCCCAGCAACCTTCTAGAGAGCTATGCATAAGTTGTTGCAGCCCCACAGGGAATATGCGGCTGCATATTTAGATGACATTGGCCCTTATTCTGGTTGGTGCGGTCAGAGCCGCACACGGGGCTCTGACCGCACAAACCAGTCCCCGCCCACCCGACGGATCGCCACGGCCGTCCGTACACGGACGGCTGGCGATCCGTACAAAAATGGTGGAGGCTACGCCTCCACCATGGTGGGAGCTGCCCCCTGCCTTCGATGGTCGACGACCATCGAAGGCAGGCCCGCACGCCGCGGCAGCTCCCGCAAGCTCAGACCACACGGACAATCGTCCGTGTGGGAGCTTGAAAGGGGGCTGAAAGCTGACATCCGGCGACGTCAGCTTTCCGCCCCCATGTCATGGTAATGAGGGCGTCATGCCCTCATTACCATGCATACGCCCCGCGTTTGCATGGGAACGCCCATGAAACGCGGGGCGTACACATAGGGAAATGAGGGGCTGAAGCCCCTCACGCCCCTATACGCCCCCTTTGCGGCGGACGAAATCCGTCTGCGGCGAAGGGGGCTGCACATGCGCAGAATGACCTCTGCGCATGTGCAGAACAAAAACATCGGCGGTACGGCCGCACGCGGGCCGTACCGACCGAATCAGAATAAGGGCCATTGTTATTTTCAGCTCTGACTGGGAGTAACACCTACCAAAGGTAGAAGCTGTCTTACAGTCTCTACAGACACATGGGTTTTCTGCCAGCCCTGAGAAATGTGCCATTGATATGATTGAGGTCAAGTATTTTGGGTACATTGTGGGCAGAGGACAGGTTAAACCTCAGCCTAGTAAGGTAGAAGCAGTTCTCACCTGGCCTAAACCTAAATATAAGTCACAACACAACATTTCTCGGTCTGGTGGGATATTATCGCAGGTTCATTTGAGTTTTCGCCGCTAGAGCGGCTCCACTAACCGAATGTCTTAAGAAACAGTCCCCAGACAAAATAATGTGGTCTAGACCCAGGGCCGGCGCCACCACTAGGCAGGACTAGGCATTCGCCTAGGGTGCTGGCCACTGGAGGGCGGTAATGAGCCGCCGAGGAGAGGTACCATAGAGGTACCATAGAAAGCGGGGAGCAGGTAAGACAGAGGGCTTCCCCCCCCCCATCCCACCTGTGAATCAATGCTGCCCCCCCTGGATGCGGGGGCTGCGGCAGCACCCCCCACCCCCGGAGTGCGGGCACCTGCTGCAGTATCGCCCGCAAACACACACACACACACACACACACACATATATATATATATATATGCGAGGGGGGATTGCGGCACTCCAAGCTCCTTTACAGGGTATGACGTTGAAAAACAATAACGCGGTGCCCGTCCTGGATCAGCACTAGTCTGACAATGTACACAGGGAGGGGTTGCGGCGGCACTCGCTAGAAGAAAGAAACCACACTAGGCGGATAACTTCACCAACGTTTCGAGGCTGGTTGCCTCTTTATCAAGGTGTTCACAAAACTTCAAACAAGTGTACAAGTGCAAAATCAACAATATAAATACCTTATCCGGTCCTGTCGGAACTCACGGCGCGGTCCAGCGTCTCCGGCGTCTAACGATGACGTCACGCGAGTTGCGTCCCGGCCGGGAGTCCGAGGGGCGGATACCACCACTAATGGAAAAATGAAAAAAAAAAAAAAAAAAAAATACATACAGTTTATAGACGGAAAAAAGTCTGTTCATTGTACAAGTGCTGTGCTGGAATAAGAGTGTTATTTAAACACAATCTAGTGATAGATGTGCGTTGCCAGCTTGCTACTAGCGTAGCCAATATGGCGGCGCATTTAAAGTGACAGTGCTTCTATTAACCTAGTATAAAAAACATGAAAAACTGCACAGTGACATCGTACAAACATTACATAAAACAAGCAATTTAAAAGAATCAACTGACAAGTCTAGACCAATCTATCCACGGGAATGGAAACAGAACCATTATATGAAACCTATAATTATAGGACATCATTCACTATAGGGAAACATGATGCCTACTGGAACCTGACCTGTCAACATGGGCGGTGCCATGGGAATTGAGATGGCTGCTCAAGAATGCTACCTATGTGAAAGATGGAATAACATTTACAAAAAGTGGGATAAGCCCGCCTGCTCGTTTAGACCCCTGGGTGCCAGGGTATCTAACCTATGTATCCAGCGGCTTTCCAGCTGCAGGAGCCGCAAAGATCTGTCCCCCCCTCTGGATAGTGGGGGGACATGATCTATAATGCGGTACCTTAGAGTGTTCAAATTATGCCGGGCTTCTGCAAAGTGCCTAGCGACCGGTTGGTCACTATGGCCCGATGCAATGGCGGCTTTAATGGCCGAACGGTGGGCTGTGGCCCTCTCCTTAAACGTGCGGTCAGTCTTCCCCACGTAGTGGAGGCCACAGGGACAACTGATTAAATAGGTGACAAATTTGGTGTTACATCCCACTCTATGTTTAATGTTAAACTTTTTCCCTGAGTAGGGATGATGAAACGAGTCCCCAGGGATCATATGGCCACAGGTGATGCATCCACAGCATCTGTAGCACCCTAATTTGGGGGTACCCAAAAAGGTGGGAGCTTTGGGAAGGGGGAATATGACATCATTGCGCACCAAATAGTCCTTCAGATTCTTCCCTCGTGTGTATGAATTCATGACCCTTTTGTTGCGCAGCGCTGGAAGGCTGGCATCTGATGTCAAGATGGGCCAGTGGGAATTCACCACCTTTTTGATTTGTTGGCTGGCTGGATTAAATTTGTTGACCCAAATGATTTTGTCATTCATTTGGCGTTCTTCGGTTCTGGGGGCCAAGGCCTCATCCCTGGTCATATCGAGGACCCTCTTTTTGGTGGCTTCTAGTTCACTAATTAAATAACCCCTCTCCGCAAATTTACTACACATTTTAGTGAGAGCATCTATAAGGTCTTCTTGTTTACTACAGATGCGGCGAGCCCGCAACATCTGTGAAAAAGGGAGTCCTTTTTTAAGGGGTGTGGGGTGAAAGCTGTTGGCCAAAAGGGTGTTGTTCCTGTCTGTCAGTTTGGTGTATAGGGTGGTCACAATGGTGCCGGCTCGGATGCTGATGTCAACATCAAGATACTGTACGGACTCTTTACTAAGTACGTAAGTTAATTTAACCGGGGAATCAGATGCATTGTGATTCAAAATGTGATTCTCCAGAACACTTTGATCACCTGACCAGAAGATCAGGAGATCATCTATGTATCTGAGATATACCACTAAATGATCTTTAACACGTTCATTTCTGGTGAACAGCTGCTGTTCCACACCAAACATGTAAGAGTTGGCGAACGATGGGGCCACTGAGGACCCCATCGCACACCCTCTTAGCTGCAGGAAGAATTTCCCATTGAACCGGAAATAATTCCGCTTCAGCGTAAGTTCCAACAATTCCATAAAAAACGAGATGGACGGACCTCTGTATTTATCACTGTTGGAAATCAATAATCTGACTGCATCTAGACCTGCCTGATGAGGAATGATGGTATACAGGCTAGATACATCCACAGTAGCCATTATGCAATCAGGTGGTAAATCAGGAATGGCTAACAACCTCTGTAACAGAGTGTTAGTGTCCTTTAAAAAGGAGCCGTCATTTTGTACACACGGTTGAAGGAAATAGTCCAAGTAGATGGAAATGGCCTGGTACAGAGAGCCCCGGGCAGAGATGATGGGTCTGCCCGGGGGTTTCTGTGCATTTTTGTGCACCTTTGGAATAGAATACATAATGGGCACAATGGGGAACCTGACGGTGAGGGCTTCCCTAGTGTCAGCATCGATGGTGCCATCGGCCACTGCTCTATTCAGTATGATATCCAATTCTTTTTTATACCCGACGGTCGGGTCTTGAGGTAGCAAACTGTAAGTTGCCGAATCTTGTAACTGAGAGTTCAGTTCCTGGACATAATCGGCTGTATCCATGATGACTGTGCCCCCGCCTTTATCGGCAGGGCGAATGACAATCGAATGGTCATTGCTTAGGTTTTTTAAAGCTGACCATTCCCTCTTGGAGAGATTCGACCTGGCAGGAAGAGGATGATTTAATGTAGCTCCAATGTCCTGCTCAATAAGTCGAGCAAAAGTTTTTAAAGATGGATTAAAAGTTTGTGGCTCAAACTTGGATTTCTTTTTCAACGCCGCAGGAAATAAAGGGAGCGTTGCAAGGGTGGTCGATTCTGCTGGTTTAGACTGAAAGAATTCCCTCAGCTTTAGCTGGCGATTAAGTTTGAACTGTTCTACTTTAACCATAAAGGGGTCAGTTTTGGTAGTAGGAACGAATTTAAGTCCCATAGAAAGTACCTTAGTTTCTATGTCAGTCAAGGTGCGGGAGGACAAGTTGAAAGTTATTTCTTTTGATGACGAAGGGGCTGGAATCGGGTCTTGGCACCCCGACCTCTTATTCTGCTGCCCCCTGCGTGTATATTTCCGGGTTCTGGATTTAGATGTGATGCCTGGCGTGCCCCTAAAGGGGGAAGACCTTGATGTGGATTCGGTTGTTCAATCTCACTGTTGGAGGAGTTGTCGTCTCTTGAAGATTCAGTATCACCTCCTCGTCTGTTAGGCCGCCGATAAGTTCTCTTTTTGAATGGGCGGCTGGGGGCTTCACCTCCTGTGAGCCAAGGATAGACCATGTGCTTCTCGTAATCTAAATTCACCCGTTCTTTTTTATTGCGTTTGTATGCAATGAGATCTTTTCTGTACTTATCCACCTGCATGGTGAGTTTTTCTAACCAATTGACTTCCGTGTCATCTGTCAATGTTTGACGGTGCGAGAGATCAAATTCTGCAAGTTTGGAACGTATGGAAGCCAATTCTTTTGTCACCTCCTCTATGACCGCCACCATTAAATCGAACGAGCATTTGTTAAGGATGGCCGTCCAAACCTTACAAAACGGTATATTGTAGCGTCCGATGGTGGGCACGTTCTTTACCCGGAACCCCCGGGGTATCTTTTTATCTCGGATGTAGTCCGATAGGGTAACCCCGTGGTAAAAATAGTCCATCTCTTTTCTTCTAAGATTAAGCCACTCATGGTACAATTGAATGTTGTCAGGGGAACCCGTAGTGGATTGTAAATCCTCCTTGAACAACAAACGTTCATAATCTGAATCCGAGTAACTGAACAGCGCTCCCAAGGGTAATTCAACCCGGGTCTGCAATGTCGGCGCTGGCTCCATGTTGGTTGACATGTGGGTATGCCCGTTGGAAACTGGGTCAGACTTGTGAAGTGATCACGTGTGTGGTAGTCCACCTTGGACCTTCAGCAGGTCCAATGAAACAATGTGGCTGGGTGCCCTCTTAGGAAACCGCCTTCCGGCTATCCAATAGGTATGCGAGGGGGGATTGCGGCACTCCAAGCTCCTTTACAGGGTATGACGTTGAAAAACAATAACGCGGTGCCCGTCCTGGATCAGCACTAGTCTGACAATGTACACAGGGAGGGGTTGCGGCGGCACTCGCTAGAAGAAAGAAACCACACTAGGCGGATAACTTCACCAACGTTTCGAGGCTGGTTGCCTCTTTATCAAGGTGTTCACAAAACTTCAAACAAGTGTACAAGTGCAAAATCAACAATATAAATACCTTATCCGGTCCTGTCGGAACTCACGGCGCGGTCCAGCGTCTCCGGCGTCTAACGATGACGTCACGCGAGTTGCGTCCCGGCCGGGAGTCCGAGGGGCGGATACCACCACTAATGGAAAAATGAAAAAAATAAAAATAAAAATACATACAGTTTATAGACGGAAAAAAGTCTGTTCATTGTACAAGTGCTGTGCTGGAATAAGAGTGTTATTTAAACACAATCTAGTGATAGATGTGCGTTGCCAGCTTGCTACTAGCGTAGCCAATATGGCGGCGCATTTAAAGTGACAGTGCTTCTATTAACCTAGTATAAAAAACATGAAAAACTGCACAGTGACATCGTACAAACATTACATAAAACAAGCAATTTAAAAGAATCAACTGACAAGTCTAGACCAATCTATCCACGGGAATGGAAACAGAACCATTATATGAAACCTATAATTATAGGACATATATATATATATATATAATTAATTGGGCCCCTCACTCCCTGTTCCCCTCCTCACCTCTTCTACGTGAAGGCAGTGGCGTCTGGGCAGTGGGGGCTGGGAGCTTGTAGCGCTATTTGCCGGGCGGCAGACGGGAAGCGCTGCTGAATTTGAAAAGACTGGCCTGATGCTGATAGGCTGAATTCTCTCTGCCAATCAGTGTCTGGCCAGTCTTTTCAAAGCTGTGCTTCCTTCCCGCCTCACCTACCTGCAAATAGCACTATGGAGCATACTGTAGAAATCCTTTATATGTAAAATATGAAATACTGTAGCTCCCTTCTATATGTATATGGAGCATACTGTAGATCCTCTCTATATGTAAGTATGGCATACAGTAGCTCCTCTATATACTGTATAAATTAGTGATATATTTATTTTTTAACAAGTCACTCTGACACACACACACACACACAAAAAAAATGATGACATGCTCAGTGTGGGGTGGGGGAATAAGCTGTGCCTGTGTACTTCCCAATATAACATGTTTGCATATATACTGTAGCTGGTATCACAAATGTGACACATTCTCAGTGTCTTCTGCTGCATGGTGATGCCAGTGACAATTGTAGAATGGGTATGCAAATTCCATTTGGGCTGAGATTATCACAAAAGAGGTATGTTTCTCAGCAGATGGGTAGTTATTGATTTAAGTGTTGTTTTATTTTTTCATAGCAATTTGTAGCATAATTGGGTTTTCTGCAGGTACTCCTTTATTACATGCCATAATAATAATAATAATAATAATAATAATAATAATAATAAAAATAATAATAATAAACAGTGCAGAGCACACATTGCTTTGGGGGTTAGCAGAGCATATACTGTACTGTATAAAAATACATATAAGGTTGTATGTAGTATATGTGCTGGCTGCCTTACCCCAGTCAGCCACTGTTAGTTAATGTTAATGTTCAAACCAACCTTAACCATCAAGTCTTCCCAACAGGTGATGTTTTGAGATACCAACATTTTGGGCTGGATCTCACTGGTGAGACTGGTCCAGGGGTGCTTGGTATGGTGTTTCGTGCTTGGAACAGGATGGTCGGTCCTGATAATTAAAGACACACATACAAAAAAAAGGGATAAGCAGCGCTTAAGCAAATTCGAGATTGGTTGAGCTATCAAAATAAAATTTATTCAGAATTAACTGGGTAAAAAAGCCAAAGTAAATGCATGAATAGTTAAAATGGGGTTAAAATCAGAATTTCATAGTAACCAGGGAGTGTCCTGGAGAGTCTGTAACTAGATGCCAATACTCAGAATATAGAGTCCCAATTGTGCCAACCTGAGGGGTAAAGAGTCTAGTTAGTGCAGATGGTACAAATAACCAACTCCTTGAACGATGGTGTTTATATGGCTCAATTGTTCCTCATACATCCAGTGGAATGTGTTAGTTGAGAGTTCAGTAGTATCCTGGTGAAATTTGGTATCAAATCTGGTAGGGCTGGTTCGGTCTGCAATCCAGAGACAGCATGGAAGGTGGGGCAACAGTATCCGCCTTACGCGTTTCCCTACACCTGGTAGCTTTTTCAAAGGTTACCTTTAAATGCAGTACTGTATAACAAGCTCCTGAGTTTTTATGTCATGAACAAGTGGGTGTTGTGTGCATTTAGCATTGAAGAAGTCACAGTCATCTTGACTGAGTTTGAGCTTCTATAATAGAAAAAGTAAGGCAACAGTATATTGATTTAGGGCGAATCATGCTTTTGTGGTATTGCTTGTGTGCGCAAAAAAGAATGCATCTACAGTGCAGTATGCCTTTGTAGATGTGATTACAAATCCGGAACAGGCAATGATTGGTGCAATAATAGTAGGCACAGAAAGGCCATGTGGAGAAGTCGCATGCAATGCTCCCTTGAGCCACCCTGGACCTTCCCAGCCGGTCATTTTGCATTTATCACATGCAGTCCCAGCCGAGTTCCCCCGCTCTGAAGCATTCTAGAGCAATACGCACAGGACCGTGCACTGCATCTGACCCGCTGTCAGTCACCTACAATCTGGCCTCTTTTTCTGTGATTGATTGCTGCAATCACAGGCAAAGAGAGCCCAAATTGCAGGTATAGTACATTGCCCAGTGTATGGAGGCCCTAAGGTGGTGATTACTAATATTCTACAGAGATAACAGCAAAGGAAGAGGGGGGGGGGGGGTGTCACATTTGGGATGCATTTAGGAGAGTCATTAAGGGAAAGTCACAGAAAAAAATTATTCCTACAGCAATCCAATATTCTGCACTTTTCATTGAAAATGCAAAGTACCATTTGAATACAGAGGTCAGGATGCCCATCATGTCACTGTCCGTTTGCACTCCTCATGTAGCGGTCCATCGTAATGCTTCTAAGTTGCCAAAGTAAAACCAATCTCAACCCCCCCCCCCCCTCCAACATCCCCTGCAACACACTTTGCTGTCCTTTGTCCACCACCCTTCTAGTTGCAAAATATAAAAGTTGTAATAATAAAAAAAAATCAAGACGTTATCTGGCCGTGCCGCCCCTTAGTAGATGCCACCTCTAGGCATGTGCCTCAAGTGACATTATCATGGTTATACAAACCGCAGGAAAGCAGACCAAAACAAGAAAAGAAATGGCAATTACAAGAGAGACAAAAACATACATTTGTCCTTCCCTCATGCATGCCTGCTCCCTGTCATTGTACCCCTTGCTGGCAGCTGCTAAAGGTGGCCATACACTACTGTATCTCAGGCCCGAACGCACAATTTTGACGTGTAATGCAGGGTTGCCGACCCTCCCGGAATTTCCGGGAGTCTCCCGAAAATCGGGTCCCCCTCCCGGCCCCCCGGAAGGGTGGGCAACCCTCCCGGATTCAGGGGGGACCCCCGCTGTCCCCCGGATCGCGGCATTAAAATGCCGCAATCCTCGGGTCTCAGAGGAGGGGGCAGAGCTAAAATGACACAATCGCGTCATTTTAGCCCCGCCCCCTCCACGGAGATCCGTGAATTAGCTGGTTTACCATCATGGGGGCGGGGCTTAGTGATGTCACGCTTAAGCCCCGCCCCCTGAGCGGCTGCTGAAAACTCTCCTCTCCGGGCTTCTCCCGGAGAGGAGAATAAAAAAGTCGGCAACCCTGGTGTAATGCGATCGATTGTGTGCACATTGCAAGGTATATCGGTACGATTCGCGGTCCCACAGGTCGATCCTCAATCATGCATGCTTCATGTATGAGCCAATGGTTTTGCTCATGGTCATCAGCAAATCGTATGTGACCCGTTTTCGTTTAATAAATAAAATGTGTTCCAATGTATAAATACAAATGCATATATGTGTTCTTTTTATTTCAAATTAATATCTATGCTCATTTATTAGTTAAAATAAATATTAGTACCTCTTACTTTATTAAGTGTACTATTTGTGCTCCTTCTTACTAATAGTAATATTTGTGCCCACTTTCTAATTAATACTAATATATCTGTCTTTAATGTTTATTTTATTTGTGTTGTTTTAATAGAAGTGTTTAAGAGTTCCCTGTATTTTCCTTTAGTTTAGTAGTTAATGTTTTCTGTTCTTCTTTTCTTAAAATGGCATAGTCCAGGTACAGAACAGAGAGCAGACTGCTCGCTGGGGGGGGGGGGGGGGGGGGGGCGGGGGGGGGGGGGGGTAGGTAGTCTGCTCTCTGTTCTGTACTCTGTTCCAGACCTGTGACCTTCTCCTCCCTGCACTATGATCCTCTGCCGGGTGCAGGGAGGAGGAGAGCCAGCCCCCCCGCAGCAGCAGCACAGTGCTGGGTAGGGGAGGGAGGGGGAAGCTGCCGGGACCAGCTGACTCACCGCAAAGGTCAGCTCTTAATGCAAGAGCTGTCCTTTGCCATAATTATCTCATACGCGATAGAGCATATGCGATAATTATGTATGCGATGGGCGGCGGATCTGGGGTGCGGATGTAAGAACATCCCGCCCTAGGTGAGGTTACCAGGAAGAGGACAATACCCAGGGAACACGAGATTCATGGTTTGCCCTAAACTGCTGCACATTGCAGGCAATATGAACTTTAACAAAGACATCAAGGGCATATTAAGAGATTAGTGGGCCGTTGTGCAGTCTGCAACTGCACCCCCTTTTCTTTCTCGTAACAGGAGCTGGTCATTGTAGTTAGCATCAACTCTGAATGATAGTGCCAGGTGCTACTAAACTTTATAGTGGTGCTAGAGACTATTGTGCATACGCAGGACTTCAGGAAAATGGAACAGCGACAATTTTCCCATGATTCCCATATTTCTCATTAGCATTTTCCAATAGATTTTGTGTGGCTGTCACTGTACTCAAGAGAGGTGACTATTGAGAAAATTAGTACAGTGTGCGTGGTGTGGGCCCCACTGGACATTAGGGCCCATTAGTACACACTTTACTCATTATATACACACCACTAAAGACCATCCAGGTAGATACATGTTGGCTGCAGAGAAGTATCATAGGACATGGCCAGAATCCTACGCATTTCATCCTTCTGACCTCTTCAGGGGTTCAATCAGGGCCGGCGCCACCAATAGGCAGCTTTAGGCAATTCCCTATGGGCACCAGCCACTGGGGGGTGGAATCATACCCTGGTAGTGTATTGAGTTAAGTTCTCTGGAGCTATAAAAATAGCTATTCTCCCCAAAATCACCTATCTATTACAGCACTCCCCTATTTATATATACCTATAGATTGTAAGCTTGCGAGCAGGGCCCTCCTACATTTTGACTGTCTGTAAATACCCTGTTTTGTTGTATCTGTCCCCTTTGTAAAGCGCAACGGAATATGCTGCGCTATATAAAAAACTGTTAATAAATAAATAAATAAATAAATAAATATAAAGGACGAATATTTCAGAAATCTTAACCCCTTCCTGACAGAGCCAGTTTTTGCGTTCCTGACAAAGCCCTTTTTTTCAAATCTGACATGTCTCACTTAAGTGGGTATAACTTTTTTTTGCTTTTACTTATCCCAGTGATTTTGAGATTGTTTTCTCGTGACACATTGTACTTCAAATTAGTGGTAAATTTGGGTCGATACAGTCTGTGTTTTTTTGTGAAAAATACCAAAATATCGTGAAAAAATGGAAAATTTAGCGATTTGCAAAATGTTAAATTTTCTGCTTGTGAGACAAATAATCTTACCACTCAAAATAGTGAATAACTAACATAGGCCATATGTCTACTTTATGTTGACATCATTATTTCAACTTCCTTTTAATTTTTTGGGACACTAGGAGGCTTACAATATGAATAGCAAATTCTCAAATTTTCAAGAAAATTTCAAACACTGATTTTTTTAGGGACCAGTTCAGTTCTGATGTAACTTTGAGGGACTTGTATGTGAGACACCCCCATAAATGATGCCATTTCAAAAACTGCACCCCTCACAGTATTCAAAACAGCATTTTGGAAGTTTGTTAACCCTTTAGGTGTTTCACAGGAATTAAAACAAAGTGTAGGTGAAATTTCAAAATTTCTTTTTTTTTGCAGATTTGCAATTTTAATACATTTTTATAAGGAACACAGTACATTTTACTAGAGAAATGTGACTAAAAATTGATTCCCCCAATTCTTTTGTTTTCATAAATATCCTATATGTGGCCCTAGTGTGCACGGTGACCAAACCACAGGCTTCATAATAGAAGGAGCACCTACTTGATTTTGGAGCCTCCTTTTTATGAGATTATTTTTTAGGCACCATGTAGGTTTCAAGGCACCATAAGATGCTAAAAGTTAGGAACCCCCCCACAAGTGACCCCATTTTGCAAACTACACCCCTCAGGGAATTCATCTAGGGGTATAGTGTACATTTCAAACCCCCAGGGGTTTCACCAATTGTGGTACAACTGGGCAGTGAAAATGAAAAATTATTTTTTTTACACAAAAATGCAGTTCTGGCTCCAAATTTGTCATTTTCAGAAGGTATGAAGGAGACAAAGCACCCCAAAATCTGTGCCCCAATTTCTCCCGAGTACGGCAATGCCTCACATGTGACCAAAAAATACCAGTTGGGTGCATGGCAGGACTCAGAAGGGAAGGAGTGATTTTTGGATTTTGCAGCTCAGATTCTGGTGGAATTTTGGTGGGTGCTATGTCGCATTAGCAAGACCCCCCAAGCACCAATACAGTGGAACCCCCCCACAAGTCACCCCATTTTGAAAACTACACCCCTCAGGGAATTCATCTAGGGGTATAGTGTACATTTCAAACCCCCAGGGGTTTCACCAATTTTGATACAAGTGGGCAGTGAAAATGAAAAATTACATTTTTTTACACAAAAATGCAGTTCTGGCTCAAAATTTTTCATTTTCAGAAGGTATGAAGGAGAAAAAGCACCCCAAAATCTGTGCCCCAATTTCTCCCGAGTACGGCAATGCCTCACATGTGACCAAAAAATACCAGTTGGGTGCATGGCAGGACTCAGAAGGGAAGGAGTGATTTTTGGATTTTGCAGCACAGATTCTGGTGGAATGAATGGTGGGTGCTATGTTGCACCAATACAGTGGAACCCCCCCACAAGTCACCCCATTTTGCAAAGTACACCCCTCAGGGAATTCATCTAGGGGTATAGTGTACATTTCAAACCCCCAGGGGTTTCACCAATTTTGATACAAGTGGGCAGTGAAAATGAAAAATTACATTTTTTTACACAAAAATGCAGTTCTGGCTCAAAATTTTTCATTTTCAGAAGGTATGAAGGAGAAAAAGCACCCCAAAATATGTGCCCCAATTTCTCCCGAGTACGGCAATGCCTCACATGTGACCAAAAAATACCAGTTGGGTGCATGGCAGGACTCAGAACGGAAGGAGTGATTTTTGGATTTTGCGGCTCAGATTCTGGTGGAATTTTGGTGGGTGCTATGTCGCATTAGCAAGACCCCCCAAGCACCAATACAGTGGAACCCCCCCACAAGTCACCCCATTTTGAAAACTACACCCCTCAGGGAATTCATCTAGGGGTATAGTGTACATTTCAAACCCCCAGGGGTTTCACCAATTTTGATACAAGTGGGCAGTGAAAATGAAAAATTACATTTTTTTACACAAAAATGCAGTTCTGGCTCAAAATTTTTCATTTTCAGAAGGTATGAAGGAGAAAAAGCACCCCAAAATATGTGCCCCAATTTCTCCCGAGTACGGCAATGCCTCACATGTGACCAAAAAATACCAGTTGGGTGCATGGCAGGACTCAGAACGGAAGGAGTGATTTTTGGATTTTGCGGCTCAGATTCTGGTGGAATTTTGGTGGGTGCTATGTCGCATTAGCAAGACCCCCCAAGCACCAATACAGTGGAACCCCCCCACAAGTCACCCCATTTTGAAAACTACACCCCTCAGGGAATTCATCTAGGGGTATAGTGTACATTTCAAACCCCCAGGGGTTTCACCAATTTTGATACAAGTGGGCAGTGAAAATGAAAAATTACATTTTTTTACACAAAAATGCAGTTCTGGCTCAAAATTTTTCATTTTCAGAAGGTATGAAGGAGAAAAAGCACCCCAAAATATGTGCCCCAATTTCTCCCGAGTACGGCAATGCCTCACATGTGACCAAAAAATACCAGTTGGGTGCATGGCAGGACTCAGAAGGGAAGGAGTGATTTTTGGATTTTGCAGCACAGATTCTGGTGGAATGAATGGTGGGTGCTATGTTGCACCAATACAGTGGAACCCCCCCACAAGTCACCCCATTTTGCAAAGTACACCCCTCAGGGAATTCATCTAGGGGTATAGTGTACATTTCAAACCCCCAGGGGTTTCACCAATTTTGATACAAGTGGGCAGTGAAAATGAAAAATTACATTTTTTTACACAAAAATGCAGTTCTGGCTCAAAATTTTTCATTTTCAGAAGGTGTGAAGGAGAAAAAGCACCCCAAAATATGTGCCCCAATTTCTCCCGAGTACGGCAATGCCTCACATGTGACCAAAAAATACCAGTTGGGTGCATGGCAGGACTCAGAACGGAAGGAGTGATTTTTGGATTTTGCGGCTCAGATTCTGGTGGAATTTTGGTGGGTGCTATGTCGCATTAGCAAGACCCCCCAAGCACCAATACAGTGGAACCCCCCCACAAGTCACCCCATTTTGAAAACTACACCCCTCAGGGAATTCATCTAGGGGTATAGTGTACATTTCAAACCCCCAGGGGTTTCACCAATTTTGATACAAGTGGGCAGTGAACATGAAAAATTACATTTTTTACACAAAAATGCAGTTCTGGCTCAAAATTTTTCATTTTCAGAAGGTATGAAGGAGAAAAAGCACCCCAAAATCTGTGCCCCAATTTCTCCCGAGTACGGCAATGCCTCACATGTGACCAAAAAATACCAGTTGGGTGCATGGCAGGACTCAAAAGGGAAGGAGTGATTTTTGGATTTTGCAGCTCAGATTCTGGTGGAATTTTGGTGGGTGCTATGTCGCATTAGCAAGACCCCCCAAGCACCAATACAGTGGAACCCCCCCACAAGTGACCCCATTTTGCAAACTACACCCCTCAGGGAATTCATCTAGGGGTATAGTGTACATTTCAAACCCCCAGGGGTTTCACCAATTTTGATACAAGTGGGCAGTGAAAAAGAAAAATTACATTTTTTACACAAAAATGCAGTTCTGGCTCAAAATTTTTCATTTTCAGAAGGTATGAAGGAGAAAAAGCACCCCAAAATCTGTGCCCCAATTTCTCCCGAGTACGGCAATGCCTCACATGTGACCAAAAAATACCAGTTGGGTGCATGGCAGGACTCAGAAGGGAAGGAGTGATTTTTGGATTTTGCAGCACATATTCTGGTGGAATGAATGGTGGGTGCTATGTTGCACCAATACAGTGGAACCCCCCCACAAGTCACCCCATTTTGCAAACTACACCCCTCAGGGAATTCATCTAGGGGTATAGTGTACATTTAAAACCCCCAGGGGTTTCACCAATTTTGATACAAGTGGGCAGTGAAAATGAAAAATTACATTTTTTTACACAAAAATGCAGTTCTGGCTCAAAATTTTTCATTTTCAGAAGGAATGAAGGAGACAAAGCACCCCAAAATCTGTGCCCCAATTTCTCCCGAGTACGGCAATGCCTCATGTGTGACCAAAAAGTGGCAGGACTCAGAAGGGAAGGAGTGATATTTGGATTTTGCAGCACAAATTCTGGTGGAATGATGGTGGGTGCTATGTCGCATTAGCAAGACCCCCAAAGCACCAATACAGTGGAACCCCCCCACAAGTGACCCCATTTTGCAAACTACACCCCTCAGGGAATTCATCTAGGGGTATAGTGTACATTTCAAACCCCCAGGGGTTTCACCAATTTTGATACAAGTGGGCAGTGAACATGAAAAATTACATTTTTTTACACAAAAATGCAGTTCTGGCTCAAAATTTTTCATTTTAACAAGGAATGAAGGAGACAAAGCACCCCAAAATATGTGCCCCAATTTCTCCCGAGTACGGCAATGCCTCACATGTGACCAAAAAATACCAGTTGGGTGCATGGCAGGACTCAGAAGGGAAGGAGTGATTTTTGGATTTTGCGGCTCAGATTCTGGTGGAATGAATGGTGGGTGCTATGTGGCATTAGCAAGACCCCCGAAGCACGGTGAAATTATGAACCTAATATTCCATAGATGTGTGGTATATTTTAAAACACTCCTTTATACATAGGCCGGGTTTGTCGGGGCAAGTGTCACACTGGAAAATAGTTTGCTTTCTTATTCCCTTTTTATAGCAAACTTTGCACCTTTTTTGTGTCCTGCCCTTTTTTCCAGTGGAGGGGATTTCATCAGGAAAATGCTGCCCTGGTACAATACGGGGGCCAGTACTAGAAGTACTGGGGCCCTCTGCCTGCTGGTTCCCAAATATTAGGCCCTTTATGACTTCCTCTTGAAAGTGCATAAATGTCCCCCTCTGGCCGGTAGAACGGAATAGCACGTAAGCGTTATACAGTGCCATCTGGATGATATACACGGCCACCTTCTTGTACCAGATTTTTGTTTTCCGCAGGGCACTGTACGGCTTCAGTACCTGATCTGAAAGATCCACTCCGCCCATGTACCTATTGTAATCCAGGATACAATTAGGTTTGGAGGTGTGGGTACTGGTACCTCGTACAGGGACGGAGGTGGTACTGTCTCCGTGAATTGTTGTCAGTATAAGGACATCCCTCTTGTCCTTATATTTGACCAACAACATATTTTCGGTGCATATTCCCCTGCTTTCACCCCTTCTCATTACTTGGGCAATGTGCGTTTTTGGGAGGCCTCTTTGGTTCTTGCGCACAGTACCGCAAGCTGCTGTACCTCTTGAACCAAGGGCCTTAAACAGGGGGATGCTGGTGTAAAAGTTATCCACATAGAGGTGATAACCTTTATCCAGGAAGGGGTGCACTAAATCCCAGACAATTTTCCCACTAACACCTACGAGGGAGGGGGGGCATTCTGGCGGTTCAATTCTTGAATCCTTCCCTTCATAAACCCTAAACCTGTGGGTGTACCCTGAGGTGCTTTCACACAGTTTGTACATTTTTATGCCATACCTTGCCCTCTTACTGGGAAGGTACTGGCGGAATTTAACCCTTCCTTTAAAATGTATAAGGGACTCGTCAATACAAATAAATTTTTCAGGGATGTACACCTCTTCAAATTTGGCACTGAAATGATCAATGACCGGCCTGACTTTGAATAGCCGGTCAAAGGTGGGATCATCTCTGGGTGGGCACTGTGCATTATCGGTGTAATGTATAAATTTAAGAATTGTCTCAAATCGAGTCCGGGGCATGGCCATACGGTAAAATGGAGTACTGTACAGAACATCTGTACTCCAATATTGCCTAATTTCTGGCTTTTTTACTATGCCCATATGAAACACCAGACCCCAAAACGTCATCATCTCTACTGCATCTACAGGGGTCCACCTAGCAAATGATGACGTGGGGTTTTGAGCAATAAACTGCTGGGCATATAAATTAGTTTGGTCCACCATTAAATTTATAAAATCATCAGAGAAAAATAATTTGAAAAAGTCAATTTCTCTGAGACCTGTGGAATCAAATTGGATTCCTGGCATGGCCAAAAACTCAGGAACCTGGGGCTCAAAATTGTCTGGTGGTGGGGTCCATACGAGATCAATTATTGGGGGGGGGGTCTCAGCTGCTCTACGGGGGCGTCTTTGAGGGGGTCCCTCATCACCAGAGGAGGAAGAGGAGCTTAAGGCGAATCCTTCAAATTCCCCGCTTGCATCACTGGCTGTGTCAGAGTCAGAAGCAAGCAGGGCATATGCCTCCTCCGCTGAATACATTCTCCTGGATGACTGGGAGGACATTTGGGAGGACATTTGGGAGGACATTTGGGAGGACATTTTTATTTTTGTGTTACTGGTAGTGAAATGTTTCAACACGTGTATAGTGTAGGGGGGGTACAAACTTTATTTCAATCCGGGGGGTATGTAGTGTGTAGTGTGTATGTGGTGCAGAAAAAAAAAAAATACTTTATACCAATAAAAAAAAAAAAAATGAAGGGGTTAAAAATAAAAAATTTAAGGGGTTAAAAAAAAAAAAAGGTCCTGCGCCAAAAATTGAGCACAGATGTTGGTCAGTAACGTCTGTCACTGAACAGCGCTCAAAGGCAACAGGAATTTGATCAAAAAAAAAAAATATAGATCAACCCTGTACCGAAAAAGATGATCAGTGATGTACGTCACTGATCAGCGCACAGCGGCCACAGGACACCCACAAAATCACAGTGTGTGTAAAAAAAAAATTAAAAAAAGACCCCACAGCACACACACAAAAAAAAAAAAGGTGATCAGTGATGCGACACTGATTACCAGTGAGGTGCAGCAGGTGCACAACCTTTGGTGCAACTGACAGGTATATATATAAAAAAAAAAACCTCTGTACCCCCAAAAAAGTTGCTGATCACCTCAGATATAGTGATCAGCACAAAAGGCGGGGGCAGCAGACAAAAAATTTAGCACTCTCTATCACTCTCTGTCACTATCTCTCTCTATCTCTCTATCTCTCACTATCTATCACTCTATGACACTGCAGCAGCAGCACTGACAGGTATATCTATATATAAAAAAAAACCTGCGCCCCCAAAAAGTTGCTGATCAGTTAATTTATACTGATCAGCACAAAAGGAGGGGGCAGCAGTCAGTTATATCAAAAATATATAGCACAATCTGTCACTATCTCTCTCTATCTCTCTCTCTCTATCTCTCTATAACTATCACACTGCAGCAGCACAAAATATAGCACTCTGTCACTAGGCCTCTCTATCTATCTCTCTCTCTCTCTCTATCTCTCTCTATCTATAACTATATCACACTGCAGCAGCACAAAATATAGCACTCTCTGACACTATCTCTCTCTATCTCTCTCTATCTCTCTATAACTATCACACTGCAGCAGCACAAAATATAGCACTCTGTCACTAGGCCTCTCTATCTATCTCTCTCTCTCTATCTCTCTCTATCTCTCTATCTATCTCTCTATCTAGCTAGTACACTGCAGCAGCACAATTTCACAGGAAGGCACAAGTAGCAACAGGATCCAGGAAGCAGTGATGAAGCAGCGATCAGCACTCTCTGACACTATCTCTCTCTCTATCTCTCTCTATCTCTCTCTATCTCTCTCTATCTCTCTCTATCTCTCTATCTCTCTATCTCTCTATCTCTCTATCTATCTCTCTATCTCTCTATCTATCTAGCTAGTACACTGCAGCAGCACAATTTCACAGGAAGGCACAAGTAGTAACAGGATCCAGGAAGCAGTGATGAAGCAGCGATCAGGTAAGTATGGAGCAAGCTATGGAGCAAGGTTCTGGTCAGTATGGCGGCAGGGAGGTACGGTGACCGCACTGCACGCTATTCCAGACCGGAATGGCGTCTGCAGTGCAGTCACCGTTAGTTTAAATCCCCCTCCTTGGCTGTGATTGGTCCGTCGGTCCGACGAACCAATCACGGCCTTTGGGGGCGGGCGGGGTGCGGTGGGGTGACACCAGTGTCACCCTCACACCCCGCGGTGATTGGTGCTGTACTTTACAGCACCAATCACCTCTGATCCCGTGTCACCGGCGAACGTTATTCGCCGGTGACACAGGAAAACGCTGTAATTGGCTGTTCACACTGAACAGCCAATCACAGCGATCGCCGACGGGGGGGCGGCATCGCAGCCCCCCCTGGGCATGCACGGACATGTCTGCTGTCAGGGACAGCAGACATGTTGAAACTGTCACCGCGTCTATAGACGCGGTGACAGTTAAATGCCATGACGTACATTTACGCCATGTGTCGGGAAGTACTTCCCGACCATGACGTAAATGTACGTCAAATGTCGGGAAGGGGTTAATAGCATTCTATCCTTCTTTATATGGGGCAACAAACGACCTAGGGTCAAGTTGGCCACCCTATGGAGAAGTCGAGAAAACGGGGGCCTGGCACTCCCTAATTTTAAAAGGTATTATACGGCGGCCCAACTAGTGCATCTTAACTCCTGGATACAGGAAGATGAATACACACCAGATCTATCTAGACTGTTAAAGGGTATATACCCTTATATAACACCTCTCCAGACACTGCTCTTGGGTACGGCTCGGAAAAAATACCCGGGTATTATTATCCAGGCTATTAAAATATGGAATATGGTCTGTAAAATGGGCAATTACGAAGGGGTAGACCCAGACATATCGTTTCTCCTTTTGCCAACAGCTAAAGAGGTTTATAAACAGCAAGGCGGAAAACTATGGTCTCAATATGTGATCAATACTTTGGGCCACCTCTATCAAAATAATAGCTTTAAGTCTTTCAACCAACTACGGAGCGAGTATTCGCTCCCTAGATCAATGTTTTACAGATCCTTGCAGTTGCGAAATGCCATTACACGGTGGGGCAGAGGGAGGGAGGGATGGCTACAGGATACCCCGGTCAAATTATTTTTGAAAACCTTGACCTCGAAAAAACGGGTATCAAAAATTCAGAAGTTCCTGTTCACAACCGAACAGGAAGAGGGGCTATCACAGCTTAAGAAAAAATGGGTTCAAGATCTCCCATCTCTTACGGATAGACAATGGCAGAGAGCTCTGGCGACTCCGAAATGGGCAACAAAGTCGACTGGCATCCAACAGGTCCAATTTAACGTTCTCCACAGGACATACATAACTCCGGTAGGACTACAGAAAATGGCAGGTTCAGCCTCTGACAGATGTCCGAAGTGCGGCGAGTCGTGGGCCGCCTTTTGGCACCTGTTATGGTCCTGCAATATAGTAGGTCAATTTTGGGATAAAATACGACAGGTCTTGGTCGACATGGGGACACCACGGGACATTCTCACGGTTAAAAATATGGTTTGGGGGATTTGGCAAGAAGGAGAGCTCTCTCCTATTAATGCTCACGGCCTCGGCTACATTGATAATTGCACGGCACTGGATGGCCAAAACGGGCCTGGTATTTATAGAATGGATTAATTTAGTAAATGTGATATATGAGCACGAAAAATTTTACTATGCCTCTAAAGGGGATTACACTAAATTTCACGTTATTTGGAACCAGTGGTACCACTCTAAATGGTATAAAGTTGTAGGAGTATAAGTTAACAATCCTAGACTTAACCGAGGGGGAAGGAGGGGAAAAAAAAAAAAGGGGGGGGTTGATGCATAGTTTCACAAAGACACAGTTTTCTTTCCTTATTCTGATAGGAAAGTCTCATTATTACTAATGTATTTGGTGTCTGAATACTTTTTTGTTTCTCACATTGATTTTGTGTATATCTTATTGTTTGTGTGCTTTTTAAAGATGTCCTATGTTAAGTGACGTAACCCCCTAGTATATTATAAAGTAAGGGGTGCCAGAGTCCACAGTAGAAATGTCCAAGAATGTTAAAATATGAAAGTAGACATGATGAAGTAAGATCTCTGAATCACTTAAGTAGATTAGTAGAGAACATATCTGCCTTTCCCCGCTGAATCTTCTTCCGTATCCCTCCTTCCTAATGCTCTGCTACTTTGGGACCCATGTATATTCCCCCTCCACATTGTGAAGCATTTTAGAATTCCCAGTAGAACGGAATTAGAAAGTTATAACCTGAAAGAAGACAGGGGGCTGGATAACCCTTGTAAAATCTAAATAAAACAGAGGATAATGTCCCCCCCCCCCCCTGATTCCCCCCTAGACCCCCCCCCCCCCCTATGTTCTGCCTCCCTAGGACATACAGGGAATATATTCCTTTGGGTTCGGGGACACAGATATGGAAATCATAGTATTGCAATGTGTATTGTATGTAATGTATGTATTGTATGTGTGATTTATAAATGTACATTTATGTTTTTTGAAAAAGTAAATAAGGACTCAAATAAAAAAAATGAGTTAAGTACTCTGGAAGAGGCGAGGAGCAGGGAAGAAACACAGCCGCCCCCCAGCCCAGCTGGGACACTAACATCCTTTAAAAGTAAGAAGCCAGCCCCCCCCCCCCCCCTCCAGTGAACCAGCCCTCATCATCACTGTTGCCTTACTATTACCGGCACCCTCCCTGCAGTAACAGGTCCTGCGCCCCCTCCGTGTTCTAGCCAGCAGAAGTGCTGCGTGAACCAGCAGGTCTTCCTCTCAGCAATCTTCTCTCCCTCTCCGCATTTTTAACCCCCTGGCTTTCATCCACGAAACTCCCCCTGGCATACTCCCACAAACCTACCGGCCTTTGCTGCCCCACTGCACCCCCCATTGCCTACACGACTGCCTCTCTCATACTCTGTGGTTGCTTGGTGGAGCAAATGCCACCGGAGTTTGCAGGAGTGAGTGAAAGTCACGGAGTAGCAGCAGGAACATTAGTACCTCAGCTGCACTGATTGCCTGCTCCCTGGGCAGCCAGTGTAGCTCCCTGTAGTCCCTCTCATGGGCCTGTAAGCAGGGTATTTGCTAAAAGCTGACTGAACACCAGCTATGATTTTATGTGAATGCAGGGCGCCCTCAGCCTCAATAGTCCCCAGCTCCCTTCAATAGTCCACTCCGCCTCCTGTCCTGGGACCAGCAGGTATTTGGGACTTGCCTGTTTTGTTTTCTATTAATGAAAAAATCCTTCATTAAACCTGCCCATTTTAACCCTTCAGTTCTGAGTCCGTCTGCAGTTCCTGAACACTACACGGCTCCATTAAATCCCTCTTTCGTGACCGTATAATTTGTAGGGGGTGCCAAAAATTCTAGCACTGATCAGGGCCCTGACTAAGGGGGGAAAGGGGGTTGGGGGACATGTGTTCCACCATCATTTCCAAGACCACTGTAAGCCCTGGCCTCCTCCCATTCCTCTCCTCCAGCCAGCACAGTGGCCGGTCATTTTACTTCATATCCTATGAAGCCCGTACTGCTGTGAGTCGCTGCTAGTGCCAACTGCAGATCAGTTATGAAGATTTGTTCTGTAGTAAATTGCAGGTGGCCCTCTTAGAAAAGGGGTACAGATTATGGTGGTAACCCCATAATCCCCATATTTCACACAGTATAGAAAACATCGCTATAGTGATTACATGCCCTATTTCTCAATGGTTCTAATACCAGTCCATCTTCACCCGATCTGGTGGTGTAACATTATATTGCTTGGAAGTCTCATTTTGCTGTTCAGGGCTATGTAGTATATGCAGTGATGTAACTATAGAGGGTGCAGGGAATGCAACTGCTAAAGGGCCCAGTCAAGTGTGAATTAATACAGCGCCTACTGTACAGAGTTTCTTGGAAAATATTTGCAATTGGTTTGGTGCATGAAATCATATTGTCATTTGAAAGACCATGGATATGAATGTATTTTAGCAATACTTGACTAATGACATGTAATAAATTCATAGCAGGTCTTTGATAGAATCGGCAAACTAATTGCCGCTTGAACAATAATTTATGTCTTCCTGTTGCCCTTAAACTTTTTTATTCGCTAATGCTGTATAATCTGCTAACCCATGTACAGCACAAAACACAGGGAGGCAAAATATGCTCTAGGTTATTACTAAGAGGTTGTATAATGCATTTCCTGCACTGAAGCTTTATTTACTCACACAAAGAAAGACAAAGAATGCAAAAACACATTAAGATATTACAGAAAAGCTTTTGAAACCATCCTCAATAACATGATGAAAGTGATGTATTTCTTCCATTTCCTAGAGAGAATAAGTGGATCTGAAAAAAATCTAATACGTGGCAAATCATCTTTCTAGAGTACAACAACAAAAATGTTTGTGTTACTATTAACTGTAAAGTGGGTGGATTTTGTGTTTTCAAAGATGCTGGGGCATAACTAGAATTTTTTGGGCTCCATAGCAAAATGGGCCCTCCACCACGCTGTCACTACAATGCTCCTTAGGGGGGAGAAGAAAAGAGTAAGGGGAGTGAAAGACAAAGAGGATGTTGGAAAAACAGAGAGAAAGTGGAGTGAGAAAGAGAGGGATGGTCAGGTAGATAGAGACGGTTAGAGAGAGAGAGAGAGAGAGAGAGAGAGAGGCAGAAAGTGTGTGTCAGAGAGAGAGAGGGGGGAAAGAGAGACCATGTCAGATGGAGTGAAAGAGAGAACATTTCAGGGTGGGAGAGAGTAAAGGAGAAAGAGTCAGAGAGTGTGTCATTGGGAGAGGGAGAGAAAAAGAGGGACCATATCAGGGAGAGAGATATACAGTGACAGTGAGAGAGTGAGGGAGACAGTGTCAAAGAGGGAAAGAGAGGGAGAAAAATAAACATTGGGAGAGTAGGGAGGCATAGACAGACAAATGATGGACTGGGGAGGACATGAGCAGACAGGGGACAAGGGCGAACAGACTGATGGATAGTGCACCATACAGTATGTAGGCATAGACAGTGAGACGGCCAGATGGATGATTGGACCATATGGGGGCACAGATGCAGAAGGATGGGTTGCCAATAGATGGACAGAGCACATTATGGGGGCACAGTGGTTGGCGAGCCTTTCAAATGATTACTATATTTTGTAAACTAACATTCCTTGACGTTAAATTAAATAAAGTTTAGAATATAATTAGGTGAGTGCTGACTATGTAGGAATTTTAAATTTAAATGGTGAGGTCACATACGTCTTGCAACACAGTAGGTTGAGTGCTGTGAACTGAAGCTACCTGTTGGTGACTCTCGCACTTTTGAAAGCCATGATTAGTTGGGGTGAGTTCTAAACCAGGTAGCAAGCATATGTTCACTTTAACTATGATGTGATAGCAGTTGGCAGGTTCTTAATAGTCTGATTGTTAGAGTAGGACTTGCAGTGTAATGGGGTCCCTTGGTGATGGGCTGCAAGCTTGAGTGCATCATTCAATCCATGACCCAAAACCCCATAATTAATTTATTTGTGTATTAAGGTGGGTTTGTTTACTATGGTGAGTGTTGAGCTGTCTGATCAGTCGCAGAACTGATATCATGGAGGGCACCATCTTTTACCTTTGACCAGCGGGCCCTGTAATGCCCTTCATGCTGGGACTTGATGTTCTCCAAGTCCATGCAGGTGATGCAGGCTTGCTGGGAATTATACCACAATATACCACAATAGATTGTGTTCTATTTTTTACACTTACATCAGCCTGGTGCCCAACACTCTTGGACACTGGGGACAGCCGCTGGCTTCAACCAAGGCTGGGGTAATTCTAGATGGGGGGGGGGGGGGGTGTGACCCTTCATTGGGGAGGTCCCCATTCCCCAGGGTCCCAGTCTGGGCTGAACAGTCAGGGGGTGAATGCTTTGGCCAGGGGGACTTGGATAAAAAGTTCCCCTGGACTGTGACAATGCCCTGCTGGCTGTTTGGGGCTGTTGCAGGTTCTCAAAATATAGGGTACCCCCTACTTATTTTGTCCCCCGTATTTTGAGAATCAGGACCGGCCCTTGAGCATGGTGCTGGTTTTAGAAATTGTGGGTATCCCCTATCTGGTTTGGTCCCTGAATTTCTAAAACCAGGGCCATCTATTTGAGCTCAGGGCTGGTTATAGCTGTTTTGTCGTATTTTTTAAATTATTTTTTTTTGCTCACAGAAGCCTGCACGGATCTGACTGATCCATGCAGGCTTCAGCCAATTTCGCCTGGAGAATGAGAAGTATTTTCCAGGTCATAAACGGCTACAAATGGCTACGAATAGGCGTACCTATAGTCATACTTATTTTAGTAAATTTCCCCCAAAGTTTTTTATTGATATATAACAGTCCATAAAAGCAAACAATAAGAGTAGATCACAATGGTGGTTATTCTGGTGCACTCCTTCTGGCAAATTCCTTCTTAGATGGACAAAACCATGTGCACTGCAGGGGGGCAGATGTAACATGTGCAGAGAGAATTAGATTTGGGTGAGTTATTTTGTTTCTGTGCAGGGAAAATACTGACTGCTTTATTTTTACACTGCAATATACTGTAGATCTCAATTTGAAGTAAAACCCACCCAAATCTAACTCTCTCTGCATAAGTAATATCTACCCCACCTGCAGTTCACATGGTTATGTCCACCTAAGAAGGAATTTGCCAGGAGTGAACCAGAATAACCCCTATTGTTCCAATGTTAGTGCATCCAATAATGCAATAAGACATTTTCAAAGTTGGCCCTTATTCAGATCTGATCTCAGTACAAATTTGGGTACTTGTTTCCTAGCACGGCCACACCGATTTACATCGGGGTGGTCGTGTCGGAAAAATCGCGTCAATCGCATCGCATGCGATTTGGTCGCATGCGATGCGATCGACGCGACCGACCCGATTTTTTGATTGAATCAAATGGAAATCGGGTCCCTGGGACCCGATTTTACATTGGATTCAATGTAAAATATTCCCTAGACCCCCAATTTTTACGACGTAAACCCCACCCCACGATAGACGCCAACCCGAAGCGTGGCGAGCGCAGCGAGCCCGCGAGGGGCGGCGGTGCGCGTCCTCCGACCTTTTCATTCCCCTACTATCCATGTCGGCGTGGAGATGAGAATATATAATGTGGCGAGCGCAGCGAGCCACCGAGCCCGAAGCGTGGCGAGCGCAGCGAGCCCCGCGAGGGGACGCGTATAACTTCACAGGTATACGCGTCCCCTCGCGGGGCTCGCTGCGCTCGCCACGATTCGGGCTCGGTGGCTCGCTGCGCTCGCCACACTATATATTCTCAACTCCACGCCGACGTGGATAGTAGGGGAATGAAAAGGTCGGAGGACGCGCACCGCCGCCCCTCGCGGGCTCGCTGTGCTCGCCACGCTTCGGGTTGGCCTCTATCGTGGGGTGACGACGGGGCCATCTATAATGTGAAATGGGTCATATTGGCCCATTTCACATTTTTCACATTTTTTTCAATGTGAGATGGACTTAATCAAGTCCATCTCATCTTGCGTCATTATAATGGCACAAGACCGACGCGATCCTCACGATTTCAATGTTAAAAAATATTTTAACATTGAAGCCTATGGCAAAATGGCAAAATCGCGATGCCCCCGATTTTGTACCTTTGCCGGCAAAATGGACCTGATTTCAAAGGAAATCGGGTCCATCGTGGGGATCGTGTACCTTAACTTAAAGGTACACGATCCCCACGATTGTGGCCATGCTAGGAAACAAGTACCCAAATTTGTTCCCAAAATGGGCAAAACCATGTGCACTTCGGGTGGGGCAGATGTAACATGTGCAGTTACATTTGGTTGGAGTGTGTTGAAACTGAAATATAAATTGCAGTGTAAATATAATGCAGCCAGTATTTACACTACACAGAAGCAAAATAACTCACACAAATCTAACTCTCTTTGCACGTGGGTACTTGTGTAGTTTCACGGCGCCAGTATGGCGCATTGCGCCTGAGTCCCCTTGCGGGGCTCGCTTCGCTCGCCCACGCTGCGGGCTCAGTGGCTCGCTACGCTCGCCATGCTATTTAGAATCAACTCCATGCCAACATGGATAGTGGAGGTATAAACTATCCATGTTGGCATGGAGTTAAGTTACTTTTTTTAACATAGTTTGTGGCGAGCGTAGAACCCGGAAGTAGCACGCTGGCGCCGTGAAACTACACAAGTACTGCACGTGTTACGCCCCACCTGCAGCGCACATGGTTTTGCCCATTTTGAGAACAAATTTGTACTGCGATCAGATTTGAATAAGGGCCAATGTGTTTAGTCAAAAGAATTCTCCATTGGTATGGTCAAATCCATGTGTATGGATTAACAGATTTAATCAGACTAATGTGTAGTATTAAGGTATCATCATAGAGTAGCCATTTTTAGGGGCTTAAATGCATACAGCCATCCATGTGATCATATACTGAAGATAGTAACTGTAGTAATAATCCAGCATGATTTCAAATCAACAATAAGGTCTCAATCCAATAAGAAACATTAGTCACACATCTGTATCCCCAGGGAAGTGAATTTATATATTTAGAAATTGTCTGAAGATAAATTCAGTGCAGATGTGTGTATTCATGTCAAACAATGTCACCACATTTAATTTGTAAATCATTAATTTGATATACATCATCTACCTGTATATCTGTGTCTAGTGTCTGATTTTTTTTTTATACAGAACTTCAAGTTGGATTTACATTCAAAGTGTTGTGTGTCCAAAAGCTGGTAACCTGCTGTTGGAGCTCCTGTCTGCATATTCCACCCCAGTTCCCAGAGATTCGAAGCAAACCATTTTGCTGTTTCTTTTGTGCTTCATTACTTCATTTTTGGTTGGATTATTTCTGTATTTATGGATGTTTCATTCCTTACAATATAATTCATATACAGCAACCGTGTTATCTACAACTTCTGCCATCCTTATATGCGGTATTCTTGTCCTTGTGCACCCAATTCGCTGCGTTCTAACCATAATCATCCCTACACTGGGTACCAAACAAGGACGCCGGCTACTGATGTCAACCTGCTTCATGATTATGGCTTTCAACATAATTCCGAATATTTTGAAAAACCTCAGGTCAATTTTTCAGATGTTTAGATGCATTTCCCAACACACCTCAGAAATGGTTTTAAAATCAATGTACACATTTAAAAATGTTACAAATGAACTGAGTAACATTGTCAACAATATTGTGAAATTTTCGATCCATGATTCTAAGAAGGTGGACGTTCTGGCTAATGTAGATAATTCTCTAGTTTCTAATCAAATTTTAGAATTTGCAAACAAGATGAAGAATGACTTTGAAACAGTGGAATTACTTTTTAAGGACATCATGTTAGTAGCCAATAGGGTTGTGGCTGGGTGTTTTGTCTTGTATATGATCTCTAATGGAGCATGGTACTTGAGAAATTATTTAACGGATATTAGATTTGACAACAAGTACATAACAAAACAACTGGAGCAGCTGGCTCAGAACAATAATATTACAGACTTGGCCAATTTGGCAAATAGTTCCTCTACGAAGTTAATAAAGTCAACTGGATTTAAGCTGTCAAGAAGAGAGCTGGGAGCCAGCCTGTTTCGCCTGGTGATTGTTTTCCTGTTTGCAGTGCTCACTGTGCTAATTATAACCACAGACCACATTGTCTTTCAGTTTTCTGTGTTAGTCGGAAAATGGGTGGATGATCTGCCAGCTCTGGAAGTCATTTTTTATGTGACGTATGATACACATGTACGGGTAAGTGTATGTGGTGCTTTTAGTATGTCATTAGAAAGTGGAATGTTTACTTCATTGAAGATTTTCATCAAGTTTATAACCCCACCCTTAGCTATGCAATGTAACTATTTGAGGATAGATTATTATTAGTTAAAGTCCTGTACTAATACTTTTACCTATGAAGTCATTGCAGCATTTACCATTCACTAGATTACCAGTCTAGGTGGTGATGTGTCAAACTTTAAAGATACACATTTTAGAGAGATAAAGGGCCAGAAACATTAAACTTCAAAAGTGATAAAATGGATAGTGATAAACAACCAACCAATTAGCTCCTACATCACATTTTTCAAACACAGTCTGTGACATGGAAGTTAGGAGCTGATTGGCTGGCTTTTTATCACTGTCCATTTTATCACTTTTGAATCTTAGTGCATCTGGCCAAAGTACCAAGCAATCATCTCTAATGCTGTGTACACACGGGGGAGATATATTGCTCAGCCATATATGGCTGAGCAATATATGGCTGAGCAATATATTGCTCAGTTTCTCCTTTACATCAGCGACCAGAGATGGTCGCTGATGTAAAAGAAACTGCCGGGGGGAGCCCTGCAGTGGTAATCAGCTGGTCGCAGGAGCATGTTCCTGCGACCAGCGATCACCACAGGGGCAAAAACGGGAGCGCGCACCCGGCGATATATCGCCGGAGCACACTCCCATTGCGGGCAATATGGTCGCTCAGCGACCATATTTCCCGAGATATTGCCCTAAATCGCCCCCGTGTGTACGCACCTTAAACAGCCATATTTCAAAAATAGCCTGTAACCAGTGGCGTAACTAGGAAATATGCGTCCCCCCACGGCAGCCGCCGCCTCCTCTAGCATCCCTGAAAAACTGTCTGCTGTATTGGGGCAGCCATTTAGGTAGGGTCGGTTTTCATTAGCACTATAGGAGGAGACAGAGAGCCGGGACCGCACACACAAGTAATAGGCGAGTCCCGGCAACAGATGGGGCTGCGGCGTAACCATAGCCCCACAGACCGGCGCCCACACTTACTCAGTGCCTCCCCGCCAGTGGGGTCTGCGGGGCTATAGTTATGCCACTGTCTGTAACATGACACATAGAAGATGATTGGTTGATATTTTCTCTCACTCGATTAATACATCCCTCCTTTGTGTTTTTCTCATAATTTCTTTAGCCAATGCTGGAGCCCACCTGGATCCTCTCACAATGTTAATTGCTTATGTTCATGCCTTTACAAACCTCTCCCACCATGACCCATTCTTGAAGTGAGAAAGTGCTCTGCTCCAGGACTATCCTCCTAATTTATGATTGATATCACAACAATGCAAGATCTGTAGCCTATACTTACTCTCATATTACTGATTTATGTATCCAGTACTGGACTGGGGCATGATAGGCCTACCAGGGAAAGCAGGGTTAGGAGGTCTCGCCAGGAGCCACATTTATTTATTTATTAACAGTTTCTTATATAGCGCATACATATTCTGCAGTGCTTTACAGAGTATAGTTGAACATTCACATCAGTCCCTGCCCCAGTGGAGATTACAATCTATATTCCCTACCACATGTACACGCACACAGACATTAACAGGGTTAATTTTTGTTGAAAGCCAATTGACCTACCAGTATATTTTTGGATTGTGGGAGGAAACCGGAGTACCCAGAGTAAACCCACGTAAACACGGGGAGAATATACAAACTCCGCACAGTTAGGGCCATGGTGGGAATCAAACCCGTAACCTCAGCGCTGTGAGGCAGTAATGCTAACCATTACACCATCCGTGATGCCACATTGGTCTGCCTAACCATTAGAGAGTGCATGGGCCGGATATATATATATATATATTAGGTTTAAAGCCGGCACTCCCAATAACTTTCAATCAGCTGCCCCGGGTGCCATCCACAGAATATGCAAACGTAGTGAAAAACGGCGTCACTCCAGAGGACTTTTAAATCTTTTTATAGGTGCAGATAATATCAATATACATGCGACATCGCTGCTAGTGCAGTCGACGTTTCAATGTCATATAGACATTTTCCTCAAGACACGGTGTGCATGAACAAGTACAACAGAGCAAATGAAATGACAGTGTATATATAACTTACATATCCAGCAGCGTCCGTCCGGCTGCCGGGTGCACGCCTTCCAGCCCACTGCGTGGGGATGAATCAGCATGCGTGACGTGTGCTTCCTGTCCCCGTTGCCGGGAGACACACTAAACAAACGCCCCCAGCAGCCGGACGTCATCCTGTGGATGACAACAAATACAAAAACATGAATGAAACAACCGTGTAGCGGTGATTACATAACTATAATTGACCGCTCAATAATCAAAGCGCTGACACTGAGATGCAGACAGCGCTGAAGACTGCACGGGCACAACATATTACTAAAGATGAATAGAAAACACGCTATGGATCAGAATAAAACACTCCAATTGAACCTCTCATTCAGTCCCAGAGGTTTACATGTGTTCAATTTGTAAATCCAACGGGATTCAAGTTTGAGCAAAGCTCCGTCCCGATCCCCACCACGTCTGAATGGTGGCACATGATCAATTAGTATAAATTGTAAGTCCTTGACAGTGTGACCCGCCTCCAGAAAATGCCGGGCGACCGGCTGACCCGCACATTTATTTTTGATGGCATTATTAATAGAAGATCTATGTAGCGCCATCCGATCCCTTATATTACGGATGGTCTTGCCAACATAATATAGCTTGCACGGGCAGAATGACAAATAAATAACGTGGCAGTATCTAATTTTCTCACCAAAAAACCGGGATGCTATCGTTGTTTGAGTTGCACAACGTGCAAAAATCTGGTTACATGCACCACGTTTAATCATCCGGTTAATAATATCAAGTTCCAGATTAAACACGTTCTTACGTGTACAACAACCCACGTTATTTATTTGTCATTCTGCCCGTGCAAGCTATATTACGTTGGCAAGACCATCCGTAATATAAGGGATCGGATGGCGCTACATAGATCTTCTATTAATAATGCCATCAAAAATAAATGTGCGGATCAGCCGGTCGCCCGGCATTTTCTGGAGGCGGGTCACACTGTCAAGGACTTACAATTTATACTAATTGATCATGTGCCACCATTCAGACGTGGTGGGGATCGGGACGGAGCTTTGCTCAAACTTGAATCCCGTTGGATTTACAAATTGAACACATGTAAACCTCTGGGACTGAATGAGAGGTTCAATTGGAGTGTTTTATTCTGATCCATAGCGTGTTTTCTATTCATCTTTAGTAATATGTTGTGCCCGTGCAGTCTTCAGCGCTGTCTGCATCTCAGTGTCAGCGCTTTGATTATTGAGCGGTCAATTATAGTTATGTAATCACCGCTACACGGTTGTTTCATTCATGTTTTTGTATTTGTTGTCATCCACAGGATGACGTCCGGCTGCTGGGGGCGTTTGTTTAGTGTGTCTCCCGGCAACGGGGACAGGAAGCATACGTCACGCATGCTGATTCATCCCCACGCTGTGGGCTGGAAGGCGTGCACCCGGCAGCCGGACGGACGCTGCTGGATATGTAAGTTATATATACACTGTCATTTCATTTGCTCTGTTGTACTTGTTCATGCACATCGTGTCTTGAGGAAAATGTCTATATGACATTGAAACGTCGACTGCACTAGCAGCGATGTCGCATGTATATTGATATTATCTGCACCTATAAAAAGATTTAAAAGTCCTCTGGAGTGACGCCGTTTTTCACTACGTTTATATATATATATATATATATATATATATATATATATATATATATATATATATATATAAATGGAGAGTGATAAACAGCCAGCCAATCAGCTCTTACCTATTACATTACAGGGTGGGTTTGAAAAATGTCAGGTAGGAGCTGATTGGACTGTTTGGGGGTATGGCTTTGCAACAATCCAGTGACACTCTGGTATCTTCCACTAAGGATGGTTTATTGTAAAATGCAGCTATGTGATTTCTTCACATGATGGTGAGTGTGACAGGGGGAAGCGCTGCCAACACTATACAGAGGGGACCAGTGGCGTAAGTTCGTCCCAGTTACCCAGAGGCAATATAAATATTGGTGCCCCTCCCAAACACACACACACACCACCTTAGATAAATTTATGTATGTATGTTATGGATATTATGTTTAGAATAAAGAGTGTGACGTCTATGGTCCTGTAAGGAGGCGGAGTCAGCCACAGAAGCGATATCAACGGCTTTTAATTAACTGATTCAAACTCACAGTGGAGGAGAGGTGCCCCCTTGGGAGCAGGAGCCCGGCGGCAGATGACTCCATTGCCTCCCAGAGTTCTGCCTCTGCAGGGGACAAGTAGCATCACTACCTGTTACAACATCAGTTTTGGGAGTAACTTTAGTCCTTATGATGAAGTCATATGTAGTGAAAAGGTAGAATGGCTTTGAAGCTTGGGTTGTGGTCTTGATGCCTGAACCCCCATTTTGTCACTGCGCGGATTCAGGATATACAAGACTGCCCCCGGAGTGTGCCTTGGCTGCAGTGCTCTTCAGTGTGTGACGCTTGGGTGTGTACAGTCTGCAACCCCCGCACTCCCCTAGTGACACCAATGACAAAAAAAAACAAAAAACTACATTACTGCTTATGGCATATGCCTTTCAATAAAAGTAAAGGAGCAAAAACAGTACTACAGTATGGGAACTAAATGGATTTTGGTTAAAGTGGTGAGTATGAATGAATGATATATAACTGTACTAATATATTCTGCTATTTCAGTGGAACAGCTAGTTAACTTGGAGAAAAGCACCAAGGCCATGTCGTCCATCCCCCTCACCATCAGTGCCTCACATTGCTTCTGTCACCGGTCCCCCCAGAACTGCCCTGGTGGAGAGGACATCTGATTATGACTGAATTTGCTGTTTACTGTTTTGTACCATGTTTTTTTTGCCCCATGTACTTCCGTTTGTTTGCTATGCTAGCATAACTCCACCCCAGTGCCTAGTGTCCTTGTATGACTTACCCCCACAGTATAACCTTTGTAGTGCCCTGAACATGACTGCCACACTTGAGCCCTTGTTCTGATTGACTGGCTCGGATACAAATTAGTTTGGAGTGCCCATGTGCAGGTTCTGTCACCCGTGCATGCTCGTGACCCAGTGAACAAGAAAAGAAATACGCTGCCGAGCACGCTCGGCAAAAGTGCGTGGTTTCAAAACTGGGTGGCAACCGGGGCGTATACAACAAGTGCTGGGCGGCGGCCTCACTCGAGTGAGCAAGAGCTCAGACTGTTTTCTGCTGAAATTCACTCGCTCGAAAAAAGCAAGGGTACTTGGTAATTATCACGGCGCCCAAGTTTCTTATGTACGGCACCGTAGGAAAATCGCATTGCATCGCATGGGCCATTGTAACGGCCATGTGATGCGATCCGATTTTCCTATGTAATTTATTCACTGCTCTCTTAGCCCCAGGGTATCACATCACACCTCCCGCATATATAGGGTGTATATCCACACCACCCTGAAGCGTGGCGAGCGGCGGCGGAAAGCGTCCTCTGTCCTTTTCATATACCTACTATCCACGTCGGTGTGGAGTTGATTTTATATAGCGTGGCGAGCATGGCGAGCTCAGCAAGCCACCGAGCTCGAAGCGTGGTGAGCGCAGTGAGCCCTGCGAGGGGACGCGGATTACTTTACATGTATTCCGCGTCCGCTCTCCACGCTTCGGGCTCAGTGGCTCTCTGCTCTTGCCACACTATATAAAATCAACTCCACACCAATGTGGATAGTAGGGGTATGAAAAGGTCGTAGGACGCATTCCGAAGCCGCTCGCCATGCTTCGGGATAGCGTGGATAGTGGGGGGTGCCTGAAACCTCAATGTATGTCATTATTGTATACCTAATGGTGTTGTACACCCTATACATTATAAATAAAAGAGCACTAAATGCATTACATAGGAAAATCGGATTGCATCGCATGGCACTTACAATGGCCCATGCAATGCAATGCGATTTGCCTACGCAGAACAGCCCACTAAGCAAATAGCTTAGTGGGCGCCGTGATAATACACAAGTACCAAAGAAAGTATCACGCCTTGCAGGCCAGCCGCCTTAGCGGGCCCACAAATTTGCTCGGGCAATCAACACGCACAATAGCTAACAGTCTTCCACCTGCACACAATAGTCACCCATGCAGTATTTAATTTTCTCTCATTACCCAATTAGCTAACTGCAAGCCAGCCACATGGGAACCACACATTTGCAGTTGTAACTTTTACACTTGTCTGCATTCATATCTCTTATGTCTTTCATTGTTTAACCCACAAATGCAGAAGTATTCTTAACTGCTATTATGTGCCATTTCTGAACCTCCAACCTTAACGCACAAGTGTGCCTGTCATGTTAGGACAATAGCTGTCATGTTAGGACAATAGTACACACAATTACAATAAGTCGACATGTGTCAACTCTGAGTGGTACTTAGGAAAGTGGCACATTCAGAACACAAGAAAGACACATGTAATAAGTGTTAATTAGAAGTGTAATTGGGGAAGGCAGTTAGTTAATGGAATGCAATAAACGACATACACTTTGGGTAATTTACGAACATTACTTCCGAGCGGATTTGTGCTGTGGCGTGTTAAACACCAGCAGAGCCTGTCCGATCGTACAGGCTAAGATCCGTTTGAACACGCTAGAGTACGTACATTAGCACGCCACTCCCCTTTGTGTGTGGATCCAAATGAACAGGTTTGCCGGCCTTATCTGCTTGCCTTTGCTCCCTGTGTGTATGTGCGGACCGATCGCGTGGCTGCGTGCAAATGTGTAAGCGAAGAAATCAACCAGAATAACGCTCTTGGTGCGCTCGTGCTCGACTGAATAAAAAATACATAGACCTGATGGTTATGGTGGGACACTACTCCTTGCATTATCAGGCTGCACAACGGATTCTGTGTCATTTTTTTCAAGTAGTGCGCTCAATGGTATCCGGATGCCGGGTCAACCACGTGTAAATCGACCATGTTATGGTCCACCACTGTTAGTCGGCCCTGCTGACTTACTGTAGACAGCTAAAGATAGTCGCTGGTCGCTAGGGCCCATGGTTGACAGAAGTTTTTCAGGATTTTTGATGCAGGTCCACTTCAATCATTCTTTATTATCCAAGTGGACATAAAGTTAGAATGAAATAGTGTGCCGACCGTAGCAAGGGGGACACTGTGTTCATATACAGTGTCCCCGGGGACCCCTGTGACATTCTGCACCAAATAATCTAACTAGCCACTCTAGCAGCCCACCAACTATCTCAGCCGTCTAACTCAATAGGATCGACTAAGGGTGGTCGACCATAACATGGTCCATCTACCATGTTATGGTAGATATAGCATAACCACCCAAGATGGCTGCCTCATCTGGTACATTTTATGGGTGAAATGGGCAACCCATGGATGTTATTACCTAAACTGTCAGCACCAAGTACTGCAGTTATGCCTGTTGTGTTCTCTAGGTTTTATTGTTCTTAATTATTTCTATGTAGTTTTGGACTTTGGCCCTTATTCTGGTTCACTCATAAAGTCAAATTCCTTCTCAAATGGACAAAACCATGTGCACTGCAGGTGGGGCAGATGTAACTTGTACAGAGAGAATTAGACTCGGGTGTGGTTTTACTTAAAAGTGAGATCTATATTGCAGTGTAAAAATAAAGCAGTCTTTTCCCTGCACAGAAATAAAATAACACCCAAATCTAACTCTCTCTGCACTTGTTACATTTTCCCCACCGGCAGGCACATGTTTTTTTTCCATTTGAGAAGGAATTTGCATTTGCGAGTGAACCAGTATAAGGGCCTTTGACTGTTTGTTCAGAGGGAGAAAAGATATATAAATAAAAATATTATTATTGTTGTTAGAATGTAACTGTGATTATACTTTCTGCCTACCAAAGTGTCTTGTAAAAGTGCTGCAAGTTTGCAAATGTACTTATTCAATAAAATAATGGAAAAACTGACAACCTTTCCCCCTGTTTATGGCATATGTGTATTTTTATTTTGGAAAGAGATAATGTATATACTTTGTTTTCTTTATACAGGTGAACTATCCATTCGTGCCATTTCATGATGCGTTACATACTAAAGAGTTCCCGCTGAACATAACTTTTTCTTCAGCATACTGTAGGCATCCTACAAGTCCTCCTGACAGCTCCATCACAGCTGGGATTGCAGTACTCTATTGTATTCTGTTTGCTGTAATATTCATGGAAGCTTATGCTCAACGCCTGTGCCGAAAGATATCAGCTTTGTTCTATGGAAGAAGAGAAGAAGAAAGAGTTTTATATTTGTTTGATAAACTACAACAAAACCAAAAGCAAGCTAGCAGTCCTTCCCCGGGGTTAATATTTGCATTAGACAAATAGGAACAACAAGTTGACTGCAGTTAGTGTGTGCGTATTATATATTGTACTAGTTACCAGTTATCAACATAACAGTCATGTCATCCGTTTTAAAAATTGCAACCAAAATGGCCACCGTGCCACGTGACCTGCACCTGCGCAGTAGACTCTGTGACTCTTTATTAACTCTGTCTTTTATAAAGATATGCATTATTGAGTGTTGACAAATACACATATAAGAAATGCAGTCCTGCAGATGGCTCTCCAATACTATGAGTGCAAGACTCTGTATAGATATAAATGATAAAAAATGAAAAGGACAAGTGTTTTTGTAAATATAATATGAGTTTATCTCATTAGAGGTCAGATGCACTAAGCTTCAAAAAGTGATAAAGTGGAGAGTGATAAACAACCAGCCAATCAGCTCCTAACTCCCATTTTTCAAAACCAGCCTGTAACATGATGGATCACTTTTTGAAGCTTAGTGCATCTGGCCCGAAATGTGATGCGGAGAAGACAAGTGCTTCAATGGTTCTCGATTTTGTCTGTTGTGGAAACTTGATTGTACTCATTGTTCATGACAGGTCTCTCATTATTGTTAATATATGCAGTAGTTCGAGCCTCCATGATGTGCAGCCCTACATGATGTAGTTGACTTAATTGCAAGATGTTACTGGTCCCCACAGTGGAATGACAATTTTATTTTATGCCGCTTCGTCTGAATCCTCCTGGCATCCCAGCATGCATCACAGGGTTGAGTTTACCGAAGGGGTAAAAAAAGGGGCAGACTAGATGGGCCAAATGGTTCTTATCTGCCGTCAAATTCTATGTTTCTATGTTTCTCCAATATCATGTATGGTGGTGCAAAGTCCAATTTGTTTATTTAAAAAAAAAATATTATTAATTGTATAAAATTCTTGTACAGTATATCATTCTTCAATGAGGTCTATATGCAATTAAAAGTTGTTTCTTTTAAGCTTTCTTTAGGCATTATTGTTTAATTATATACTTTTTTTTGTTATTTGTAAAGGTATGCTCCATTACCTAACTTTAAAGTTTGGATCTTTTTTCAAATATAAAAAAGAATCTGCATAACACAGGTGCTGACACCCCAAGCCACCGTTTAGTCTGCAGGGGCTATTACTGACCATTTCTATGGTGCACTCCTGAAAAAGCGGATCCTCATGATGCTGATAGGCTTTGATCAGCTGATCTGTTAAGGGGAGTAATTCAGACCTGTTCACACGGCTGTGGCATCTGCCAGTGATCAGGTAGATGCCGCCCCGCTAGAGTGAAATCCCAACTTGAATGTGATCACTGCAATGAATGTGTACACCATGCGCAGACTTCGCAGCCATGTGAATATCTTTGAAACCCTTGGTAAGCCGCTCACCATCAAATGATTTTTCCACCGGGCAGCAGTCTTTGCAGGCTCACAGACTTACTCTGTGGCTGCAATGAAAACCGGCATATCCGGCCTGTTGCTGACATTCTCCCCTAGAACACTTGGGCATGCCTGCATTTTCCCTGTCACATTTTTTTTTGGTACACCTAACGTTTTTGTTTGCACTCCCACTAAAGAGCCAGTTACCGCCCCGAGATGCCTACTCCCTCAATCACCTTGCGGATGGCCAGTAATTTTAAAAAGTAGCATGATTTCATCGCAGGACAGCCTTGCGCATGCGTACTATGGGCTGTAAACATAATAAGTCGCGCATTTGCGGCTGTGCGATCTGGTCTGAGTTACCCCAGAGCTCCGATATCTATTTGTACATGATGTTCAGTTCTGTGATTTGCATTGAATGTATTACCACCATTGTTTCTATAAAGCTTTATTGAGCTGTAATGAAGTTATTTCTGTGTATGTTTATTCTCGTTTTATTTTTCTTTGTGTTAATGAGGAGGGAATTTAGGAGCATACGTAAGCTTTGATGTTCCTCAGGTGACTACTCTACAAAGCTGTCTAACAGGAAAACCCAGGAGCACCCAGGCAGCCTGTGTCGGGAGCATCTGCTGGTTGAATCTCATATCTCTTGATTAAAGTTCAGGTTTATATTAACCGAAACACCTGTTTCAGCACTTTCGCTTCAAAAAGGCATTAGTCGTTTCTTCACTTTGTGTTTGCTTGTTAGAAATAAAATGAAGCCTTTGTTTAAAGTTTAAAAGTAAGAGATCAGACATGTGATATGAAAGCTTGGGTTTTATTTATCATTCCTTTTAAATAAAAATGATCCCCAGCGAGAAATACCTTCCTGGGTCCTTTGAAATCATTTGTCTAATGAATACCACCATATGATAAATATCATATGTCTGCTCTACAATTATTAAAAGGCTGAAAGAAAATCGTTACAAAACTAGCACATTATGCTATAATGAATAAGGCAAATATATACTGGCAATTATTTTTTGTTGGGGGCCATGAATTAGCTACCACCTCAGGAGTTGGATGCACCCAGAAGTTGCATAAAGATGGGTACACACCTCAAGATTTATCCAATCCGTCTGGTGGGAAAAAATATCTACCAGTATATGGGAACAAATAACAGTCAATCATTTGCTTCCAAATGCTGGAAAAGAGACAAAAACTATTATTTGGGTAAATTTGTTAAATTAAATGGATTCATCCAATTGGTCTGAATGACCATTGTCTGTGTTCCAATGTTTGAAAGCAAACAATCTATTGTTATTTGCTCAAAAACATTGATTTGTTTTGCCACAGCCAGATTGGACAGATACATCTGTAGGTGTCTACCCATTAAGTCACAGTTTACAAGCAGCAGCAATGCGCTATTGGTCAGTGCACACCAGCACAGATAAGAAGACCCTGTGAATGATCACATGCTGCTGTCTCTCCTGTCAGGGGTTCCTACAAGGGGGAATAAGGATAGTATTTAGCAAGGACTCCTGAGCAGCTCTAGCAAATTAGAGTGATTAGAGTAAAATCACTGTCCAGACCCCTTCATCCAAGCTTTGATAAATCTCTCTATTTTGTATGAGGAATACTGGTGATATGACTCAATCTCTGAAAAACTGATGTAATTTAGTAGACAAAAACCCATGCCTGCTATGCTGCAAAGTAGTGAACACCTATCTCCAGTACTTTTAAAATGATAAGCAGATAAAATGTAGTTACAAAAAAACAATGACAGGTTTGAAATTACAGTTTCTTATATAGCGCAGCAGATGACAACTGATGACAACTCTGAAAGAACAAACTGGGTCAAACAGACAGACATAGAGGTTGGAGGGCCCTGCAAGCTACAATATATAGGGATTTCAGCTATGAGATTTGCATTAACGATGTGCACAATAACGATATTATGAATGATACCATGTATATTGCCAATGTGGCGCACTCCTGATGGTCATTAACGATAACTTTTGTCAACTGAACATGCAGTCAAACCTGCCAATATCCTCAGTGACTGCATGAATGCTGTACAGCCAGGGTACTGATCCTCAGAGAGAGATGTTGATAAGCCAATTAACAATCAGCAGTTCCTAATTAAAAACTGATAGGCTGAATGAGTCATGTGGCCGAAGACAATGACATCATAGTAAAAGGTCAATCATAAAAGTTCTCCTTCTACTATTAACAAATAGATCTAAAGGTCCCCATACACCAGAATAAGATTGTACCCAAGCATACAAACTTGAGGGGTTGTAAAATGGATCGTGTGCAGATCATGTGCAGATTGTGTGCTCCAACAGATCATGCTACAATCTTACGATTGTTTCACTATCATCTCACGATCATGGTCGTTCTGGTGTGTACCCTACATTAGACTCACACACAATGGGCCTTATTCTAGTTCACTCTTTCTGTCAAAATCCTTCTTAGATGGACAAAACCATGTGCACTGCAGGGGGGCAGATGTAAAATGTGCAGAGCGAATTAGATTTGGGTGAGGTATTTTGTTTCTGTGCAGGGATAATACAGACAGCTTTATTTTTGCACTGCAATATAGATCTCACTTTGAGATAAAACCCCACCCAAATCTAATTCTCTCTGCACAAGTCACATCTGCCCCACCTGCAGTGCACATGGTTTTGTCCATCTTAGAAGAATTTTGTCAGAAAGAGTGAACTAGAATAAGGCCCAATATATGTGTACGGGTGACTTGACAGTGATAAAATTCTTTAAATATGTTTCTGGGAGCATGCGTATAGTTGAAACAAGCACTGATTGTATATGCTACTGTATTCCTATCGATTTTTTTCATATTTTCAACAGAATATTTGGCAAAAAAAAAAATTATTTTGAAATGAAAGATGGCTACAAAAAGGTATAAAAAAGGATAGAAACTAGTACCTTTCCAAAAGTGAGTTGATCTGGTGAAATATATGCAGGTAGATGGACAAAGAAGTACTGAATATCAATTTTCTTGGAATTTGCAAAGATCTCCTAAGTGATGTTGCCTTAGTAGAGACTACTTTTGATGCTGCCCAGGCCAGCGGTTCATGGCAAACAAGGTCGTTTCTAGACAATTTGTCTTCCAGTGATTCCTGTGGACTTTTAAAACTGAACATTTGTGTGCATAAAAGGGGGTGTGGCCTTGCTGCAGGAGAGTGGCCTTAATACAAAGGATGTGACTTTGTAGTTATTACCCTGACACCATAATACCCCAGTTATTTACATGACACTATATTATGCCCCACACAGAAATGCTCCATACAATTTTTGCCCGGCCCTTGAAATGGCAATGATGACACAGTAATAGGCTGACCAACTGCAGTAGCAAGTGGAGTTGGTGCTGCTCAGTAGAAGAAGCTGTATTTATGAACGGCTGTGCACAGAGGTGCCGATTTATGTTTTTGCTGGGGGGTGCTCAAGCCTGTTGAAAGGCTCAACAAGCAAATACAGTGGCCCGGCATTGGGACTCTGGAGTTAGGGGCACGTGGGTGCTCATTAATTCCTGTGGGTGCTCGGGCCCTTGAGCACCCACAGAATCAGCACCTATGGCTGTGCACTGTCTCTGTCAGGCAGCAAACAATTACAGTATGCAGGGCCGTAACTAGGGGGGGGCTGGGGGGTCACGCGCACCGGGCGCTGGAGGTGAGGGGCGCTGTGAGGTCCGGTGTATGTGGACGCTGTAGTGTAGCGGCGGGCAAACATGCCCGCCGCTACACTACAGCGTACACATACACCGGACGGAGTCGGTCCATCTCCTACTAGCGCGGCTGCAGGAGGAAGCTCTGATGACTTCGAAAAGACTTGCCGGACGCTGATTGGCTGAATTCAGCCAATCAGCGTCCGGCAAGTCTTTTTGAAGTCATCAGCGCTTCCCGCCGCAGCGCTAATAGGAGACGGACGAAGATGCGGCTGCAGAGTTGAGTAACCCAGAGTGAGCGGTGAGAGGACTGTGCGGGGAGGGGGGGGGTCTTCGGCGTCAGTTGGTCGGTCCCCCCTGTCAGCTGCTAACTAAGCAGCGGGGAATAAACGCTGTGCGCATGCGCACAGCGTCTATTCCCGCAGCCAGGGGGCTGGGGGCATGGCTAGAGGCTCACAGAGCCTCTGGGTCATGCCCCCATAGCGGCAAAATGGGGGCGTGGCCTCGCGGGAGAGCAGCGATTATAGGCCACGCCCCCAAATTAGGCCACGCCCCTCGAAAAATTTCGGCGCGCCTCCGGCGCGCAGCAGCATCGCTGGGGGGGGCACCAAAAGACTGCCTTGCCCCGGGCGCCGGAAACCCTAGTTTCGGCCCTGCAGTATGCAATAAGATCCCACAGCCTGGAGACATTGGTGCAGCCTGTTTATGGCCATGAAAAGCATTAGTCTGCATTCTCTTAAGCATTATTTTCTGCCAATAACTTCTGATGTGTAAATGCAAGGTGCCATATAAGGATTTTACTACAGTGTTGTAGCAAAAGCCATATTTGCAACTGGATTTAAAACCCTAAGGTACCACAATGTGGCCCCATTATACACTGGCGAAGGCTAACAGTTCCACTACTTGGGGCCACTGAATTGCCATCCCAGCCAACAGTGCAGATTGACAGCAAGGGCATCCTTTCACATTGGGAAAGTTTGCAATAACAGGGATGCCAAGAGGTCGGACATTCACAGTGAATCCCCTTAAGCTTGGCCCTGGCATCTCTCTGTGTGACTCCTGCTCAGGGGCCGATATTATCGGCCTAATCCCCTGGCGGCCCTGTGCAAGAGTTCAGTAAAATGAGGTTGTCCACACAGATAACTCAATAGTGTTGATCCCAAATAAAACTGCTATGTTTATTAAATCATGTTAAAAATGAAACGGTAGTTCCATATCACTATAAAGCTGGGTACACACGCTTTGATTTTTACCTGTTTTCAATTTGATTTTGCTTATACAGTAGAAGCAAAATCTAATCGAAACCTAATCAAAATAGAATGTTTTTTAGGACACTTTTGACCTTCATTCGATTCGATGCGCGCCCCCGTTTTCTCTATATCGAAAAGAAAAATAGACTGTGCAGCCAAGGATATATCGAATACAATCCAGTAAATCGAATGTGTACACTGTGTACACTGTGAAATTGATATTGAATCGAATGTAAAAGTACAGATCTCATGCCAGATCTAATAGAAAATCAAATCTAGCATCGAATCTAAAGCAAATCAAAAGCCCTGTACACACGCTTAGATTTGCTTTAGATTTGATGTTACAGTAGATTCGATTTTCTATTAGATCATCCCATTCGATTTGGCATTAGATCTGTACTGTTGCATTCGATTTGATTTTGATTTCACAATGTAGGCACAATGTACTCATTTGATTTACTGGATCGAATTTGAGATTTCCTTGGCTGCACAGTAGATTTTTCTATTCGATTTTGAGAAAACGGGAGCGCGCATCGAATGCAGATCGAAAGTGTCCTAAAAACCGTTCGATGTGGATTCAATTTTGCTTCTATAAGCAAAATCGAATCGAAAACAGGGAAAGATCTAAGCGTGTGTTCACAGCTTATGATAACATAAAGACACACAAAACACAAACTCATAATATTGGTAATGACGTTGTGGCACCTATTCTGTTGCCCTATTAATGGTACTAATTGACAGTTCTCAATTGAGTAAATCTGAGTATCAGTTATCAATCTAGAGAAGGTTTAGCCACAATGTGTAACATAATAGATACACAAGAAACTTGTGAGGTCATTTCCTAGGATAATGTTGATTTTAAGCGATGTTGCAAAATGTTGCTACTCAAGAGTGGCACTGTATTCTCCCCTGTTTGAAAGGGTTCAGAAAGAGCAGCCTCAGAGCAATCTGATCTCTGTCGAATAAATGTGTCATGTTCTATGTAACATTTATTTGCAAAAGGAAATGGGCTGTTTAATTATTAGGACTCCACATGTGTGGTATATAGTGTTACCAGGTCACAGCCTGTGGAAATGGGGTTTTGACAGAAATAACTTAATACGCATCACGAATGGGAAAATCATAGCAAGCATATTCAGATGGCACTCCCAAGATTTATCAAGGCTGAACGGCGGCAGCATAAGCAAGAAGAATAAGTCAAAAACACGGCTTGTGTATCAACGTTTCGAGCATGAGCCCTTTATCAAGACGCCCGAAACATTGATACACAAGCCGTGTTTTTGACTTATTCTTCTTGCTTATGCTTCCGCCGTTCAGCCTTGAAAAATCTTGGGAGTGCCATCTGAATATGCTTGCTATGATTTTCCCATTCGTGATGCGTTCAAGGCAAAGTTGGACAAACATTTACTGGAGAAAAACATCCATGGGTACAAATAAGAAATATAATTAGTCTGTAAAATACCAGAACCTACCAAATCAGCAATGGATATCTATACCAGGTTGAACTAGATGGACGCAAGTCTTTTTCAGCCTTACCTACTATGTAACTATGTAACTATGTGATGGAAAGGCAACCCAAGTACGTGGGAAACGTTTCATGGGAAAAACTCCGTCCTCAGAGGCTGTAGGAGGGTCTGGGGAAGGGGTTTGTCCCCCGAAACGTTACCCGTTGTTTGTACTACATGTCTGTATTCTAATACAGTTTTTTCACGCTGAAAATCCCTTTGAGTGGCGTTATTGTCCTACTCTGTGGGACTTTGGACTGTATATATATATATATTTATATATATATATATATATATATATAACACAATACTCCACGACGCGCTTAACAATATAAAACAGAAGAACTTTCTTTTAACAATATATACTGAGGCTGCTATACCACAATGTTACCCGAGGGCCGGGTAACTTACATACAACATACACTTCCCAAATGTGGTTCAGCGCCCTTTACTCAATTGATAGTCCATACGTCATTTCTCCAAGATAACAATTTATTAAAATCTTCAAAGTTTGATTGACCGTCTGGCCGTACAACAGAATCCCAACGCGTTTCGTCCTAAGACTTCATCAGGGGATTGTATACAGTCTACAATAAACAATATTTTAAAACATAAGTATGACATATGGATATGTGATCTAATGATTAAAAATACTTGTAGAAGAGAAAACAGAGAAAAACTGAAAAAAGGGAAGAAGTGGTGACGGTGGTTTGAAAGAAACAAAGAAGATGAATTCGCCCATAGTGGGTTGTCCTTAATTAAAAAGAATATTCAGTGATTGAAAGGATAAACAACATACCCGAATATTAAATTTCTTATTGAAACGACTAGGAGATGCGATGTCGGTGAACAATTATTACACCTATACAAAAACATATACATATTGATCTCAATATTATGTGAATATATTTTAAATAATTTTTGAGTTCTGTATAAAGAAAAGAGACCCACTGACGGACCGTACATACCAAAAAGAATATATGATATGTCTCCTGTCCTTCTCTTGTAAGCCCTATGAGGCTAACCTATGAGAGTGAAGGTGAATTTATAGTGAAATTATTTAATGTGATATTCTAAGATGAAGTGGGAATAATTTAAGAGCATGTATCTATTATAGTGAAGTAACTATTCTAAAACACTCAATAGATAATACAATATACACAAAAACAATTTAGTTAAATAATTTAACATCGAGACAAAAATTATCTGCTACAAGTGAAGTGGAACAATTAAAAAATAATAACCTACCAATTGCACTGGTAGAGATTAGTTTGTTCTGAAAAGAGCTCGGCCTGTTACAGTCTAAACAATAAAAAATACAGTATGGTATAGTATACCCATATTTATATACATAATAAGCAGGATTAAAAAGGTAAAAAAATAAAAAATAAAAAACATATACAAATCATTGGTCCATATAAGAAACTGTACAGACAAATCATAATTTAGTCTAACACACATCATTTTAGTGTATATTCTCACCTCTCTCAGGGACCTCTATCTCTTGCAAGGAAGGATAGTAGAATGAATGAATGTATTGCCTGATCCCTTTATATAGGGGAAGTAGGAGTGACCTCATTTCCTTGTGTGACCTGATAGGTCTATTATTTTTTTTTTTTTTTTTTTCTCTGTCAATGCTACTGGGCTATAAAACTCTAGTTGCTCTGTTTAAGAATAAAGTGTTGTTTGGGCAGGCACTGTGGCACAGTGCTAATGCCTGTGCCTGGGAAGCAGGGCGTCACAGGTTCGAGACCCACCCTGTCCCTGTTAAGTTTTACTCTATATACATTTTTTTTTTTTTTTTTTTTTTATATAAAAAATAAATAATAAGTACATTTGAAAAATTATAGATAAATATGTAGTGTAAAAAGAATATAGTGTAATTTAAACTTATATTAACTTTAAAAAACCCATTGAGTGCCGCTGTTTGTGTATACTTCTATACCTCCTGGCTATATATATATAGTACTCTACTGATTTATACAATAATATCACCAGCCAAATATTACCTATTAATTTATACACCAAAATGATGCCGTAAGACTTTACATCAATATTGCAACAATGTTTATCTTATGCTATTACAATGAAAAGTGGGAATCATACAGGGTTAACCACTTGACTTATACTATATACATAATTTATCCCTTATATCTTATAATTAGATTTCATATGTATGAATACATTATTGGGCCAAATGTAGAATATAACTAAAAAAGTCTCCTAATGATGCACTACGTCACCTCACCTATCCTTATTATTATAAAATATAAACTGAACCAAAAAATCTTTATAGGAAGGGGGTGATCTCTATCGTTTCATTTAATCCTTTGGGTACCTGGCAGTCTAAAGCAAAAATCCAAAAAGCCTCTCGTCTGGCCAAAGTTAGATCTCTATCTCCCCCTCTTGGGTCTGTTTTAACATGTTCCAGAGCTAAGAAGTTTAAGTCTTTGATATTGGAATTGTGCTCCTTCTGAAAATGACGTGGGACACTGTGATTTTGTATCTTATTTTTTATGTTACGTAGATGTTCTTGTATACGCATTTTTAGGCTCCTTTTTGTTCTTCCCACATAGATCATATTACAAGTGCATTTCAACATATACACTATATATGTAGACTCACAGGTCAGAATGTCATTACATTGTGGTAGTTTTTCGAAGTTGGTGTTTAGCCATTTATAATCTTTTCGTTCTACATGTTTGCAACAGATGCAATGGTTGCATGGATATAACCCTGATCGCTTCCCTAAGAGTTGCTGTGTAGGGGGGACAATTCTCTCCTTCTGTGATTTTAATTTGCTCGGGGCCAGCATATTCTTCAAAGTATTGGCCCTCCTAAAGACTACTGGTGGTTTTTTTGGTAGATGGGGGCCTAGGATAGGATCTTTTAATAACAAATGCCAATTGGTATCCAAAACCTTCCGTATGCTTTGGTGCTCCTGGTTAAACTTGGTTATGAAGGGTTTCGAGTTGAGGAAGATGGAATTGTCCTTCTTTATCTTTTCCTGTAGCAGTGGTGCTCTTGGTAGTTCTGCTGCTCTAACTTGATCTTGTCCTAACCACCCTAAGCCAGTCTATAGAAATGAAAGGTATTATTCCCACTCAAGGAATTATCACCGCAAACAATCCCCCAATTACAGAGGAAGAAGAAATGTATCCAGTGGAAACTATTCCCCCCCCTATAATAGGGATTATCAACAACCTCGCCATAGGCAGTATAGGTCACCCTCACCTAATCAAGGACATCCTTCCTCTTCTTCTTTTTTAGGGGATCGAAGAAAAGTAGGCTTCAGGAGCATACAGGAGAAAGAACAATTACAAGTGAGATTAGATTCTCCTCAAGGTACAAAACGATTCCTAAGAGAAGAGGCTGCAGAGGAGGGAGAAAATTCTCCCAACAAGAAAAAAAGAAACAGCCAATCACAGAAAGAGAGAACGGAAGCAACTACATCAATATTTCCCAGAAGAACCTTTCTGAGCACGAAGCAGCACTACTGAATAAAGGATTAAAGTTCGCTCCAAATCAACATCTGGAAAAATTTGATTTATTCGTGGACCTCAACAAATATGTTAGAGGTTTAACACTAAAAAGACACTTCTTAAAAAACCCTCCTAACACCAATCAAGATAATTTGACTCTAAAGAAACCAATTGTAGCCCCTCCCTCTAAATATTATCCTATTGAGTCCAGAGGAAGCCACATAGAATTGTTCTATGAATCTGTACGCGATGACTTTAGGAAGATAAAACCTAAAAATTCATATAGATCAAACTTGGATCCCCAAGAACAAAACGCACTAAAACAACTAAAAAAGGACAACGAGGTGGTCATTAGGATGGCGGATAAAGGAGGAGCGGTTGTCATCCAAGATAAATCTAAATATTTGGAGGAAGCTTACAGGCTTATAGACGATGAAAGGACATACACTAAATTAGACTCAGATCCTACAGTACTGTATAATAACCAACTCCTGACCCTGTTGAAGGAAGCTAATGCCAGGAACATAATCTGTAAAGAAGAGTTTCTGTATATGTATACAGCAAAACCCAAAATTCCTGTGTTCTATCACCTCCCAAAGGTGCACAAGAAAAGAGAAAGTCCACCAGGGAGACCAATTGTTGCGGGAGTAAACTCCCTTTCTTCAAACCTATCACACTTTTTGGACTTAAAACTCCAAAAATATGTGAAATGTCAAAGGTCACATCTAAAGGATTCGACACAATTGTTACGAGAAATAGAAGGAATGGGATGGAACCCCTCCTACAGATGGGTCACCATCGATGTCCAGTCGCTTTACACTTGTATACCACATGAGAAGGGTGTAAATGCAGCAGAAAAAGTCTTGGGAAAGGATGAAGACATCTCAGAAGATGAAAGTAAGTTCATCCTGGAAGGCATTAGGTTCATATTGAACCACAATTATTTTGAGTTCAACGACACCTTCTATGTACAACAGTGTGGAACCGCGATGGGGACTAAATTTGCCCCATCGTATGCAAACATTTACATGAACGATTGGGAGACACAACATCTGTACCAGGATATCGGCTACAAATTTCCAAATATAGTGTATTATAAACGGTACATTGATGATTTAATTATGATCTGGAATGGCGATGCGGAGAGTATAGAAAAGTTCATGGAGGAATTACAGAAGAATGAATACAACTTAAAGTTCACCTATAAACAAAATGAGGAAGAGATTGAATATTTGGACTTAATAGTAAGAGCAGAGAAGGAAGGGAATATTTCCTCCAGAACTTTCTTTAAGCCCACGGACGCCAATAGTTTCATTCCTATGAATAGCTGTCATCAGAAGAAGTGGAAAACAGCTGTCCCTTTCTCCCAATTCGTGCGCATACGGAAAAACTGTAATTCACTGGACAACTACTGGGAGCAATCCTCCCAATTGAAAGAGAAATTCCTGGAGAAGGGATATGAGAGTGTCCAGTTAGGACAAGATCAAGTTAGAGCAGCAGAACTACCAAGAGCACCACTGCTACAGGAAAAGATAAAGAAGGACAATTCCATCTTCCTCAACTCGAAACCCTTCATAACCAAGTTTAACCAGGAGCACCAAAGCATACGGAAGGTTTTGGATACCAATTGGCATTTGTTATTAAAAGATCCTATCCTAGGCCCCCATCTACCAAAAAAACCACCAGTAGTCTTTAGGAGGGCCAATACTTTGAAGAATATGCTGGCCCCGAGCAAATTAAAATCACAGAAGGAGAGAATTGTCCCCCCTACACAGCAACTCTTAGGGAAGCGATCAGGGTTATATCCATGCAACCATTGCATCTGTTGCAAACATGTAGAACGAAAAGATTATAAATGGCTAAACACCAACTTCGAAAAACTACCACAATGTAATGACATTCTGACCTGTGAGTCTACATATATAGTGTATATGTTGAAATGCACTTGTAATATGATCTATGTGGGAAGAACAAAAAGGAGCCTAAAAATGCGTATACAAGAACATCTACGTAACATAAAAAATAAGATACAAAATCACAGTGTCCCACGTCATTTTCAGAAGGAGCACAATTCCAATATCAAAGACTTAAACTTCTTAGCTCTGGAACATGTTAAAACAGACCCAAGAGGGGGAGATAGAGATCTAACTTTGGCCAGACGAGAGGCTTTTTGGATTTTTGCTTTAGACTGCCAGGTACCCAAAGGATTAAATGAAACGATAGAGATCACCCCCTTCCTATAAAGATTTTTTGGTTCAGTTTATATTTTATAATAATAAGGATAGGTGAGGTGACGTAGTGCATCATTAGGAGACTTTTTTAGTTATATTCTACATTTGGCCCAATAATGTATTCATACATATGAAATCTAATTATAAGATATAAGGGATAAATTATGTATATAGTATAAGTCAAGTGGTTAACCCTGTATGATTCCCACTTTTCATTGTAATAGCATAAGATAAACATTGTTGCAATATTGATGTAAAGTCTTACGGCATCATTTTGGTGTATAAATTAATAGGTAATATTTGGCTGGTGATATTATTGTATAAATCAGTAGAGTACTATATATATATAGCCAGGAGGTATAGAAGTATACACAAACAGCGGCACTCAATGGGTTTTTTAAAGTTAATATAAGTTTAAATTACACTATATTCTTTTTACACTACATATTTATCTATAATTTTTCAAATGTACTTATTATTTATTTTTTATATAAAAAAAAAAAAAAAAAAAAAAAAATGTATATAGAGTAAAACTTAACAGGGACAAGGTGGGTCTCGAACCTGTGACGCCCTGCTTCCCAGGCACAGGCATTAGCACTGTGCCACAGTGCCTGCCCAAACAACACTTTATTCTTAAACAGAGCAACTAGAGTTTTATAGCCCAGTAGCATTGACAGAGAAAAAAAAAAAAAAAAAAAAAAAATAATAGACCTATCAGGTCACACAAGGAAATGAGGTCACTCCTACTTCCCCTATATAAAGGGATCAGGCAATACATTCATTCATTCTACTATCCTTCCTTGCAAGAGATAGAGGTCCCTGAGAGAGGTGAGAATATACACTAAAATGATGTGTGTTAGACTAAATTATGATTTGTCTGTACAGTTTCTTATATGGACCAATGATTTGTATATGTTTTTTATTTTTTATTTTTTTACCTTTTTAATCCTGCTTATTATGTATATAAATATGGGTATACTATACCATACTGTATTTTTTATTGTTTAGACTGTAACAGGCCGAGCTCTTTTCAGAACAAACTAATCTCTACCAGTGCAATTGGTAGGTTATTATTTTTTAATTGTTCCACTTCACTTGTAGCAGATAATTTTTGTCTCGATGTTAAATTATTTAACTAAATTGTTTTTGTGTATATTGTATTATCTATTGAGTGTTTTAGAATAGTTACTTCACTATAATAGATACATGCTCTTAAATTATTCCCACTTCATCTTAGAATATCACATTAAATAATTTCACTATAAATTCACCTTCACTCTCATAGGTTAGCCTCATAGGGCTTACAAGAGAAGGACAGGAGACATATCATATATTCTTTTTGGTATGTACGGTCCGTCAGTGGGTCTCTTTTCTTTATACAGAACTCAAAAATTATTTAAAATATATTCACATAATATTGAGATCAATATGTATATGTTTTTGTATAGGTGTAATAATTGTTCACCGACATCGCATCTCCTAGTCGTTTCAATAAGAAATTTAATATTCGGGTATGTTGTTTATCCTTTCAATCACTGAATATTCTTTTTAATTAAGGACAACCCACTATGGGCGAATTCATCTTCTTTGTTTCTTTCAAACCACCGTCACCACTTCTTCCCTTTTTTCAGTTTTTCTCTGTTTTCTCTTCTACAAGTATTTTTAATCATTAGATCACATATCCATATGTCATACTTATGTTTTAAAATATTGTTTATTGTAGACTGTATACAATCCCCTGATGAAGTCTTAGGACGAAACGCGTTGGGATTCTGTTGTACGGCCAGACGGTCAATCAAACTTTGAAGATTTTAATAAATTGTTATCTTGGAGAAATGACGTATGGACTATCAATTGAGTAAAGGGCGCTGAACCACATTTGGGAAGTGTATATATATATATATATATATATATATAGAAAGAGGGTGTAGAGGTGCGCTCAGAAGGTGGTTTCACCAATCCACAATTGTAAAAATACGAAATATTTATTTTATACAATAAAACAATTTAAAATACATTTGTTAGAGATCGTTTACAGAGATTGTTGGTGGATCATTGTAATTCATAATAACTCCAATCATAGGTGTAGTTTGATCATGCGAGAAGCCCTACGCGTTTCGTCCACTTGGGACTTCCTCAGGGGTAATACACCAGGATCTATAGAATCTTTATACCTTGATACAATACATATATATTGAAGTGCACTCTTTAGGAGTTATTTAGGGAAGTGTGGTCACTGTTGTAAATTGGATGACCCTGTGATGCTCCACTTAATAAAAAATGCAACGATATCAGAATAAAGGGCGAAATAACACACCTCTCCAACTGATGTATTTTTCAGCTATACAGTCGATTCTTGCTGGGTATTACAGACCCCTGAGGACCACAGTAATCTGGGTCTCCCAGCTGCTGGTACCAATGTGTAAGTACCTTCTGTACTTACACATTGGTACCAGCAGCTGGGAGACCCGGATATTTTATATTTATATAAATATTATATATATATATATATATATATATATATATATATAAATATAATATATATATCTTTTATATTTATATAAATATAATATATATAGAAATATGGATAAAGGCGGTTCAGTTGTGGTGCAAGACTGGACCGCCTACAACAATGAGGTCATGTCCCAATTGTCTGACTTGGAAACATACACTAAAGTAGGGTCAAACCCGATGTATGATGTCAAAAAATTGGTTGACAATAGATTAAACTGTGCTTTGAACAACAGATGGATTGATGAAAAAAATTTCAAATATCTCACGGTGGATGCACCCGTATGTCCGATATTGTACACGCTCCCGAAGGTGCACAAGTCTTTGAGTGCACCTCCGGGGTGTCCTATAATATCGGCCATCGGTTCAGTCCTGCAGCCTTTGGCAGTATTTGTAGACACCTTTTTACAGCTCTGCGTGAGGAAAATGGGGAGCTATGTGCAGGATACTCCTGATTTTCTTCAAAAAATCAAGTCATTAGGCCCAGTGCCGGAGGAGGCACTATTGGTGTCACTAGATGTGTCCTCGTTATACACCGTGATACCCCACGAGGGAGGTCTGTCATCCTTAAGAAAAGCGTTGAGTGAGGATCCCCCTGGCCGCCCCCCCCGGTGGAATTTCTTTTGGAACTTGCCACATTAGTTCTGACTAAGAACCATTTTAGCTATGGTGGAGGTTATTACTACCAGAACCGGGGGACGGCTATGGGGTCCAACCTCGCGCCGGCTTATGCCAACTTATACATGCACTCCTACGAGCATGAATTTATTCTTATTCGATACCATACCCACATAGCAAGTTATATGAGATACATTGATGATGTTTTTATAGTGTGGGTGGGTACTCTGGTGGAGCTAAACGATATGATCCAGTATCTCAATCTACTGGACTCCCCAATCAGATTTACATCACATGTTGATAATAGGGAACTGAATTTTCTTGATGTCACGGTGTACAAGCAAACAAGTGGCTTGGGATATAAGCTCTATCGTAAGGATACAGATCGCAATGTACTCCTGTTCGCCACCAGCCACCACTCGGAGAAATTAAAGGAGGGGCTGCCAATCTCGCAATACCTTCGGGTACTTCACAATAACTCAGACTCAGAGACAGCTGAAGGACAGATATTGGAGATGACCAACAGATTTCTAGCCCGCGGCTATAAACGAGAGGTAGTGGACCGGTGCTTGAAAAAAGCAAGAGCAAGGTTCCAAGACAAAACCAAGAAAGCTCCCTTTGATGAAAAAAGAATGATCTATTCTACCACCTACAATACAGCCTCGCATAGATTGAAGAAATCGTTCCAAAAATCATGGTTGAATAAATATCAGCCACGTTTATGTACTTCAGATGTAAAATAATAAGCGGAAACAAGATGGCGGTGCGTTCCACCGAGTTGGAACGCACGCCGGGATATTTGCTTTATTGACTGACGGTTTTCAGTTTTTCAGCATGATAAAATGCATTTCTTGTGCTTTGTATATTTGAGTACATGATACAGGTTGGGGTTATGTCTGGAGCTAGCCTGCACTTAACATATAAGTATAATTTAGTAGAATGACAGCCCATTGGTTACATGAAGGCACTTCCTGAGTGGGTGGGTATATAGGTTCACCATGGGAACAGTGTAATTTAGGTCTCTGTTGGAGTAAGATCTCTTGCTGCATTGTCTGTCTTGAAGAAGGTCTGAAATGCGGACCGAAACGTTGACGACTGTTTGAAGTTCAATATTTTAATGGTTTGAATAAACAAGAAGTTTTAACTGCGAATTGGTGAGTGCCCTCCTTTCAAAAATTATATATATATATATATATATATATATATATATATAATTACTACTGTTTGAATACAATTTTTGAGGGGGTAGATTGGGAGTGCTGTCCCCGGGTGCTGGGAGGAGGGGGGTCCCTGCGGCTGCTGAGGGGAGGGGGGGTACCTGTCAGCCTGAGGTCGGAGCTCAGCGGAGGGGATGATGTGCGCTGCTGCTGTACCTCTCCCCGCAGCCACGAAGTTCCTGCGGCCAATGTACAGTCAGTGGCGGGGGTCCCTCTGGTGCATGGGAACTAGTACTAGTTCCCATGCGCTGGAGGGACCTCCGACACTGACTGTCCATTCGCCGCAGGGACTGCCTGCCAGGGGTGGTACAGCAGCGGCGCACATCATCCCCTCCGCTGATCTCCGACCGCAGGCTGACAGGTACCCCCCCCTCCCCTCAGCAGCCGCAGGGACCCCCCTCCTCCCGCAGCAGCTGGGCACATCTTCCCCAGCGCTGCACTCTGTGGACCCGCTGCGGGTGCCTGCACCCACAGCGGGATCATTTACACCGCCATTTACACGGGTCCTATCCGGGTTCTACCCAGGTCAGGACCTGGGTAGAGGACCCGTGTAAATGGACACGGATATACCCCATTTACACCACCGATGATCCGGGTCTGACCTGCAGCTGACCCAGATTTTTCGGCGGTGTAAAAGGGGTATTAGATGGACAAAACCATGTGCACTGCAGGGGGGAAGATGTCACATGTGCAGAGAGAATTAGATTTGGGTGAGTTATTTTGTTTCTGTGCAGGGTAAATACTGACTGCTTTATTTTTACACTGCAATATAGATCTCACTTGAAGTAAAACCCATCCCAAATCTAATTCTATCTGCACAAGTAACATCTTCCCCCCTGCAGTGCACATGGTTTTGTCCATCTAAGAAGGAATTTGTCAGAAAGAGTGAATCAAAATAACCCCCTATGTGACATCATGTAAACTAAGGAACTATAGGACAAAGGTTCATAAAATATACTAGGGCACTTCTATGGTTCAGAAAATGTATTAGGGTCATATTATGGGACATAGTAATAAATGCTTTGGAGAGGTGTCTCCCAAGCAGTATGACTGAGACCCCTTCAATATGTGGCAATGGGGCCAATGAAGTTCTGATTACACAACTGAAAATGACCTTTTCAAATATACAGAAAAGTTATAGTTATTAACCCCTTCCATGGCAGTCCCGGAAATTTTCCGGGTCAAGCTGCGGTGCCGCAGCGGGCAGTCCCGGAAAATTTCCGGGCATGCCACAAATCTACAGGTGTGCACCATTACCATCACCTCAGCAGCGACCCCCACTAGGCCGCTCCCTCCCCACCTCCACTGTTGTGCCCCCCCCCCCATACCTTCGCTCCGGCGATCGTTCGCCGGAGCCATTACTTTGGGAGAGATGGTGGCAGGCTCGGGGATGTTCGGCACAGCTCGGGGGACTCAGATTGCTCGGGTGTTCAGGCGTCCGAGTCCTCCCGAGCCTCCCCGAGCCTGCCGACTGCTGCCGGCTAGTGTGTTGCTATGATTGGCAGCGGCCGCAGCGGCAGGGGAGCTCCACACTGAAGATCGCTGGAGCGGGGGGCTGCGCGCGGGGGGGGGGGGGGTGGTGTCACAGGAGGGGAGGGGAGCGCTGGGACTCATCTGCCCCATCAGTGGATGGTTTTTCTGGTACAGGAAAAACCTGTCCTATTTAGGTACTCCTGCCCCAGAAAACCCCACCACTGAAGGGGTTAATCTAATCATGTAGTTCACCTAGTCTAGAGCAGTTATCATTACAGTCAGTGCTGCCTACAGATCTATTATCTTATTTAATGGAATTTATTGGTAACAAATGTATTAGTAACAACTAATGACATTGTCTTTAGTTATACCAGCTGAAAACTATTGGTAAAGCACAGCTACATTGTGAATTGATTAAATATATATATATATATTTTTGCCAAACTTCCAGTAGCCATTTGTTTTGTGTATAAATAGTATTTAGTGATTAATGCAGGCAAAATACCTGTCATTAATCATACGTCAATATTCATTAATCATACTTTCAATTACTGAACATGGAGCATGTTACTTGTAATATGTGATATGTTTGTGTCAGGATAATTTACAGAGCTGGGACAAAATATTCCAGTATTTTAAAAGCATGGTAAGAAATATATTGTATTGAAATGTCATGGTTACAGTTTAGGCTGACGCTGGGGGCAGTGTTATTCAATGTAAAGAGAAACACTTAATGAAGACAGGGTTTGGCTGAAAACTGGAACCGGACAGATCCCCAGAATGCCGGACCAGACAGGCTCCATTCATCATTCTATGTTATTCCAGAGCTTGTAGGCACATTTTACTTATGACTCTTAGGGCCCCATTTATCATTGATCACATTTACAATGCGATCTGGGCGGAATATTACCGCTCAGGATTGCATTGTAAAATGTGATAATTTCGCCCCAATGTATGACCTGCTAGGCGCAGGGACAGGACTCCGAAAAGAGTCTGTCACTGCAATGCCCGGAGCTGGAAGCCAGGGGGGACGGGGAGGGGGGGGGGGGGGGGGGGGGGTCTACGCGACCCCGCTGACCGCACTGCCATCCGGGCAGTGCGATGTGTAGCCATAGGCAACAATGGGTTATCGCCATATCAGAATGGTGATAACTCAGGGGTGCGAAGCCGGGCTGCCCGATGTTGATACATCGGGCAGCTTCGCATCCCCTATAGAAACCTATGGGGGATGTGGCCGGTGGCGCTGCAGGGGGGATTGCAGCAGGTATCAGAGATTCCTGCTGCGGTCCCCTGTGATACATTAGGGCAGTGGTTCCCAACCCTGGATCTCAAGTACCCCCCAACAGTGCACGTTTTCCAGGTCTCCACACAGAATAACAAGTGACATAATTAGCTCCACCTGTGGATCTTTTAAAATGTGTCTGAATAATGAGTGCACCTGCCGGGTGACCTGGAAAACGTGCACTGTTGGGGGTACTTGAGGACCAGGGTTTGGAACCAGTGCATTAGGGGGATACTTAATATTTGCGGCTAACCCCGGAATATTACTTGATAAATGCGGCCCTTAGTGTTAAGGAAATCTTAAGAGCACCAAATAACATTGGGCGTGATTCAGCCACTACCCATAACCTCCCCAGATGGTCCCTGTCAATCACTTTCCATATGATTGTTCACTGCGAGCGGCTTTGCAAAAATACTTTGCAGTTATAACTTCACCACTGTGTACAAATCATCAATGCGACCGTATCTGAATCTTGACCCTTGTTTGGAAAGCCGGCTTACTGAGCACAATAACAGTACTTACTGTTGATTTTTTAGCTGCAATAGATGTTTTGTGCTGTGCATAGTGCAGTAAAGAGTGATAGTTTAGCCCAATGTGTTACTTAATGTTTTTAGTTGTATTATTTTGCTAAATTAAATTATTATTAGATTACAATTTAAAAGAGTTTTCCACCTAAAACAAAAAATGATATGTTCTATAATACTATCCATTCCATGTACTGTATACGAGGATGTTAGCTGTACTGGCTAACGGGTGTGGATCAGTTGGTCACCAGCAAGTTGTTATACAGTCATTAGGTCCAAACCATTAGGTCAACATGCATTTAGGTCGACATGTGTCTAGGTCGACATGCAGGAAACTAGGTTGACATGGGTTAGGTCGAAAGGGTCATAAGTTCGACAGGGTCATTAGATCGACATGGGTTAAGTTGACAGTCAAAAGGTCGACAAGGGTTTTTTCACAGTTTTTTACCTGAATGTCGACACGGTCGACATGGCCACAGGTTAAAGTGCACTGCATCGCTCGCTGCACTCGCCATGCTTCGGGCTCGGTGCATCGCTTCGCTCGGCACACTATTTTATTCTCCTACCATGCCCTAGTGGATGGTAGGGCATGAAATACCGCCTGTCGGCTCAGAAAACAGTAAAAAAAAACATGTCGATCTTTTGACTGTCGACCTAACCCATGTTGACCTAATGACCCTGTCGACCTAATGACCCTGTCGACCTAGACTCATGTCGACCTTCCTGCATGTTGACCTAGGCACATGTCGACCTAAATGCATGTCGACCTAATGGTGTTAACCTAATGACCCAATGACCGTATCCACATGCAAATGGCATTACAGTACTATTACAGTATTTCTCAAATACTAATTGGAAGTATATATATATATATATATATATATATATATATATATATATATATATATATATATGTAGTGGAAAAAAGTGAGATGGGCGCCTTCTGGTGCAGTATATTGATATTACAACGGATCCCTTCACCTTAAGTGAATAAATCACCCCTAGTGTGTACAAGTGTACCGTAATCAGTGGTCTCCCAACCACTCTTTTATTCGCTTAATTGATAGGTGCCTCTGGGTGTCTGGTAGCTTCAATATTTCTCAGCTCCGTGTATAAACAACAATACACCTCAGGTATACAGGAATGGAAAAAGGAATATAATAGCGTAATATTGCTAACACACTTTTATTAAAAAGCAAACAAGACAAAATTTGCCCGTACAATTAAAAAGAAAATCAAGAGCTTATCTGATGCATTTGAGTCTCCTGAAGAAGTCCAAGCCGTTTTCGAGGCGGGGGATGAAACGCGTTGAGAGAGGGACTCGTACCTATGCAATGACTGAATGACCTCATCAAATGCATCAGATAAGCTCTTGATTTTCTTTTTAATTGTACGGGCAAATTTTGTCTTGTTTGCTTTTTAATAAAAGTGTGTTAGCAATATTACGCTATTATATTCCTTTTTCCATTCCTGTATACCTGAGGTGTATTGTTGTTTATACACGGAGCTGAGAAATATTGAAGCTACCAGACACCCAGAGGCACCTATCAATTAAGCGAATAAAAGAGTGGTTGGGAGACCACTGATTACGGTACACTTGTACACACTAGGGGTGATTTATTCACTTAAGGTGAAGGGATCCGTTGTAATATCAATATACTGCACCAGAAGGCGCCCATCTCACTTTTTTCCAGATTCACATATAAAGATTCCCGGGAACAGGAATCAACAGGAGAGGAGCGGCCACTCGAAAAAGAGGATCTGTGCAGGATTATAGAAAACGGACACATAGGGGGAAATTTACCAATATGAAAAACCTAGTTTTTCGTATTGGTATTTTCCCTACGACTGCATACGACTGTTTAAGTCGTATGCAAAGTCGTGTTCCGGAGGATCAGTTACAAAGCAGTCATATACGACTGCTTTGTAACCCTCCGATGGTGTAATGATTCGTATTAGCGGCCGTATATACGGCTGCTAATACGAATTATTTCTAGCAGTCTGCACGGATCAGTCAGATCCGTGCAGGCTGCATGGTGTAAAAAAAATAGAAAAATAAATAAATTAAAAAAAAAAACGGCGTGGGGTCCCCCCCACAGCCGAAACCAGCACCAGGCTGACAGAGCCTGGAGCCGGTAATTAAAAATCAGGGAACCCGACAAATAGGGGTTCCCCGATTTTTAACAACCAGCCCCAGGCTCCTGCTCTGGGGCTGGTTCCCAAAATACGGGGGACAAAATGACTAGGGGTCCCCCGTATTTCAAGAACCAGCCCCAGGCAAAACCAGCCAGCGGGTAATGCCACAGCCGGGGGGAGACTTTTTATGCAAGTCCCCCCGGCCAAAGCATTAACCCTACCGACCAGTCAGCCTGGCCAGGGGCCCTGGGGGAGTGGGGACCCCCCCAATAAAGGGGTCCCCCCCCTCCAGGACTTACCTGACCAGGCTGAAGCCTGGTGCTGTCCTCGATGCCCCTGGGCGGTGGGCATCGAGCTGATGGTTTTGTGTAAAAAATAGAATAAAAACCATTGTTTTTTACTGTGGCACTACAAGTGCCAGCAAGCCTCCCCAGCAAGCTGGGACTTGGAGAACCACAAGTCCCAGCCTGCTGGGCATTAAAGGGCCCGCTGGGTCTTGTAGTGCCACCGTAAAAAAAATAGTTAAATAAAACACACTGACACCCGTTTTAAATAAAAGTTTAATACACACATTACATACATACTGATACTTACCTTTCTTGATCCCGTAGGTAGCCCTGGTCCTGATGTCCTGTGTCGTCCTCCAGGTCCATGTCGGCTGTCTGCGTCGTCCTCCAGGTCCATGTCGACGGTCCGTGTCGTCCTCCAGGTCCATGGCGGTGTCCGGGTCCGAAGAAATCCATGTTGGAGCTGTGGAAGGAAATCCTACTCACCTGTTCCTGCGCTGAAGAAGTCTTCTCTTGATCCGACGTAGTCCAGGTAATCTTCCTGCTGTCGCCGGTCCCCGCTGTCTCCGCTGTCCGTGCATCGCGCTGAGGAGAGATGCTGAAGTTTCATATTCGGCGCCTCTCCTCAGACTGAATTCTATTGGCCGCCTAGCAGGCCAATCAGGAGCCGACTTTCTCGGCTCCTGATTGGCCTGCTAGGCGGCCAATAGAATTCAGTCTGAGGAGAGGCGCCGAATATGAAACTTCAGCATCTCTCCTCAGCGCGATGCACGGACAGCGGAGACAGCGGGGACCGGCGACAGCAGGAAGATTACCTGGACTACGTCGGATCAAGAGAAGACTTCTTCAGCGCAGGAACAGGTGAGTAGGATTTCCTTCCACAGCTCCAACATGGATTTCTTCGGACCCGGACACCGCCATGGACCTGGAGGACGACACGGACCGTCGACATGGACCTGGAGGACGACGCAGACAGCCGACATGGACCTGGAGGACGACGCAGACAGCCGACATGGACCTGGAGGACGACACAGGACATCAGGACCAGGGCTACCTACGGGATCAAGAAAGGTAAGTATCAGTATGTATGTAATGTGTGTATTAAACTTTTATTTAAAACGGGTGTCAGTGTGTTTTATTTAACTATTTTTTTTACGGTGGCACTACAAGACCCAGCGGGCCCTTTAATGCCCAGCAGGCTGGGACTTGTGGTTCTCCAAGTCCCAGCTTGCTGGGGAGGCTTGCTGGCACTTGTAGTGCCACAGTAAAAAACAATGGTTTTTATTCTATTTTTTACACAAAACCATCAGCTCGATGCCCACCGCCCAGGGGCATCGAGGACAGCACCAGGCTTCAGCCTGGTCAGGTAAGTCCTGGAGGGGGGGGACCCCTTTATTGGGGGGGTCCCCACTCCCCCAGGGCCCCTGGCCAGGCTGACTGGTCGGTAGGGTTAATGCTTTGGCCGGGGGGACTTGCATAAAAAGTCTCCCCCCGGCTGTGGCATTACCCGCTGGCTGGTTTTGCCTGGGGCTGGTTCTTGAAATACGGGGGACCCCTAGTCATTTTGTCCCCCGTATTTTGGGAACCAGCCCCAGAGCAGGAGCCTGGGGCTGGTTGTTAAAAATCGGGGAACCCCTATTTGTCGGGTTCCCTGATTTTTAATTACCGGCTCCAGGCTCTGTCAGCCTGGTGCTGGTTTCGGCTGTGGGGGGGACCCCACGCCGTTTTTTTTTTTAATTTATTTTTTTTTCTATTTTTTTACACCGAAGCCTGCACGGATCTGACTGATCCGTGCAGGCAAAAACGCAAATACAACATGAAAATGGTGTTCTATTTTCCTGTCGTATTTGCGTGGGTGTTTTACACCACTAAGCAGCCGTATTATCAGTACGGCTGCTTAGTAAATCAGAAACCACCATTCTTTTGAATGGTGATTTCTGTCGTATTCTATCGATGGTGTAGACATTCGTATTTGTAACTACAAATACGAATGTTCCATCTTTAGGAATACGAATTGTTGTATTTTTGGGATTGTAAATCCCGAAAATACAAATTCGTAAAAAAAAGGTGTATTTCTCCCTACGAATACACCTTTTTTCTACGAATCCATTTTGGTAAATGTCCCCCATAGTGTCAATCTTCCTAAAAAAGACTTGACAGGGGGACATTCACTCAGCGCTAGTACCACCAATATCTTATATATATATATATATATATATATATATATATATATATATATATATATATGCAATAAGATCGCACTCCATACAAAATATGCAACCGCTGGGGTGATGTCCAGAACTTTCCTTACAAGAAACAAAGTCCATGTATATAAAGACCAAAAAGACACACTCTCCAGACTGTTTGATGCAAAATAAAAAGCTGTGTATTTGTATTCACATAGACATCATAGTATAAAGAAGGGTACTCAACGTTAGCGTTTCAGTCCATATAGGACCTTCCTCAGGAGTTAGACAACAAGGGCATCCATTTGGGGTGAAGCACAGCGTGGACCACACAGCAGGTTCCTACAGCAAGGAGCCACTGTTGGTCCTGTGATATAGTACCCTTCTTTATACTATGATGTCTATGTGAATACAAATACACAGCTTTTTATTTTGCATCAAACAGTCTGGAGAGTGTGTCTTTTTGGTCTTTATATATATATATATATTTTTTTTTTTATTTTAGCTTATTTTATTTTAGCTTTAAAAGCATGATTATGTGTCATCACTAGAACATAAACTTCCTAAATGACTTTCCATGTAAAGTTCTCCATTTGGAGGGGGATTTCTGACATGTTTTTGCATCACAATATGTGAAATAGGTTTATAATATTTCCCATGTACTGTAAATGACAGTTTCCATGTGTGCAGAACATTTGAATTTAAAAAAGTCTACTAAAGCCTTGAAAATCTAGAAAATCTAGTGTCTACGGCGGTAAGCGGATAAAAGGTCAGTCTTAATTGGATTGTCAAGTCTGGATTAAGGGAGGGGCAACCCACAATAGGAGCCCCCACACATAAAGAGTTTATTAATCTAATTTGGGGGCTCAGTTGTTCATCAACAGCTCATGATGAGGATCTCCTCTGTCTTTAGTAATTCACAGAGCAGCAGGCAAGGGCTCAGGGTCAGTATCTTGCATAGTTGCCTACCCTCCTGCATTCTGCAGAAGACTCCCTGAAATAGCAGCAATCTCCCTCTCTCCCTCATTAATTTACCAATCTCCCTCATTTTCCCTAGCCCACATTACACTGTTACATTTTTTGGGAAAAAGGAATGAGAGATAAATACATTTACATTGAATCATCTGCCCCATTTCCCAGCACTTTAGCAAGTATAGTAGCTCTTAGTAGTAGTAGTACATTTATTTATAAGGCGCCACAAAGTGTCCGCAGCGCTGTACATAGCAAACAAAAAACAAATTACAAGGTAACGTACAGGGTGTGTTGAAAAATACAGTATAAATAGGGGTATAGCTGGTAGAACTAAAATCAGCATCAGTTCAGAAGTAGGTGTCAAGATTGTCGAGGAGACTGAGGATGAAGTAGAGGAAGGGAAGAACAGGCCAGAAGCACAGGTGAGGTAAAGAGGTAGGGTGAGTACGTGAGGAAGGAGGACCCTACTCATAAGAGTTAACATACTAAAAGGAGGTGGGTGGACGAACGAAAAACAATAGGAAAGTAGGAACGGATGGGAACGGAGGCAGGATAGGAGGATCAAAAGAGGTTAGAAGGAGGGATAGGCTAGTCGAAAAAAGTGGGTTTTGAGGGAGCGCTTGAAGGAGGTAAGGGAATCAAAAAGCCTGATGGGTGGCGGGAGGTTGTTCCAGTGCAGGGGGGCAGCGCGAGAGAAGTCTTGGACACGGGAGTGGGAGGAGGTGATTAGGTGAGAGGTCAGTCGGCGGTCAGCGATGGAGCGAAGAGGACGGGAGGGAGTGTGGATAGAGATCAGTAAAGAGAGGTAAGGAGCGGTGGAGGAGGAGAGAGCCTTGTAGGTGGTGGTGAGGAGTTTAAAGAGAACTCGGAAGGGAATGGGGAGCCAGTGAAGAGATAGACAGAGGGGGGAGGCGGAGGTAGAGCGGCGGGAGAGGAAGATGAGCCTAGCAGCAGCGTTAAGAATGGATTGGAGAGGTGCGATGCGGGTTAGAGGTAGCCCAGAGAGAAGGATGTTGCAGTAGTCAAGGCGGGAGATGACAAGAGAGTGAATGAGAATTTTGGTCGCGTCAGTGGAGAGGAATGGTCTGATGCATGTTGCGTAGGTGAAAGCGCAAGACTGTGAGAGAGCACAAATGTGGGGGGTGAAAGAGAGGGAGGAGTCAATGATGACACTCTAACTAACTGCTTTAGGGGTTATCTACATTTGGATAAAGTAATTTTAAAAGATTCCTCTCAGATGTAGCAGTACACACCCACGCTTCTAGGTGCCACGTTCACAATCTCTTTTAACAATCTCTCCATATATGGAACTAGACACGCCCTTTGGGTGGAGCATGACATGCCCCCTCAATGGGTTGCTGTGCAAAATTCTACTACCAACTATAATCTCCCTGAAACTAGTTTTCAAAAGTAGGCAAGTATGGTATCTTGGGATGCGGATAACATTGCGGCGGTCAGGATGCTGGTGTTCAGTATACTTATGCTGACATCCTGATTGCCCTCAGAAGACCGGCGCTGGAACTCCAAATAGATCAGGATGCTGACACCAGAATACATAGCCATCATCGCGAATGGTAAGTATGTGTGTGCGGCCGAGGAAGGGGGGTTAGGTTTAGGAACTAGGGGGGTGGACATAATGTTAGGCTGTGGGAAGTGGAATGTTCGGGATAGGAAACAGGGATGAGGTTAGGTTTGGGCACTAGCTAGAAGGGTTGGGTTAGGCTGCTAGAAGGTACGGTTAGAGGGGCAGGGGGAGAGTATTCTTACCTGACTTTCCCTCCATCGGGAAGACCACCGGTCATACATATACAGATGGAGAGTCTCTAGTTCTTGCATGGGTTGGCGATAGAATCGCCAGCCCCCACCAGCTGCCAGGCCCCGCCATCTGTCAGATGGGAACGTGCACGCACGAGACGCTCGCATGCCCCGTTCCGACGGAGCTCCTCGCTTCTGTCCCCGCATCTCTGTCCGCCATCACCGGTTCCGCAGCCTCTCCACTCCCCCCACTAACCCTGCCCATCTCTCTGAAGCGGAGATGGGCAGGGTTCCACCGCCCAGCCGCCGAGTGACTTGGACGCATGTGTGTGTGAGACGCTCACACGTCCCAGTCTAATGGAGTCCATCTCAGCCAGCGCTTGCCAGCAGGGACATTCTAGCAAGTGCTGGAGCTGAATGAGAGTGGCTCCATCTGTATATCCCTGTATATCGCGGGATTCTGGTTAACTATACTGTAAGACACTGCCCCTAAGCTGGACTCGTGTGTGCTCCGGCACTCTATCCTTGCTGGTGTCAATTGGCTCACACACATTGTCAGTGAACTGATCCAGTCAATAGGTGAAAACCAAAAGGTTGGCATGCACGAGGTCAACAGTGGCAAAAGGTTGACACAAGCAAAAGGTCAATGGTTTAAAACCACTGTGAGAAAACCATTAAGGATTAAGGGCCTAATTCATGTACACATTTGTCTGCGCAGCTGCAAATATTTAGGTTACAGAGTTACTAGTCATCGCAAGTGAAGCTGTCAACCAGAAAAGAAGATAGCTGCCAACCAAAGCCATTGCAGACTCATTCACAGCTGCATACATATACATAGACTATACACAATGGGTCATTCTGGTTCACTCGCTCGGATGTGAATTCGCACCCTTGTGAGTCCACCAGAACCCACCCTGCGAATAGCAGGCCGCCTCCACTCTATGCACGTTCGCACGTTCGCACGTTTACATAAACATCCATTTGCAGGCCAGGCGGGAAACTCCCACATCTTTTGATTGTCACCAACCATTGAAAGATGTGGTGCGTGCCGTGCACACATGTATAAAGTCACTCTCAGGTCACTTATAAATGTGTGCACATTCAGGAGGAATGGGCGGGCATCCTGTGATGTCAGCTGCCCGCCCCCGGCGCCCACGTCACCGGGTGATTTCCACGGGAACGCCCAGCATTTTCATGGGAATGCCCAAAAAACGCTGGCCGCTCCCATGAGCGAGTACCCCGGGTGTACCCAGGGCCGGTGCAAGGCACCGGAGCGCCCCAGGCGAGGGGGGGTGGGGCGCCCCGGTTCCCCCTGGGGGGGCGGCGGTGGCTACCTGCGGCGCTGTGTGATCTGGCGGCGGGGTCCCTGCAGTGATGCGCGCTATCCGACAGCCAGGCGGCGGCGAGGGAAGCGCTGACGGGTTTGAAAACTCGCTGCACGCTGATTGGCTGAATCTCAGCCAATCAGCATGCGGAATGTTTTCAAACCCAGCAGCGCTTCCCGCGCCGCCACCTGGCTGCCGGATAGCGAGCATCACTGCAGGGACCCCGCTGCCAGATCACACAGCGCCGCAGGTACCCGGCACGGACAACCCTGCAGCCTCCATGCGAGAGGCGAGGAGCGAAGTGCCGCCCTCCAGTGGCTGGCGCCCCAGGCAAATGCCTAGATTTGCCTAGTGGTGGCGCCGGCCCTGGGTGTACCCAGTGATACAAGAAACCAGCACAATGGATAGGCAAAAATAGATCAGATCTCAGAGACAGTTGGCTAACAAGCAGGTATATAAATGTCCTATAATGTCTCTAATATTACAGGGCTCAACTAAAGTCCCCTTCTACAGTATATTATTTTCTGAAATTGCAGTACTAAAATTTAGGAGTCATTGTAGCTATGTAATAATAGGCTTCTAAATCTATTGTGAGCGTAAGCCGTGGGTACTGTCTCACAGCTTGTGTGTAAGCACTTAATGAGCATCTTAGATGGAATACAATTTAGGATGATGGCTTGTAGGGTACATATTATACTACATTTATAGCAAGTTAACATTTGCAACTTACTGCCCAGTTTAACACTACAGTAATATACAGTATTTAGGACATACATTTATGCCTCACTGAATAATACGCTGTATAAAGGTGATATAACTGCCAGACATTGCAGTTTGCAAAGTAAGGCATAATCTCACAAGATACTGACTAGTTACCATGTCAACCATTGTGGATGCTACTGATTATATTTATCAGACATATGTAAGCAAAGCAGGATGGGGGTGGTCACCATGGCAACCAGGAATCCTAACCAAGATAACCTGTGTAGTGTTCTTCTAATGATTATGTCCATTTTTGGACTAATTAGTGTGGATTCAATTATATGAACAACTCTCCTATAAAGACCCATTGAGAGGAATATATAGAAAAGATGAAATCTTATTGGAAATAATTATTGTGTATGACAACTACAAATAATACAGACGTAAAACATGATAACTGTACCTCCGCCCCCTACCCAGCAAAATATTATATTTTTATATTAAAATACAGTGATACCAATGTAAACAATGCCTACTCAAGTTTTTAGAAAACACATCGGTTATGAAAGTATTTCTGTCCCCTGCACTCAATACTGCAGACATATCGTGAAATGAAGAAAATATCCATGAATTTAAGTAGAATGTACTGTAGATAATACATTCTACCAGAGGCGGATTTAGACCTCATGGGGATCTAGGTGAGATACTGGTTTGGGGCAATCCTCACTCAAACAATCCATAATTTTTACTGTTGATTGAACTGGCATCAATAGAGGAGTACCTCTGGGCATGCACAGTCTAAATAGATAAATGCTCATCGGCATTGCATACAAATCTGAATAGAGTTCTAGGTCTTTTTGAAGTAGGCTTAATACTTGTCTCACATTTAAAGTAAACTGACTGCCCACATACAGTGGATAAAAAAAACATTTTGTGTGTCCAAACCCTTTTTTTATGTCCAACAAACAATATTAAATGGGCTTTGGGAGTGTGGGCAGGTTCATGTCATTTGTTATAACATCATGCGATAGTTGTTCATTTTTTCTCTGGGAATTTTTTTGGAGCCTCTTGAGACCTGCTGAGCCCTAGGCAGCTGCCTAAGTTGCCTTGTGGAAAATCCACCTCTCTATTCTACATTAAGAAATAATTGTCCACAAAACTTCAGCTTAAAATGTTAATGCAAAAGGATATGAAGGTTTTGTTGTCACAACAGATGTGGCTATAATTGACATTTAATTACATTAAGTACACTTCCCTTCTGCATCCACACACATTTTTATTTTCAACACCTCTACCTCTTTCCTTAGCATTGTAAAAAAATTAGATTTCAGGTTGAACTTCTTAGACTTTCTTCCCCCTGGACCACCCTTAGGAGATTTTGTAGTTCTATCTTCAATGGCAGCAGCCATAACACTAGCACTTGGTTGCTGTCTGAGTCAGAGATCCGACATGCAGCATGCATGGTACTACGCAACGGACCTGATGTCAAACATATGCAATTTGGCCATGGGATCGGGTGGAAAGTGGTCAAATCACACTACTGTATGGTCAGCTTTACACACTTAACTTCTTCTAACCATCAGGTGTTGCAGAGGAAGAGTCATGCTCTTTAATGGTGCTGATTAGACTGCAACCATATTAAAGACATTTGCCTGGGACTGTCCCACCCACAATCTGCATTGTCTCATAGCGGGGAGTTGGGTGTAGCACATACTGCAGCTCTGCATACATATGGCATCTATTCACATTGGAGATAGCACCTGGGAGCAGTCCTGCATCTTGGAGATTGCATGGCATGACCACAAAGTGATGCAAATGTTAATGCCTGAGTCTCCACCCCATTCACCGAGGCTTCAACTGCTCATATACACGCATGGGTAAAAGTGTGGGGGGGAACGGGGTGGAGCCACCTGTAATGGGGAGGAGGAACTAGTTGAACCTACACCTTGGTCCTGCTTATTAATTATAATAGAAAAGCAATGTACTGTAGTTTGCAATGGGGGACCTGGTTTTGCCTAATGGAGGAGGTGAGGGGGTAGGAATTAGGCAGCAAAGGGAAATGAGTCCCCCTACTATTCCAGTACCACTTTAAGCCATATATACATGCATAGTCCTGCTTTAGATACCTTTAATGTTGGGAGGTACAGTATGTTCTAGCCATATATCTTATTGAAGCAATTGACCCCTCCTGTAGCATTTTCCCCACACGGTAGTCTTGATGACCAGGTAGTATTATATTGCTACCCATGTACATATGTCCAAACTGCAGTATTACTCCCCTCATTTTCCATATGTCCCAGTTGCAGCTTTAACATCTAGCCCCATTTCCATGAGTCCCCACTACAGAATTGACCCCCTGCATTATACATCTAGCATTTCTAAGCTAAAATTACTTTGTTGGAGTATTTTATTGATTTACTTAAAAAAAATAATTAAGAAACTAGGCAGTTTTATTTATTATCTACATTATATTCTACTTATGCAAATATCGACCACATGATTTATTCATATCTAATTGCTATGCAGGAAGGAAGAGTCTTAATTGCTATATGTATCCAAACCATTTGGAAAAGTATCTTCCATCTTCAAGATGTTCTTTGATTTAGAGAAAAAAAAAACCTGGGTAAGTGTGTGATAAATACATACAAATTAAAGGATCAGAACAAATAAAAAAACGTTCAAAACAGATTGTCCACCAATAAAGATACATACAACTAGGCAATATTCTAAACGATATAGCTTATTTTGGCTCTTCTGAGTGATCACTTGAAATATTGGACAGTGTGTTTGCTATGAATGACAAACAATGCAATGCCTGGTGGGCCGTTAATGACCCCCCATTGTATGCACATGCAGCTCAATTTGACATATTGTGACACATCGGTCCCTGGAGCAGGGACCCGATGACATCACTATACAATATCATTAATGATATTGTTTAATTTGTATGTGCTATATAGTTCATGGGTTATCATTGCCGATACGGCTCATGGAACGAATCATCAACTGTGTGTGCACCTTAAGTCTTTCATTGAAATAAGAGTTATTTAAAGACTAATAATTGCTTTTAAATGTAATTTTTCTAGAACATTTCCTCCTTACCAATGTAGAACCAATGCAATTGCCTAGAGCAACAAGTCAACACTTACTAGTAAAAAATCATTTTGGTGATGGAATTTGTCACAACTACTGGTGCCCAGACTCTGTATTAATCTCTGAGTATGGGTGGATCTAGCACAGGGCTAGGTGATGACAATTGTCTGAATGGCTATGGTGGTATTGTGGGGTTCGGTGCATGACACTAAACTCATTAGTTCAGGTAGCTGGACAGGTGACCTGGCCCGGGGGAGGGGGGGGGGGGCATATGTTGGTCCTAGTAAGATCCCTTCCAGGAATCCAGGCAGACACAAGGGCAAGTGGCTTGCTGCTGCTTATATAAACCTTGACTAGGAGATGCACTGTCGCTGCCAAGCTTACAGCTCCTAAGCCCCTCAGAACCTTGGGGCACCTCTTCAGGTTGGTTCCTGGTATGTCTTCTTTGACACCACTTTGTTGCCGGGCCTGAGAAGGTATCAAATGGTCTAGTCATTCATACAGAATGGATGCCATTAGCACCCATAACATGAGTTTTTTTGGTGCAGATCAACTTGGTTCATACTTAACTATCCAAGTGGACATAGAGATAGATTATAAGAGTGTGCCAGGCGTAGCGAGAAATCCTGCCCTAAGCATGGTGATCACATGGGGACACTGTGCACTTATAGGGGGAAACTTACTAAGATGTATAGTCTACTTCACATGTGATGTTGCTATGGGCAAACCAATCAGATCCTGTCTACTATCTGAATAAGAAGTAGATTCTGATTGGTTGCCCATAGCAACATCACATGTGAAGTAGAATACACATCTTAGTAAATTCCCCCCATAGTGTCTATGTCGACCTATGTCAACATAGCCACAAGAAAACTAGGAAAACTCATGTCTACCATTTGACTGTCGACCACGCTCCCTTCGATCTAATGCTTGCGTCTAACTTTCGTCTCTGTAGATCTAGACGCGGTAAACTATCTTTAGGTCTAACTAGATGGGTTCAACTAAGGGTGGTCGAGGATAACACGGTCAATCTAGACAGTGTTGAACCACTATACTAGGGGTGGCCAACCTATCAGAGGCAAAGAGTCAAAAATTATCTTCTGGTAAGACAAAGAGCCGATGTCTCACATTCGGGCGAACGGCACGCATATCTTTCCGTCTCGTCTCGGTGCGGCGCACCAGGCCGGATAGCTGAAACTGGCTCCATCTATATATAGATACATTGGGATAATGTATTATATATATATATAGCCAAGGCGTGAGCAACACTTCCTCAACCAGCCCAATCAAATGGGGTGCTCTCCATAACCATCAAGGGTTAATCCATCCGTCCAGACGTTGGCACTCACCCAAAAAAGAATTCTCACAGGCAGTTGTTACATCAACATTTGAACCAGGCTGTTTCAGGTGCCTAAATTGTATAACATGCAGGTCTCTTACTACAGGTGAATCCTTTTGACCCTTCCAGTGGTACAGAATCCGACACAGGGTAACTCGCACTACCAAGTATGTTATTTATATGATTACCTGCCCCTGCTCACTCATGGCTGGCCCCAGGCACTCTATTAAATTGGCCCTTGAGAAAGGGGTGAGTGACCAACCTGTGGCCAGACATTTTCTAGAAGCTCGCCATACTATTCCCATGCTACGCTACATGATCATTGATCATATCCCTAGTAGTTTACATAGGGGCAATAGATCACAAAAACTGTTGCAATGCGAAGCACAGTGGATACAGCGTCTAGGAACGTTAGCACCTAAAGGCCTTAATGAATTCAGAGGACTACACTGCTTCCTGTAGGCTTGCCATCTCTGTCAGGAATATTACTGTTGTGATAAGGAGTTAATGAAGAATGGCCATAGTCCATGCTTAACAGTAAGCCCTGAGGCCTCTCATTAATAGTTATAGGTCAGTAATCCGTAGTATGTTGCATCATTGGGATAATGTATTATGAGATACCGTTGGATAGAATGTTATGTATTATGATATGACCCCTCATCTTGCATTACTTAAAAAAAAAAAATGTCTTTATGCTGCCATACATAAGAAAAGTGACTTTCGGAAAATGGCTGCCCCCACACGAAAGACAGTTTTTTAAAATGGATTTTCCTATGGGGCAGACATTTTCCGAAAGTCACTTTTTTTTATAAGCGCATCGGTCCTTACTACTACCGGGATCTGCAACCGAACTCAGGTACCGGCTCCACGGAGGGGAGGGGGGGCTGAAGACTGCACTGGGAGATCGGGGGATGTTAACCCGGGAGATCGGGTAATGTTAACGCGCGCGGGGGGGGTCGGCGGCGGGCGGCTCCAGTGCTATGAATATTTAATGAGCGCTCATTAAATATTCACTGCGCTGAATTTAGGACCCAGCTCATTGGCTGGGTCCTAAATACCGTTTCAGACCCGATTTTGATCCCAAAATACCGGGTCTGAAACGGGTAGGACCCTGCATTTTAACCGGTTTGAAAAAATTGTATTTTCAAACCGGTTAATTGGATCTGCACCTTTCAGACCGCACAGATTACCGTTTTAAAACGGTAAAAAAACGGCAATATACCGTTTCCAAAGTGCGGTCTGAAAGGGGCATAAGTGGCACTTGAAAAACCTGGTCAACTTTGTTTATTTTTAATGGTATGATGGTGGAAAAAAGAATGGGGAGTTATTTAATGTCAGGGCCATTTGCAGATTCTACAATCATAAGAGAGGTAAACAAGCACAGGGACAGACTTGGGCAGTAAGTACATCCATAGCAATGAGGGTGAGGCCACAGATTATGTGCCTTGCTTCCCAGCACACCCCCATCCATCTCTCCAGATCGGAGGGAGGAACGAGATCCTGATGGCTTGGAACAAGACACAAATGGCGAGAGAGGAAGGGAAACTGGAAAAAACTGCTACCACTGCAATTAAACCAAAACAACCTGCCCAGAAACATTCTCTTAATTCTAATGGTCTTAGAACCATTGACAGGCAACTAAACGCTGCTATAATGAGCTAAACATTTCTAATATACAGTGACTCTGTATAGGGTTTTAAAAGCATCTGGCTTATTCAGAGCCCTGCGTTGTTAATTCCCAGGGAACACAAGAGTAAAGTAATGTGTCCCTGGTAAAACTGATCATACTGACAGACCCTCAGCAAGGTCACTACTAGTGATAGATTGACTGGATTGTTATGAATATTCATTGGTTTAGTTGACAAAAGGTAATTTCATTGTTGGAGAAGTTTTCATTAGCTAGCAGTAAAACATGGGCAAGGTGAGAGTATTGTCTGCAAATTGTGGAAGACGTACCACTAGTTTGTTGTCAGTGCACCACAAAATACAATGGGGGAAATCGACTAAGATGTGTATTGTGCTTCACATGTGATGTTGCTATGCAATCAGATCCTGTCTATTAGGGATGTGCACCGGCCACTTTTCACATTTTAGGTTCTTATTACCTTCAGGTTTTGAGTTCTACTGGGTTTTACCAAAACACCCCCTCAACGTTTTGTTTTTTGGGTTTTGGGTTCTGATTTTTGTTTTTAGGCCAAAAGGTTGCACAGAAGTAGTTGGATAACTATGATAAGCGACACAAGTGTGCAGCACAAACACTAGACTGATACGGCACACTTAATAGCACCCCTGGACTGATATGGCACACTTAGCATCACCCCTGGACTGATATGGCACACTTAGCATCACCCCTGGACTAATACAGCACACTTGGCAGCACCCCATGAATTATACGGCAGATTTGGCTCACCCCAGGAATTGTTTGGCAGACTTGGCTCACCCCTGGACTGATACGGCACACTTAGTATTACCACTGGACTAATACAGCACACTTGGCAGCACCCCATGAATTATACGGCAGACTTGGCTTACCCCAGGAATAATACGGCACAGATGTTGGCACCCCTGACCTGATACAGCACACATGACCGCACACATGGTATTATACGGCACAGATGGTGGAACCCCTGGACTGACACAGCACACATGGGATTATATGGCACACATAGTGACACTCCTGCAGTAAAAAGAGTTATTCTTTTAATAAAAAAATGGCAGCACCCCTGGATTGATACAGCAGACTTAGCAGCACCCCATAAAATATACAGCACACTTGGCTTACCCCTGGACTGATACGGCACACTTAGCATCACCCCTGGACTGTGACGGCACACTTAGCAGCACCCCATGAATTATACAGCAGACTTTGCAGCAACCTATGAATAATATGACACACTTGGCTCACCCCAGGAATTATGTGTCTCACATGCGGGCATCCCTGACCTGATGCTGTGCTGCTATCTGCTACACTCTGCAGCAGCGGCGGAAGTGTAGGAGGTGAATGGACGCCTGTGTGCGGCATCCATTCACCTCCCGGACGACGGCGGGGGGGGGTGGGGGGGGTGGGGGGGTGTGTGTGCTATCATCTCCAAGAGCCGCCTCCGTCTACACTGTGGGTGGGCACCGCAGTGTAAATGGTGTAAATTCCGGATCCGACCCGGCTTGGATCCTTCATCCAAATGCCGGGTCGGATCCGGTATTTTTGATGTAAAAGGGGTATAAGGAATCATGGTAACTTAAACACTGAAGCCTGATGTTATCACCAGTTTGCTTTCTGTTCACGTTTCCCACTATTCCCAGAAGCCAGATGTGTTCACACAACAAGTCATTACTGGGATTAACTTTACATTTTGTGAAAATGAGATTTCACAAAATTTTTGAATGTTTTCTGGAATTTTTGAATGTTTTCTTTTTGGAAATAGCTTACCCTGACAAAGGAGGTTATTCTGTCAGAGTGAAAACGTGCCCTGTTAAAAGCATTGAACGGCTGGCGAAAATCACATTGATCAGTGAATCCATTTGCAACTCACTCACCGTCGAATGATTTTTACAGTGTGTTTGTGAGCAACCTAGAACCTATTCTGCCTGTTCGATGGAGCCGGAGCTGATGTCACACACCCTCCCTGAAAATGCCTGATCACTGTTATGTTTCCCCTGACAGTCCCAGAAAACATTTGGTTACCACCCCAAAATGCCGGCTTTGGGGTAAATTTACTAAGATGGTAGTTCTATTGAATATGGGATGTTGCCCATAGCAACCAATCAGATTTTATGTACTATCATCTAGATCAGTGGTTCCCAACCCTGGTCCTCAAGTACCCCCAACAGTGCACGTTTTCCAAGTCACCCAGCAGGTGCACTCATTATTCAGACACATTTTAAAAGATCCACAGGTGGAGCTAATTATGTCACCTGTGATTCTGTGTCGAGACCTGGAAAATGTGCACTGTTGGGGGTACTTGAGGACCAGGGTTGGGAACCACTGATCTAGATCACAGGTTCTCAAAGTCGGTCCCCACAGAGTGCATGTTTTGCAGGTCTCCTCACATAATCAAGTGAAATAATTAGCTCCACCTGTGGATCTTTTAAAATGTGTCAGTCAGTAATGAGTGCAGCCGTCGGGTGACCCAGAAAATGTGAACTGTGTGGGGTCCTGAGGACCGAGTTTGAGAACCACTGTTCTAGATGGTGCTAAGTAAATAAGAAGTAGGATCGAATTGGTTGCTATAGGCAACATCCCATTGTCAATAGAACTCCCATCTTAGCAAATGTACCCATTTATGTCAATCTATATAAGTCTGGAGTCTTAAACAAATACCATGCCCTAGGTGTTATTGTTACCCAGCAACCTAATAATTACGTCCATATTGTGTCACAGATGAAACTAATGCTGCTTTCCCACTGCCTACACGGGTAATGACCCGTTTTTTTTAAACGGGTCTTTAAACGGGTAAGAGCCATAAAGACTCTTTCCCACTGCAGCTTTTAAACGGTAAATTACCGTTTAAAAGCTGTTTTTGTCACATTCACACTTACCCGTTTAAAAACCCGTTTAAGCAGTGTAAAGATAGGGGGGGGGGGGGGGGAGAATTTAAAAAAAAAAAACGGCGTGGGGTCCCCCCCACTGCCGTAACCAGCACCAGGCTGAAAGAGCCGGGCTGGTAATAAAAAATCAGGAAACCCGACAAATAGGGGTTCCTTGATTTTTTACAACCAGCCCCAGGCTCGTTTTTTTTTTTAACGGGTAAAGGGCTACCCCTTTCCCACTGCCGAAAAAACGGCTTTTACACGGTAAAAACACTGCTTTTTACCCGGTTAACAAATACCGGTATTTGTTAACCGTGTAAAGCAACCTGGAGCTTTCCCACTGCAGCTCTAGCCGTTTAAAAAGGCTAAAAAAACGGCATTTTACCGTGTAAAGCCTGCAGTGGGAAAGGGGTATTAGCTTAATGGATGTCTATACAGAATATATATGGAGGACCGGCATATAGAATACCAACGCCGGCAGCCCAATAGAGGGAAACCCAACAGGGGGCTGGTAAGTATAATGAGCATATTCATTTGGATTGAAAATGTGTTCAAGTTTAATCTACTTTTATTTATTTTTTACAGTCCACAAATTGCAAAGCTTTCCTGTTTATTATGAATAACATGGTTTTCACTTCATGTTACAAGAGCTGAATACAAAATGAGTTCAGTAATTTATTGCATGGAAGATAATGTAATTTAAATGATTATATGTTGAACTGGCAACAATGTATCAGAAAACCTTTTATGAGCTACAAAAATGCTCATTTGGGACATATGAATATATGAAATATGCTCAAGAAGAAAACTGCATAATAAAGCATTAAAACTTCCACATTTCAAAACTGCTCATAAGTTTGTCATCTCATTTGATGTGCGTGGGCATAGGTGAATAAAGACGTTTATCTGAACACTGCAAGCGTGTGGTGTACAGGGTAACAAGGTAGAAAGGGGGGTATAATAATAATAATAATAATATAAAAAAATATTGAAAATGAATAAAAAAAATAGAAATGAAATAAAAAAATAAAATATTACTTTTAAAATGAAGGGGGGGGGGGGGGGGGGTAGGGAGTATATGAGTGATATTTGGTTTACTTTTAGAATGCTTTTAGCTCAATGTCAATATTTAGTCCCTTTTGTTCCAGTATTTTTGCCTTTATTCCTCCCAACCCCTCTCCCCTTGTTACCATGTACACTTCACAGTGCTCTGATAAACTTGGGGCCTTACTCTGGTTCACTCCTTCTGGCAAATTCCTTCTTAGAGGGACAAAACCATGTGCACTGCAGGGGGGGCAGATGTAAAATGTGCAGAGAAAATTCAATTTGGGTGAGTTATTTTGTTTCTGTGCAGGGTAAATACTGACTGCTTTATTTTTACACTGCAATATAGATCTCACTTTGAAGTAAAACCCCACCCAAATCTAATTCTCTATATACATGTTACATCTGCCCTACCTGCAGTGCACATGGTCTTGTCCATCTAAGAAGGAATTTGCCAGAAAGAGTGAACCAGAATAACCCCCTTGATTTCCAATGAATTTAATGGGCGAAATGTAATAGGGTGCGATTTTTGGACGAGTTCCAAACTCGCCAGAAATCGCACCTTTAAAAATTCGCATATGTAATGAGATGCGAATTAGCGGCAAAAAATGCGATTTGCCGCGATTTCGGACGATTTTCAGTCATGAAAATGTGCGCATTTTCATATATGCGAGTTTGGGTAAAAAAAAACAAAAAAAAAAAAACGGCGTGGGGTCCCCCCTCCTGAGCATAACCAGCCCCGGGCTGAAAGAGCCGGTCCTGGTTTCATAAAATCAAAGGAACAATCAAGTTGGGGTTTCCATGATTTTATAAAACCAGCACCAGGCTCAAGGGCCGGTCCTGGTTCCCAAAATACGGGGGACAAAATGACTGGGGGTCCCCCGTATTTCAAGAACCAGCACCGGGCCCAACCAGCCAGCAGGGTAATGCCACAGCCGGGGGGAGACTTTTTATACAAGTCCCCCCGGCCAAAGCATTCAGCCCTCTGACTGGCCAGCATGGGCAGGGGCCCTGGGGGAGTGGGGACCCCCCCAAAGAAGGGGTCCCCCCCTCCAGAACTTACCTGCCCATGCTGAAGCCCGGGGCTGTCCTCGATGCCCCTGGGCTGTGGGCATCGAGCTGATTAATGGTGTAAAAAAATAGATAAAATCCTATTGTGTATTGCTGTGGAACTATGAGTCCCAGCAAGCCTGCACCACATGCAGGGACTTGGAGAACCACAAGTCCCAGCATGTGGGGCAATAAAGGGCCCGCTGAGACTAGTAGTCCCACAGTACTACAAATAGTTAAATAAAAACACACACACACAGACAGTACAACTTTAATACACACCAAGCCCATTCATCCATACTCACCTATGTTGACACGAAGCTTCGGTCCCCTTGTCCAGTAGAATCCAGAGGGGAGGCTGTGGAGAGAAATCATACTCACCACAGACGTCTTCAGCGCTTCCCCGGGAGCCCTGCAGCATTTTCCCCACGATCACCGTCCTCCGGTGTTCTGTTTACATCTGGGGCTCCGCCCCCAGACCGGGACTTAGCCCCGCCTACCAGCCAATGATGGTCCGGGAAAAACCCCATGCTGGACCATCATTGGCTGGTAGGCGGGGCTAAGTCCCGGTCTGGGGGACTCAGTGCTACAGAGGCTGAGAGCGCGTTTGGCTGAGCTATGCGTCTCCATGGAGACGCATAGCTCAGCCAATCAGGACTGAGCTATGCGTCTCCATGGAGATGTATCGGCCAATCGCGCTCTCAGCCTCTGTAGCGCTGGAACAGCGCTACAGAAGCTGTTAGAGGCAACGGAGAAAGCCGGTTCTCCCCGCTGCCTGTCAGTGCGGGGGGAGCCGGCTGTGAAGCAGCCAGACCAGCGCTGGATCCAGGAATGGTAAGTAACGCTGGTGTAAAAGTGAGGTGTGTGTGTATAATAAACTTTTACTTCTCTGTGTGTGTTTTTTATAAACATTCTTTTTACAGGTGGACTACAAGTCCCAGCGGGCCCATTAATGCCCCGCATGCTGGGACTTGTGGTTCTCCAAGTCCCAGCATGCGGGGGAGGTCTGCTGGCACTTGTAGTTCTCTGGTATAAAGCAATGTAACGTATGATCGATTTAACCCTATCAGGCCGGCGTCCACTGGCCACGGACGCCGGTGACAGCCCCGGGCTTCAGCCCTGGACGGGTGAAGCCTGGGGGGGACCCCTTTATTGGGGGGGTCCCCACTCCTCCAGGTACCCCGTCCAAGGTTGACCAGCCACGGTGCTCATGTTTTGGCCGGGGGACCTTGTATAAAAAGTGTCCCCCGGCTGTGGCATGACACCGTGGGCTGTTGGAGCCCGGTGCTGGTTTCAAAATACCGGGGACCCCCAGATTTTTTGTCCCCCGTATTTTTGGAACCAGGACCGGTCCAAGAGTCCGGGGCTGGTTTCAGAAATACGGGGGACCTCTATGCTTTTTGTCCCCCCGTATTTTTGGAACCAGGTCCGGCTCAATGAGCCCGGGGCTGGTTATGCTTAGAAAGGGGCGACCCCACGCTGTTTTTTTTTAATAAAAACACTTTTACACATTTTTATTAACAGGACCATGCACAGATCTCAATGATCTGTGCATTGTTCTGTGAAATTCGCCTGTCAGAACCTGGTCTATTTTTTTTGCGATTTTTGGTAACATTTACCAAAAATCGCACCCTATTACATTTGCGAGTTGTATACTTTATAATGGGAAAACATCTGGATGCGATTTGAAATGTGACTAAAAATTGCACTTCTAAAAGTGCGATTTCGCGGTAAAAAGTGCGATTTTTTTTCCGCGATTTTCAACCTATTAAATGTGCGATTTTCGGAAAATGTGCGATTTCGGACGTTTTTGACCAAAAATCGCACATGTCTAAAAATCGCACCCTATTTTTCGCCCAATGTATTTATTATTTTATATGTTAACAGTATCTTATTGATTCTTGTATAGTGCATCAAATTCCATTGCACATTATCAATTGTGAACAATAATAAAACAAAATGGGTATTTACAGACAGTTAAATTGGTAGAGAGGCCCTGCTTGCAATATTACAATCTATAGGCAAATACTGTAGGCATTGAAACATAAGGATAGTGTTGCATAATGAATCACAAGACTGCAAAGGTTCTTTGTTGGCTGGATGAAATGGAAACCCAGCAATGAGAATTAGAAAATAAGTAATGATATATTTGGACTTTATAGTGGGAAATTGTAATTGGATCAGAAAGATTTATGAAGGTTATGTGGGTGGTTCAGGAATTTTATAAACTTGTCTGAAGAGGTGAGTTATCATGGAATGTCTGAAGGTCTGGAAACTATGGGCCGCATTTATCAATCAATATTTGTGGCTAAATCCCGAAAACACCCTGCTGCAATCCCTCTTGTACCACCACGGCCACCTCCCCCATAGGTTTCTATGGGAGATGCGAAGCTGCCCGATGTATCAACATTGGGCAGCACCGAATTGCATCCCTGGGCTACCCCCATTCTGAGATGGAGGTAGCCCATTGTAGCCTATGGGCTACACACCGCACTGCTAAATCGGCAGTGCAGTTGGCGTGGGGTCGGCACTAACCGTGCATGCGCAGACCCCCTGGCTTCCGGCTCAGCACATCGCAGGGACGTGCTCCTTTTGGAGCCGTGTCCCTGCGAGTGGGGATTTGATGATACGCTAGGATCATTATGATGATACATTAGGATCACTCTTTACAATGCGATCCTGGGCGGTAATATTCCACCCAGATCTCATTGTAAATGCAATCAATGATAAATGGGCCCCTAGAAGAGAGTTCTACTGTGCATGGGGAAGGGCATTCCACAGAGTGCGTGCCGTTAGAATAAAGTCCTGCAATCATGAACTGGAGCGATTAAAGGGTGTAGATGAGAGGCATAGACCTTAGGCATAGAGTGAAGAGATAGGGTTGGGAGATTTGGTTTATGGCCTTGTGTGTCAGTAAAGGTGGCCGTACACCTTTACAGTAATCGCATGTGTTTTGAACTAGATCGCATTGAATGCAATTTGCGTGCAATGTAATGCGAAGCTAGTTCAAAAAGTATGTGCAGCACATACATTTTGAACTGGGCGATGGGATGGGATATGCGCGGGAGCGCGCATCGCACCGCACCTGCAAAATGCACATGGGCACCGTAAAGGTATTTTATAGTGAATACGGTAGAATACAGGTAACCAATGAAGTGACTCACAGAGCAGTTTTGCAGATGATGAATGTCTGTCAAGGAAGATTAGCCTCGCAGCTGCATTCATAAGGGATTGTAGTGGTGGGAGTCTGTATTGGGGAGGCCAGTAAGGACACTAATGCAATAATCAATGTGGGAGATGATGAGAGCAAACAGTAGAGTTTTAGTAGTGTCTTGTGTAGGGTATGGTCGTATTTTGGATGTTTTCTAAGATGCATGTTTTTGAGACAGATTGAACGTGGGGAACAAAGAACAGTTCAGAGTCAAGGATGACACCTAGGCAGCGAGCTTGTGGGGTAGGAGCGATTGCCATATTCTCAACAGTGATATCAGGTTGGTAACTACTATTGGTTGGTGAAATAATAACTATTTCTGGTTTGTAAATATTCTGTTTGAGGTGGCGAGATGACATCTAAGATGAAAGAGCAGAAAGACATGCAGTGATACAGACCAATACAGATGGTGACAGTTGATAAGGATGGCACCCCCGCTAATAAATGAACATATAGTGTTTTTTTGTACCGTATAATATACAGCATTAATCCAGTTGTGTGCAGACCTCAAAACCCATTCCTGTATCAGAGCCGGATTAAGGTCTGTGGGGGCCCTGGACAACAAAAATTGTGGGGTCCCCCTCCCCTCCTCACCGTCCCCTCCGCTCTAGGCCAGCACGATACAGGGTGTTACCTTGGCAGCGTGGTCCATGCAGCTGTCTGAAGTGGAAGCCCATTAACACACTCCTATCCCAGTACTGATGTTAGTAAACTTCATTCCATGTCCAGCTGTCGGTATCCCCCTCCCTGCCACTCACAGCAACCCTGCCCAGCGCCATTGGACAGCGCCGGCCACAAGCAGCCTTCTGATTGGCTGCAGGCCACCATGGTGCTGTAATGGTGGGACACATTGCGGGGACCCAGCCTATGACAGTAGGAATTGTCCTTGTGCTTGGTCACTACCTGGCCACCATCATAGCGGAGATGGGCAGTGTGCTCGGTGGTGGGATCATGACAGCTGATCCAGGGGCGCATATAGTCTTTTCCTAGGGGGGCGATCGCCCCTTTCGCCCCCCTCTCTATCCGCGCCTGCCCGTGTGTGATGGGGATATCTCTGTATAACACCCGGGTGTGATGTTGGGCATCTCTGTATAACACCTGGGTGTAGTGCTGCTGTGGCACTACAAGTACCAGCCTATTCATCCTATGTAACCCGGATTACAAGCATTACAGCCCCAGGCACCACATCACTCACATGGCTCCATGGCTCCAGGAGCGGATCCAGGATAAAATGACAGGGGGGGCACCATGATAAAAGACGGTTTATGTGGGGGAGGGGCGGTGTTAGTGGTGCCAGTGTACATGCTAAGAGAGCGGCAGAGAGAGGGTGGGCATGGGATTGAAAAAAGGCCCTGGCATTTAAAATACGCAGACCCACCAATGGTGACAAAAGCGAAGGATGTAGTTGTGTGCGCGCCGAAGGCGCGCTCCGGAAAAGGGTATGTGGCCACTTAACAGGGGGCGTGTCCTTGAGTGTAGTGTACAACACCATATACAACTTCTACACATTATGCAACAAAATACTAGACTCCATTATACTTGCCCCTTCCCCATGATGCCTAATGGATTGAGCCAAAATTCACATAATGCCAAATGGATTGTGTCAAAATTCACATAATGCCACATGGATTGTGTCAAAATTCACATAATGCCACACGGATTGAGCCAGAATTCACATAATGCCACACAGATTAAGCCAAAATTCACAATGCGCTTCATAAACAGGGACATAGTTCACCAAAGGCGTGCATTAAACATTTGCACCATAATGTCCATTACACGTTAAGTTACACACCATTATGTCCATTATGTATTATGCCAAACACCATAATGCCTATTAAAAATTATGCTACATAAATGCAGCTTATCTACATGCTCATTGCCAAGGGTTCCATGCTCGTTGCCATGTGGGATTACATGCTCATTGCCAAGGGGGAATACATGCTTGCGGTAAATGGGGGACAGCCGCCGCCAGGCAGAAGTGATAGCCACTGACAGTGGCAGAGCCTGGCTGTATTCAGATCACTGCAGGTCCCGAATATATGAAATAATGGGTGAGATTTAATAGGATGAGAGATTCAGAAAATGAGAGATTTGGTGAGAAATCTCCAGGTTTTATTAAAGTGGCAATCTTTTACACTTCAAAATCAAACTGGTTTTGCAGTGTAAATGATTTCCGCCTTAAAAAAACCTGGAGATTTCTCCCCAAATCTCTCACTTTCTGAATCTCTCATCTTATTAAATCTCACTCAATACCCCTTTCGCACCAGAAAATGCATTCCAGGTTGGCCCCTTTTACACCAGCCTAATCCCTGCATTTTCTGGTGTGAGGGGGAGAGAAAACCACCCCTCCCTTCTTTAACCAGTTATCTCATTTAACCGGCTATATCTCTGGTACCAACTGACCCATTTACATGAGACAAGTATCATATTGAAGAACTTTTGAGTGGACTTTGAATGATGTTGGAACGTTTGGTTCCAGAGTAATATGCCCTCAAAGAACATGAACAGCCATGAAATTACATTTCGAAAATAAAAAAAATTGGTTTACATGCAATATCTCTGGAACCGATTGACCGATATGGACTAGCCTGGTATCATATTGAAGGACCAGCGATTTGAAATTGAATGAGATCAACCACAAGCTTCTGTGATGCCAGGGGGGGAACTTGTAGCCGTCGGAACCGTGTGGGGGTCGGAATTAACGGGTCCCATATTATCCTATGGGGAAAAACGTTATAGCTTTGCCAGGCAATATCTCCGGTTCCCGGGGGGCTAGAGACACAGGGCTGGGCTCGTTGGAAAGCCCTGGTCCTCAGCTACAAAATAAAATGACAGGGGGGCACGTGCCCGGGTGCCCCCCCCCTGAATCCGCCAGTGCATGGCTCCATATAGTGCGCCATCTTCCCGTTGACACGCTGTCTCCGCCCTCAGTATCCGGGTATAAGTAGACTTGTGTATCATCAAGTATAAGTATAGACTTGATACTAAAAACTGCTTTAGTCAGTGCTAACTGACTAAAGTGGGTCCAGTAAATTGTGTGAGTTACAAAAGTGTGTAAGGAGAGTCTAGGCAAACTCTTAAGTAGCTTTGAGAGGCATGGAAGCTGAGAGATGGGGTGTTAGTTAAAGAGAGGATTTGAGTTAAAATTGTAATGTTTGAACAAAAAAAGGCTATAAAAATTGTTAACAAGTTATCAGTAAAGTGCGCAGAGTGTGAGACTGGTTTTCCAAGCTGCAGTACAAAGGATGGGGGGTGTCACTCCCCAACAAAAACAGAAAAGGGGTGTGACTGCGCTGGGTGATGGTATTATTGGTTAATAATAATAATAATAATAATATTAATAATAATGGATGGTGCTAGTATCCTCAGTTCATATAAGTAATTGGTACTTATGTAGTATCTGGACGCCCGATTATCGCATCGCATCAGACCAAATCGCATGCGATGCGATGCGATGGACCCGATTTTCCATAGTATTCTATGGGAAAAAAGGTCCTTTTCATTTCCCCACTATCCAACTACGCATGGAGTTGGATATAAACCTGTGGCGAGCGTAGCGAGCCACCGAGCCCAAAGCGTGGTGAGCGCAGCGAGCCCCGCGAGGGGACGCGGATTCATTAGAAAGTATTCTGCATCCCCTCGCGGGGCTCGCTGCGCTCGCCACGATTCGGGCTTGCGATGTGATGCGGTGGACCCGATTTTTTAATCGGGAGTCCAGATACTACATAAGTACCAAGTAATTTAATATAAATATTCACAAAAGACATATCACAAATTAGTAGTGCTCACCTGTGTAGCCATATATAAGTCCAGTAGTGCTTTATTGTGCTGCTGTATATAAGTCCAGTAGTGCTGTTCTATACTGCTGTATATAAGTGCAGTAGTGCTGTCCTGTGGAGCTGTAAATAAGTCTAGTAGTGTTATCCTGTGCTGCTGTATATACGTGCAGTAGTGTTGTCTTGTGCTGCTGTATATAAGTGCAGTAGTGCTGTCCTGTCGTATATAAGTCCAGTAGTGCTGTCTTGTGCTGTCGTATATAAGTCCAGTAATGTTGTCCTATGCTGCTGTATATAAGTCAAGTAGTGCTGTCTTGTGCACTGAAAATAAGTCCAGTAGTGCTGCCCTGTGTGGCCACATATAAGTGCAGTAGTGCTGTCCTGTGCTGCTGTATATAATTGCAGTATTGATGTGGTTTGTTTAAATAAGGCACAGGTAGAGACAGTTGTCGGCCATTCCCTACCATTTTCCCCCCAAAAATATGATTATAGGAAAAAATGACCATGCTCTAGGCCACTTTATAAATTAAGAACCCTGCTCCCAATTGGATAGTAAAATATTGAACCTGTGGGAAAAGTCCTTTAGGCAAAAGATTTTTGCTGTTCTCATACCTAATTGAATATGCCCCTGTGTGTAGGGGTTAAAGTGGTGGTGGTGGTGGTGGTGGTGGTGGTGGTGGTGGTGGTGGTGGTGGGGGGGGGGACGGGGGGGGGGACTGGGTGGAACTGAGTTCCACCACCTGGTTTGGTAGAGGGAACTCATTTCCACCTCCAGCACAACCCCACACAGGGGTTATGATATTATGCCATCACTGTCACTGAAGTGAAGAAAAGCCACTAAGAGAAGCAGGCTTTGTGCATGCAGAAGACAATATGTCCTACTTATACATGTTGGTATGGCATACATGTATAAGGAGTGCGACTGTGTAGCGTAACTTGAATAAGGGGCACTACTGTGAGTCATAATGTGATTAATATGTGGTGAAATATGAATCAGGGACACTACACGTGGTAAATATGATTGTGCTGTGTGGCATAATTTGAATTGGGGGCCTTTTGTGCGACCACACCCCTTCCTTGTGAAACCACACACTATAAAGTATGGCAGGTAGGGCACAAATTTGCAGTTTGTAGTGGTGCTGAATGCCCCGGCACTGGGGGAGGGGAGACTGAGACAGGGAAATGAGTTCCACCACCTCTCCTGGACCACTTTAAGCCCTGCCTGTGTGCAATCACTGCTTATCACATATTGCACAAGCATAGTCCTGGGTTTTCAAGTTCTGTTACCTATGGAATCATATGAAATATGTTAATATAAACTATTTCTTCCAAATACAGTAAGTCTAAATTGCAGCAAGAAACTTTTCTATCAGAAGTGTACTTCGCCACACTTAAATATATTCGATATTTTGAATTCTCAGTGCATGCTGTGCTGTTCTATCAAAGGAGCTTTTTACTGGTTTGCATGTTCTGCATCGCACAAAGGTTAACACTGATGAAATGAAGTGTTGCCTGGAAGGCTTTCAATGTATCGTCTAATCCTCATATTGTATAAAGGAATTATACAATCAATACAGTCTGCTGGCTTCTGTGTGACACAATGGAGGACTCAAGGGAGGACATTCTGTAGACTCCTATGTACAACTAATCAATAAAGTGGGGATTCAATGTAACAAACTGCAGAGCAAATATCACATCAATTGAAATATGCACACAGCAGCTTAAATGGAAACAAAAAAAAAAAAACTTCACAAAATGTATACTGCAGTGTTTATGGGATTTATAAAGGTAAAGTTCTGTTGTAATGAAAGAATGTCAGGTCTGGAAACAAAATATTTTGGAGCATATAAGATATGTAATTAAATATTTGGTACTTGTTTAGTTTCATGGCGGTAGATATTGCATGCCCGAAGCGTGGCGAGCCCCGCGAGGGGACGCGGATTACTTTACATGTATTCCACGTCCCCTTACGGGGCTCGCTGCCCTCGCCACGTAATGCATATAAGGTAATCCGCGTCCCCTCACGGGGCTCACTACGCTCACCACGCTTCGGGCTCGGTGGCTCGCTGAGCTCGCCACGTAATACATGTAAGGTAATCCGCGTCCCCTCACGGGGCTCACTACGCTCACCACGCTTCAGGCTCACGCTGCACTCGCCACACTATATAAAATCAACTCTATGCCATAGAGGGTAGTGGGGTTATGAACAGATACTAAATCGCATCGCACATCAAATTGTATGCAAATCACATGCGATTTATCTGCCGCCGTGAAACTAAACAAGTACCAATTTTTTTTTTTAGAGTTTAGCAGAACTAAAATGAGATGAAATTAATCTTCCTCATAATCAATTATTATAAATAATACCTTGTCCCTGAGTAACCATTGAACAGCTGCATTTGGGGATTCAATGCAATTTTTAAGCAAAAGAGTTGCACCCTTGAACAGTAATACAGTAATCCAGCGGTTGCCAAACTGTGTGCCCGGACTCCCTGGGGTGCCTCGGGACACATGCAGGGGTGCCCTGGGTTGGTGGTCCAGGACCAACTCAAATTAGTAATGGTTAATTATTTATGAGCAAAACCAGCGCTGGTGGCTGCCAATCACAAAATGTGTACAAACAGAAGCAAATCCTGCCCTTTACCACATAACTGACCCTTAGAATCGCATATAAACCCAATCTAATAAAAAAAAATGTTGCCTTAGGGGTGCCGTGAAAAAATTCTGATACTCTAGGGTTGCCGTGATTAAAAAAAGACATGCTGATGGGTCCGATGCGTGGTCCTGTGCGCATCGGACCCGACCAGGTGGTCGGACCTGCAGGCTATCCGACAACCCGTTCCTCCTGGCGGCGAGGCGGGAAGCAGGGATGCATGCGATCCATCACAACGGATCGCATGCGTCCCTGCCACCGGGAAGGTCCTGGCGGCTCGCAGGGTATAGGGTGTCCGTACACTGCTGCAAGACATCGCAGGCAGTGTATGGGCACCTTAAGGGGGATATTCATTCACCGGCGAGCATCTCCCGTCAGGCCCTATTCAATGCTAGGTCCTATTCAATTCCACGCTCCCTTCTCGCTCCCCGGCAGGCGGGACATTGAATGATATGTGATATGAAAGATAATTACTGTAGTTGCAGCTTTTTGTCCTTTATTTTATTTATTAGAACAATATGTTAAAGGCAAAGAATGTGGATTCAGCTATGTGTGTCAGAGTGGAAGCAGAATGATTTTTCCACTTAACTATTTTCATACAGCTGCAATATCATGTGAGCGTAACACTGGATAATGTATTTTAAATGAAGATTGATATATGAAAATTTCAATCCACTTGAGCATCTTTTCACAGTTGCACAAAGGATGCAAATGGTTTAGAAATTCTACAGCTGGCTGGCATCAGTCTTCCATTGGCATTCACTCAACTGCTAGAAAAATATGTAGCATTTAATGCAAGTGTGACACCATGCATTCTGCAGCACAACACTGGGAGGTTTAATGGAATAAATTAGGTCTGTAGTCTTTAGAAGTAATTGGAGCACTGATCTCATTTACATGTATGGGCTGTATATTATTAAGATATAGATAGAATATATTATGAGTAACTGCCCATTTAATAGTCAAGGTTAAAAATCAAATTAATATCATGCTGAGTCCTCCAAATTGCTTCATTATTAAATAAACCAAATGTATTTGAATGTGTAATCCCCCTTCCTTAATGTCAAATAATTTGTTTCAATAATCATCCTCCTTATTCATCTTTAAGATATAACATGTTCTGGTGGATGTCTCATTTTTAGATAAGCATAGATTAGCATTGGATGGTGGCTAAAAGTTAAGAGAAAATGTACGCTCATATATTCACACAAAAAACATGGTTTCATATAACTATTTTTCTACGTATTTGCTCATTTAGTTTATTATACCAGCAACAGAAGCGTGCCCCATCCATTAGGCTGACTTCTCCCCTCAGAAGGCCACAATCCCCCTTGAGATGCCCGGGAAGGTATATGGGGCCTTATTCTGGTTCACTCTTTCTGACAAAATCCTTCTTAGATGGACAAAACCATGTGCACTGCAGGGGGCAGATGTAAAATGTGCAGAGAGAATTAGATTTTGGTGTGTTATTTTGTTTCTGTGCAGGGTAAATACTGGCTGCTTTATTTTTACACTGCAATATAGATCTCACTTTGAAGTAAAACTCCACCCAAATCTAATTCTCTCTGCACAAGTAACATCTGCCCCACCTGCAGTGCACATGGTTTTGTCCATCTAAGAAGGATTTTGTCAGAAAGAGTGAACTAGAATAAGGCCCATGGTCTCTATGTCGACACACTTTAGATCGACATGCATTGGGCAGACCACTGAAGGTCGACAGGGCTTAGATTGACACCTGAAACCGGTCAGCATGAATTAGATCAACAGGGTTGGATGGTTGACACAAACTTTAGGTCGACAATGGCAAGGTTGACAGTCAAAATGTCAACATTTCTCCATAGTTTTTTTTTAACTGACATGTGCCGACAGGCGGTATTTCATGCCGTACCATCCACTAACATGTGGAGGAAGAATTGAATAGTGTGCCGAGCACAGCGGGGCACCGTGCCCAAAGCATGGTTGGGGCATTCGGGACAAAAAAGTGTGAAAAACTTAAGTCAACCTTTTGACTGTCAACCTTGCCATTGTTGAACTAATGCTTATGCTTAATGCTAAAGTGGGTGGACCCATACCCTATATTGCATATGGTCCTTTTGCTTGCAATATATCGCATGCGATCTCAGTCAAAAAACACACAAGTGGAAACAACGCTCGTGCAAAGTAGATAATCTTATTTAATAACTTAAAAATACATATAAAACATTTAATATAATCAGCAACCTTAAATTGAAATCACTTATAATGTATTTAATCCCCTATAGCTTCCCCAAACAGGGTTAATGCATGCATGCAAATTTGCCTTAAATAACTTAAGCTTTCAGTTAAGGGTTAGTATAATTAGTGAGGTAGCCTCAATGGATTACTCCCACCTATGTGCACATGGTGTTTAGTAAACTTAGTATACTTAAGTATTTCCAGAGCTGGGCAAACAGTCTCAGCTTCCAGAACCTGGTGGGTGCCTCCGGCCACTGGTGCAGTCCAAAATGTGCGGCCTTATCAAAGGATCCCCGCCAGCTCCGGTTAAATGGCTGCTGATCATATTGTCCCCGCTGTCCTTAAGATCTACGCGTTTCTCCGCCTCCCAACAGGGTAATCAGTGGCTTCCTCAGGATGTGATCTCAGCCAAGCCTGCCCTGCTCACAAGCAATACAAGAAATTGCTTGTGCAGATGGTGCGACACACACGCTCTGGTGCGATGTGCACGGGACCGCATAGTAAGAAGATAAATGCTATTTTGCTTTTTGTAGTTTTCAACTTATTTGCTTACAAAGAAATATAAAAGTACAGATATAAAAATAAAAAGGGCTGAGGCACGGTGAGCAAATGCCAATTACCTTCCATTGCAGGTGCACAGGGGCAGATGCAAATAACTGCTTATGCTGATAAAGATCCCCAGCATAGAAACACATAAACATACTGTAGAAACATAGAATTTGATAGCAGATAAGAACCACTTGGCCCATCTAGTCTGCCCCTTCTTTAAACATGTTACCTCCAACCATATTTGATCCTTATTTCTTTCAGTTTAAATTGCTCTACTGTATTTGACTCTACCACCTCTGATGGGAGGCTATTCCACTTATCTACTACTCTTTCTGTGAAGTAATTTTTCCTCAAATTTCCCCTGAATCTTCCTCCCTCTAGTATCAATGCATGTCCTCTTGTTCTGCTGCTCCTCTTCCTGTGAAGAATGTCTCCCACCTGTACCTTGTTAAAGCTCTTCATATATTTGAAAGTTTCTATCATGTCCCCCCTTTCCCTTCTCTGCACTAGAAATTGTCCTCTCCTCATTGGCAATTTGTGAATGCTCCTCTGACAATAACTTTTGGTGTACTGGTTGCTCTTGTTACACTGGGGTGAATGTTTTTTTTTTACATGCACAAGATGAGCAGTTGGCTCTGCAGTACAAGGTAGGGTTTTGCTGTTGCAGTGTTGCCTAATATTCTTTGAGTTTGTTTCAAGTAAAGTAAATGGTTACAAACCACTGGACTCCACATGTTACGGTATGCTGAAAACTGACCACTCTCTATGGCCTACTGTCAAAAATAATGCCCCTACAAATACTACTTTTAAATTCTAATTTTACAATTTTAATAATAACAATAGCCTGACCTGTAGATAACAATTATTCTGTGAAATTTACCTGGTAGAGCCATTTATTAAAGAATTACATAGTACGTACCAAACAAAACAAACATACACAATACTATAATATCACGGAAGTACAATAAAAGTTTACCATACTAAAAATGTTGTAATTATTGTAACTAAAACCAACGATACAACATGACAAACAGTAGAACAAAATAGCGGATGGTGAGGAAGGAGCGTTGGATGGGGTGACAACATCTGACTCTAGAACCAGTAAAAGGCAAAATTCCTACAGTATGTGTAAGAATAAGCAGCCATTATTTACCTTGCACAAAAACAAAATAACTCACCCAAATGTAACTCTCTCTGTACATCTGCCCCACCTGCAGTGCAGCATGGTTTTGTCCATTAAAGAAGGAGTTTGCTTTTGTAAACCAACCAGAATAACCCCCATAATGCCTTTATGGCTACTATCTAGATCATGCTCTGCAACAGTTTTAGCATGGCCAAATATAAAAATTGTAGCAGGGCATGCTGGGATGTGTAGTTCAACAACAGCTGGAGGGCTGAAGGTCCCATCCCTGATCTAGATGATGGTTCAATTAGTTTTACTCTGCACGTCCATGAGCCATATGCTGCACTTTTGGCAGCTCCAGATCACTGTTGACCTTCCCAAAGGATGCATGGACAAATCTGCTAGTCCGGGGTGAGTTTGGGGTGCGAGAGAGATGATGTTGCCGATGTTTCCACACATACCTTTGTGCCTAACTGAATTGATCCTCTAAAGTTTTTAAACTAAATGCTTGCATTTTGGCTTTCTTCTGGTTCTTGAGGAATGAGTCCACCTGAATATGCTTTATCCATATTAAGCATTTATGTACCCCCTAAGTAAACACAGCGTATCCATCCAGGGCTGCCATCAGAAATTGCGGGGGCCGGGACTGACAAAATAGGCAGGGCCAGGACCTTACCTTACACTGACAGGCTGCTCAGGTCCCTGCTCTTCAGAATGGTGGATCCTCTGCAGGCTGTTCTGGTATGGTGTGATGTCATTACTTCATGTAGCGCGGTAGTAGGGGCTTTCCTGCGGCTGGCGGTTCGACTGCCTGCTTGAGCGGCACTGGTAAATTAAGGTGGTAGGCGATGATTTGCCCGGGGGTGGAATGTGCAACAGAATGGCCCAGGCCCTCCCTCTGAAAGAGAGGCAGGACCCAGGGCAGTTGTACCCATAGCACCTCCCTAATGGCTCCCCTGTATCCATCTACTGCCTCCCCTAATTTGTACAGTTAGGATCATATAATAAAAGCTTCTTCAAGCTCCACCCCCAATTGAGCCAGATGATGGAGCGGGTGAGATATATATGAGCAGTGTCTCAGCTATGTAACATGAACGATGTGTATTCAAATTCTCATATCAATGTAGGAGAAAAGCTTTAAAATGTCATGTTTAGGACATTTTCCTAGTGAGGGTGTGCCAGATTTTCTTACGGCATTTCAAGCCATAAATAGTACTGTATTCAGAGCTGTGCTATCCATGAGGCTAACTATGCTGCAGCCTAGGGACCCCACAAGGACTAAGGGCTAGTCAAAACAGTTATTATTTATACATTACAAAAGAAGAGCAAATGGCAGCTAACATGTACAAGCACAGGACAGGATTTCAATTAATTCCGCCCTGACTGTACTTGACTGGTAAACAACTGTTCATATTTATTATAACTTAGTGAGCCAAATTACATGAATAAATGGAGCATGAGATATGCGAAAGTGACACTTGTCTTGTGAAGACTCTGGCAGTAACAGTAACAGTACTTTCAGGCTCAGGGATTGGGGGCCAGATTCTCTAAGCTTCAAAAGTGATAAAATGGAGAGTGATAAACAGCCAGCCAATCAGCTCCTACCTGCCATGCCACAGACTGTGTTTGAAAAATGTCAGACAGGAGCTGATTGGCTGGCTGTTTATCACTCTCAATTTTATCACTTTTGAAGCTTAGAGAATCTGGCCCTAAATCTGCAGAAACAAAAAGAGAAACCTGAACATTATAATAGCGTACTCAAACATATTTTATTTTTTCAGTGTGCTATTAGGTTAAATATATGATCATTCCAACCTTCCTCAGTATGACCCAAAATGACAAACCCTGACATAATTAGATTGACTAGTAGAGGAAATTCTGAATTTACAAATAGCAATGTGATACCTTTGAATTTAATTGCAGATACAGCTGACGTCATTTCATTTGCACTGAAATCATTTACGTTTATTTACAGTAAGTGGAGTGTTTCAAATAAAACAACATGACTAACATAACCCAAGACACAACTATGATGTTCCCCTTTTTCTGCTGGAACATATGTGACACATGCTGTAGATAAAAATAGTGATGCTAGTTAGCGAACAGCCTGATTCAGGCTTGCTCGGAATCTGGCCATGTGGGGGGTCTGCGCATGTTCAGACTCCCTGTGTGAATGCCTTTGGTGAGTATCACACTCGCAGAGGTGTTCACACGGTAGGGGAAAAAGGGGGTGGCAGGGCGTGGCGTTCTCTGCTCGTTGTGGGCAGATGACATCACATAACTTTAGCACCTGCCCCAAGTGTGGCGACCAGTGGGCAAGGTAAAAGTCAGTTCACAGCACACAGCCTGCAGCCACAGGACACAGCAGCAGAGTAGCAGAGCAAGAAGAGCTGCTATCCAACTGTACTGCCCCTCCTTGCTTTGCAGACCTAGCTGAGCCACTAGCACCTGCCTTGCTGACAGTCAGAAGACAATGCAGTTCTAGCTATCTATCTGCATTCATTAATTTTTGCTCAATGATTCTTTATTTATGATTGCATACCAGTGGCACACACAGGAGGGGGGGGGGGGTATCTGAGAACCCAGAAACCCCTGTGATAGACAAAAAAACTTTTAAATTATTTTAAACCGTTATCGCGGCCTGCGATTAAGCCCCACCCCTTTGAATGAGCCCTGCCCCTTTTCAAACACCCATGAATAGCAGGTTGTGAAGAAAACACATAACCGGCCAAAAGAACACACAGCACTTTTATAGTAGTTCTGATCACCGAGAATGAAAAAAGAAGAAATTCTTGGTGATCAGAGCTACTATAAAAGTGCTGATTAACTGTAAAATAATGTTTTATATATCTTTTTATTGACACAATGTTTATGTTTGTAGAAAAAAATCTTTTACCCCTGATGAAGTCTTTTCAGACAAAACGAGTTTTTCTGCATTGATTGAAGATTATTCTCCCGTGTACCATGTATTGATATACCGAAGATTTATACAAATAAAACAAGATTGGATTTTTTCTTCTCCTTGTCTTATTGGATAGTGGATTCTAATATTATTTCAAATGTGTATATGGTAAAAGGTCACAGGTGCAAGAACCATTATTGTTGTGTATTGTTGTCATATTGTTCCTGGCCTTTAGGGAATTTAGTGGTTAGGCTGCCACAATTATATTCTGTAAACATTATTTGTAAATAATTAGCACAAAAAGGAATATTGGGGTTATATATATTAGTGCTGGGCAGAATAACGCGCTATTATCACGTCAATGCCACAACAGTTTAATGCAGATAATAATTTTTTTAACGTGTTAACGATCTGGGGGGGGGGGGGGGGGAGCGGCATCATGGAGGCGCAGTGTCTTGGACAGCATTACAGAGACCCCTCCGAGAAATGGTAGCCACCACAGAGAAGACATGCTAGAGTTACACACTGACAGACACTAGAGGACGTGCAGGAGGACCTCTAGCATCTGTCTTCTTTGTGGTGGTGGCCTTTTTCGGAGAGGTGCCTCTAATGCTGTCAGAGTGTGCATCCGCGGCACTGCTCCTCCCCACAATAAAAACATTTAACTCCCCCTGGGCAATGAGCATATACCACTCCCTGGGCAACGAGCATTTACCTTCCCCTGGCTGGCAATGAGCATTTAACTCCCTATAGCAATAAGCATGGAACCCTGGGCAACAATCATGTAATCCCCTTGGCAACAAGCATGGAACCCCATATGGCAACATGTATGTAATCCCCCTGGAAGCGAGCTGGAACCCTGGCAACGTACCGGAACCCCTGGCAATGAGCATGTAGGTAAGCAGCACCAACAATGTGATTAATCGCAGAAAAATCATGCAATTAATCACGTTTAAAAATTGTATTCCTTCGTCGTTTTGGATACCGATGGTCAGTATACCGATGGTCAGAAATCCTGACGTCGAAATCCTGACTGCCAGGATCACAGTCAGGATCCCAACCAACAGGGTCTATTCTCCCTTGTGGGATCCAAGACCCCCATAGAGGTAAATTGAACCTGTGGCGAGCGCAGTGATCCACAGAGCCCCCAAGGGGACTTTTTGCGATTGCTCCTTTGTCAGAGTACTGGTGGGCCAAATTCGATGTATTTGACATCCCCTCCGACCCAATGCGTGGTCCCATGTGTCCGAGAAAGTCTGCTCCTGATTTGCCACTAGCCGGCCAATAGAATCATTCAGAGGAGAGGCGCGGAAGAAGAAACATCTCTGCGTCTCACCTCAGTCCGATGTGGGGAGCTTCCGGAATCGCCGGCATGTGCCAGAAGACCAGGACTACATCGGATTAAGAGGACAGATCTTCGCAGGAGGACCTGGGTGAGTTGGATTTCCTTCCACAGGTCCCCCATGGATTTCTTCGGACCCCGACACAGATGCCGCCGACATGGAGCCGAACGCCGACATGGAGCCGGACCAGGATTAGGACACCGGACCAAGACCCAGGGACCTACCTACGGGCTCAAGATAGGTAAGTATCAGTATGTATGGGCTTTGAGTGTATTAAAGTTTTATTTTTATTGTGTGTCAGTGTGTGTTTATTTATTACTGTGGAACTACAAGTGCTTGCTGGGACTCATAGTTCCACAGTATTAAACAATAGTTTTATCTTTCTTTTACACTGAAATCAGCCCGGTGATCGGGGACAGCACCAGGCTTCAGCCTGGTCAGGTAAGTCCTGGAGGGGGGGGACCCCTTTATTGGGGGTGTCCCCACTCCCCCAGGGCCCCTGGCCAGGCTTACTGGTCAGTAGGGTGATGTTTCGGCCGCAGGACCTTATATAATAAGTGTCCCCCGGCTGTGACATTGCTGGCTGGTTCTTAAAATACGGGGGACCCCTGGTCTTTTTGTCCCCCATATTTTGGGATCCAGCCCCGGACCTGGAGCCTGGAGCTGGTTTAAAAAAAATCGGGGATCCCCTATTTGCCGGGTTCCCTGAATTTTTATTACCGGCCCCGGCTCTTGGTACTGGTTACGGCTGTGAGGGGGACCCCATGCCGATTTTTTATTTATTTATTTCTCTATTTTTTTTTACACTCTGCAGCCTGCACGGATCTGACTGATCCGTACAGACTGCCTGTAGGAATTCGTATTAGCGGCCGTATATATGGCCAGCTAATACGAATGGTTACGCCATCGGAGGGTTACAAAGCAGTCGTATATGACTGCTTTGTAAATTCCCCTCCGGAACACGACTTTGCATACGGCTGAAACAGCCATATGCAGTCGTATTCGTTCGTAGTAAGAATACGAATACAATTTTTTTGTATTCGTATTCTTAGTAAATTTCCCCCTTTGTGTGTGAAACTATCAACAATTTAGTGCATTTGCTGAATGCATTAATAAGTACCTGTTTCCAGGAGTGTTAAATAGTGGGCAAGTGCCCTTCTGAAGCTAGAAAAATGCTACAGTATTGTGATATTATCATGAAGACAGCAGTACTTGTTCTAGTTGTATTATGCATAGCTCCCAACATGACCCATTCCAGAAGGGACAAAATGTTTTGCTTCTGGACTTCCTTGCCAGTGGCAGTTGCAGCTGTGGAAATGCACCACTGTACAAAATTCAAATGGCGGATTTACACCTGCCAGAGAGACCCAGACTGTGGTGTTGGGGTGGTAGTTGGTGGGGCTCCCCTATCTGAATTTTGGACTGTGCTGCAGTCTCGTATCTGCAACTGCCACTAGCATGGAAGTCCAGGAACAGATCATCTTGTCCCTCCTGGAATGGGTCATGTTGGGAGGTATGATTATGGCCCTAAAATTCTATTCCATTGAAGTAGCTGTGTCCTGTACAACATGTACAAGATTATGTAAAACAGAAACTTACCTACAGTATTGTTGTCACATATAGTAGGGGGGGATTTATCAACTCCTGGAGATAAAGTGGAGAGGTTGCGCATAACAACCAATCATCTTGTAACTGTCATTTTTCTAGCACAGCCCGTAAGATGACAGGAAGAAGTTGATTGATTGACACATTATTTCTCTCTACTTTATGGCGTCAGTTTACTAAAGCTTCTATAAGTGAAAAGAGGTGATGTTACCTACAGCAACCAATCAGATTCTGTCAATCATTTTCTATTGCATCCTAGAATATGATCTACACAATCTGATTGGTTTCTATAGGCAACACCACCACTTTAAGTTTGAAGCTTTAGTAAATGTACCTGTATTGGTCTCCAAGATTTGATAAATCTCCCTTTCAGTCTGTCTAATGCAATAATACATTTTATCCTCCTCCAAACAAGTTCTCAAGGATGTCAGGAATAGTATCAGGACCTCAAACTTCTAAAGTAGCTCTCAATTATTTCTCTGAAAGGAGAATTATCTTTAGTAAATCCAATTTTCAACACACTTCATTGGCACTTTTTTTAAAAGGAGTATGCGGTGCATAATTCAGGCTTTTGTCATTTCACAAGACACTTTGATATTGATTTCCATTAGACAGGGCACATAAAAGAATATGTGCTTGCCTGATAGCCAGGTCCGTAATGCAACATCTATCACATTGGATAAAACAACCTCGATGTCTGGGTTTTACCTACTTGTTAGTCCTCCCATGTCCTAATTCTACAAACCGCTAACTCTTTCCCCTCGGGCTTTTCATCACAAATCACAAGGTTAGATCTATTTCCAGCAAAGTCAACTGTATTTACAATATCACTCATGTGAGTTCATGGCTGACATTCTGCAGTTGTGTTAATAAGCTTATATTTTTAACTTTTTTTAAAAAATACAGAGGATTCTGGGTAAGAATATGTGGGAGGATTGCCTGATTAACCTATAGTCTGATTAGGTTGAAGCCTAGGGTGCCAAGATGGGAGGGTCAGAGTGCATGTAGTGTCTTGCAGGTGACCGCCGAGGAATAAAATTGAGGCCTAATTTGTTCCATGCTTGGTAGCTATCACCAATTCTGTTCTACTGGGGGGGCAGGTGGGGGGTTAAAGTTATTAAGGTGACTGCCAGATGGCTGTGCCAATGTAACTTTCTGGTAGAACACTTACTTTATGTACATTGTGCTACAGCACCATCTGGGCAGCCTAAAACCAAAGTCTCCTTCACACCTGCAAGCATTAGATCATATATGCCAGTGGTATAACTTTCTTACATACACATGAGCAGTATGAATGGGGAGTCCCTGAGCACCCATACATGTGTGTTTAGCAGCAATACAAGGGCCTTTGTGTACACTTTCTCTGTTAATGTATTCCATTGCATGCGCAGTGGCACACGCAGGGGGGGGGGGGGGGTTCTGAGTACTGAGAAACCCCCCCAAGGAGTCAAATGGCCTTAGTCTGAAAGCCGAGGATCCCCTCTTTCCATTAATACAAAAATTTAAAAAGTCGGCCCTGGGGAACCGGAGATATCTGACTTCAAAGCAGTGGTCCCCAACCAAGCCTGTTAATTGCTCTTCCCAGTCAGATATTTCAGGTTCTTTCTGACGTAGAGTTTTTCTGAGGGTATATTCCAAAAGCTGGGACTCTCCCCCTTTGAAGGACACTAGTAGCTTGTCTTTACTGTTCCCAGAGATATCAGCCTTCCAGCAGCTGGTTACTGCTCCAGTTCCACACACCTAGTATGTCGTTTTATATACTCGTTGGCAGATTGCTCTGACTACTAAACTCTGATCCCCTAGTCCTCAATGCCATTTGGTAGTGGGGATTCTCTAGTTTTTAATTCAATTAAAAGCTAAGAAATCTAATTCCGGGAACTAGAGATATCTGCAGTCAAGCAAGCTGTCCACCCACCAGAAAAATATGAATAATAAACCCACTCCACTGTAACCCCTCCTCTGCGTATTAAACATCCTCTACCACCCTGGAAGTTATGTATCAGGACCACTTTATTCAGGCCAATGCCCCCTTCTCCCACCTCATCTCCCACCATCTGTGCAGTAAAGGGGTAATTAGTGAAAATTACTGATCCAGACACTACACACATGTTGAGCGGTTGATATAATACCCCCTACCACCCGTGGGACATCAAAGCTTCCCCAACCCCTACCGCTGGAGGATCGTTAGGGGCCCCAATACAGGGGTCTACACTGCTGTTATGTATATATATATATATATATATATATATATATATATATATAGGTGGGTTTATCGGGTTGGCACTCTGGGCTTAGAAGAATTAAAGTTCCGGTGCCAGGTACATAGTAGGATAATAGACAGCACTTACCCCCTCATGGAAAGGATGGAACCGGCACACGGATGTAGGTGAAGAAAACGTGGTTTATTTAGAAATGCAACATTGCACAAGGTGACAGCTGCCGGCCTGACAGCCGTTTCAACTGCTGGACGCAGTTTTCATCAGAGGCTGTCAGGTCGGCAGCTGTCACCTTGTGCAATGTTGCATTTCTAAATAAACCACGTTTTCTTCACCTACATCAGTGTGCCGGTTCCATCGTTTCCATGAGGGGGTAAGTGCTGTCATATATATATATATATATATATATATATATATATATATATATATATATATATATATATATGTGTGTGTATGAATATATTATTATTATTATTATTTATATACATTTGGTCTATCTGTAATACTTTAACTGACCCAGCATATACTAGGTCACCTAAGTGTCCATTTCCGTGCTTTGCTCCGCCCCTCTCTAGAAACCCCTTCTAAAAATCTGCCTTTGCCCCTGCATGGAAAAGTATTCCATACCTAATAGAGGCATATTTAACTGAACACACCCTTACTTTACCCAGCCTATGCTTGTCTGCAGCACCATCACAGGGTTTTGCGTTGTCCTAGGTCCGCTACACCACCTGAGCATCATAACAGGGCGTTGCGTTGTCCTTGGTCAGTCACACCCCCTAAACACAGGCTTTTACAAAGGGCCTCATGAGCTTTTCGGGTCTTGTTTAGTTTCAGGGCGGCAGCATGGCCGTCCGCTACTTCCGGGTTCGGCACTCGGCAAACTTTCTAAAATAAAGTCCATGCCAACGTGAATTGGTTCATACCCCCACTATCCACGTTGGCATGGAGTTGATTTTAGATAGCGTGGCGAGCGCAGCGAGCCACCGAGCCTGTAGTGTGGGTGAGCGAAGCGAGCCCCACAAGGGGACACAGACGCTGCTGCGACTGAGATGCTGCCACCTGGAAACTAACCAAGTACCGCCTTTTTTTAAAAGTGTGGGAAGTGAGGCTCATGTAGCGACATACTGTAGTACAAAAACTGCACAAATGTGTAAAATAGGAATACAATTTTAGTACTTATGATTTATGGGCAACCACATGTCCAGCTGGTATCTGTGTGGTGATCATCATGCTGTCATGGGCCTATTATTATGTGGAGTAATTCCGAGAGGGCGAGACCACCAGCTGTAAGAAAGAACATGTCCAGAGCTTCCTTAGGATACTCCGAGGGTCTATACAGACTGGACTGGCCAAAGGATGGCTCTGTAGCAATGATACCGGGAGGAGGGTAATGCTCCAGGGTTCCTACTTGCCAAATGCAGGGAACGTGGGGCAGCGATGGTACTGAGTCCTACGCTCTGTGTGATGGCACTGCTAGCACACCACTTGTTAAGGGTCTGCTTGTCTGACTTTGCACACGCCTTTTCTGCTTGTCCAGTTTTAATGAGACTATGTTAAGAAATATGTGAAAAAGTGTATACTGCTGTATGTGCAGTGAGCACGGTAACCTCCTTCCTTGCGTTAAGGCATAGAGGCTGTCACGCAGCCAGCATAGTACAGGTGACTTTACACATCACAGCATACCCTTACAATAGCTCACACCAGACTGAAATGACCCCAAAAATTGCAAGAATTGTCTCTTTGAAACTAAGAGGGCTGTATCAAAGTATTCCTAAAAAGTGAATAGACCACTATTAACTGAACCGGTATTTCTGGACAAGAGACCAACTTAACATTTTTTGGGGTACTTGTGAGTTATCCGGGCTGCCGATTTCTAAATCGGGTCGGATCGGGCACATCGCATCGCATCGCATGCGACCATCGGATGCGATGCGATGCGATGACCCGATTTTTCCATAGGAATCAATGTTAAAATGGACTGAGTCCATTTTAACATGGAATTCAATCGGAAAAAGGGGTCCTTTTCATACCCCTACTATCCAAGTGGGCATGGAGCTGGATATAAACCTGTGGCGAGCGTAGCGAGCCACCGAGCCCGAAGCGTGGCGAGCGCAGCGAGCCCCGCGAGGGGACACAGAATACCGTCCCCTCGCGGGGCTCGCTTCGCTCGCCACGCTTCGGGCTCGGTGGCTCGCTACGCTCGCCACAGGTTTATATCCAACTCCATGCCCACTTGGATAGTAGGGGTATGAAAAGGACCCCTTTTTCCCATTGAATTCCATGTTAAAATGGACTCAGTCAATTTTAACATTGATTCCTATGGAAAAATCGGGTCATCGCATCGCATCGCATCGCATCTGATTGTATGCCTTAACTTAAGGCATACAATCAAAAAATCGGCAGCCCGGATAACTCACAAGTACCTTTTTTGGTGTAATTGCCCTATACACTCATCACCGATGTATGGGCACCACCTCAACCACTCCAGGTAATGACTTGTCTATTTAGCCAGCAAAGTCATTGTTATCTGTGCTCCTGATGCCAACAGTGTTAAGAGCTCTGGGCAGGACTAACTGAATGACTTGGCCGGAACAATTGATTGTCTGTAAAGGACTGTGCATTGTGCTTCAAAGGAACCACAGGCTTTAGGTAGTAACTCCAGGCAAATCACAAATGTATAATTTACATGGGCTAACTTGCTAAGCCCTCTGGATCATTTGTAGCACACGGGTGCCAGACAGTTTCCCGACAGTTGGGATCCCGACAGTCATTACCCCGATGTCGGGATCCTGACAGTCAAAACCCCAACACTCGGGGTCCCGACAGCCACTGGCTATTCTCCCTCATGGGGGTCCATGACCCCCATAAAGGGAGAATAAAATAGGTGGCGAGCGTAGCTCGCCACCATTCCCGCAGCATGGTGAGCGCAGCGAGCCTACAAGGGGCTTTGTTGCATTTGCCCCGCTGTCTGAGTCCAGCCAGTCATGATCCCAAAGTTGGGCTAATGACTGTCAGGATGCCGACTTTCGGGACCATATACCACACACGTAGCACACTGCCCCTTTTGCCACACAGGATCATACAAGGCCTCCATCAGGGGGGTGCTGTTGGGACAACCAGTTGCGGCTCTTACCTCGTTGGAGCAGAGGGGCTACCGAGATGCCACCCCCCCTCTGGTGCTGCTGGTACCCGCAGGTCCCCACCGCCTCCATCTTCATGTCCCAATCACCGTCGCGGGACCGGCACATATGCAGAAGCCACTTTGTTACTGTGCATGTACTGGCCCAAGCCTTTATGGGACTACTTTGGGAGCAGACCTATAGAAATTGTATTGACAGTCCCGGGTTCGGCACAGTATTGTCCGCGGTACTGTGCATTTTTAGATGCCGCCCCTCAGCTGCGCATAGAGAGGCATCCCAGAGGGAGGGAACACCTCCCAATGGGAATGCCTTGAGTGACTGACAGGTCAGACTTCCAATTGGAAGTCACTGCCAGTCACAGTAAAGCCAGTGCAGTCTCACAGACTGCATCTGGCTTCACAAAGTACCTGATTTTACCTGGGGGCTGCAGCCCATAGGTAAAAACCACCACTGGCTGGACAATTGTGCCGGCCGCTCTGACACAGGGTAGGGTCCAGGCCGCTCTATCCCTGGAGCATGCACAGCAGCATACACGGCCACCAGCTCCCCCCTTCACAAACACCTGTGCCTGGCTGCGGGTCGCCTGGCCGCCAGCCCCCTCAATGGCGACATCCACAGCTCGCTGCACAGAAACAGCCTCCAACCTTCATTAGTGACAGCCGCCCCCGCCTGCTGCCTGCTTCCCGCTCTCCGGCGATGGTGATTAAGTGCAGAGGGCAGCAGGAAAGCCGGGAGCTCCCTTGCAGAAAGCCCCCACTGTGCAACCGCTACCAAGTAATGATGTCACGCTATCTCAACCCCGGATGAAGGAGGCCGAGGAGCGGTGAATGGAGAGCAGTGTGTGTGGCCACCCGTTCATTGTCCATCTTTATATTTCATTATTATAATAAGCAGGGAGATTAGGGGGGGGGGGGGTTGGTTGGGACTAGCTCTCTGAGCCTGTAAAATATTATTAGGATATTTGGCCCGATTCAGACATGTGGGGTATCATTCACCTATACTCATTGGGAGAGGGGCCCTACCAGCTTTGTCAGTTCCGGGCCCTAGAGTTTTTGATGGCAGGCCTGGGATCATATGATTAGTAGCCATTAGTAGCCAACATTTCACTGTTTTCAGGGTCTTTGATCTCAAGACAGCACAGCTCAGTTCACCCAAGATCACCTCTGTCCTCTGAACGTTCATGCACAGGACTCACGCACACCTTTTTCTCTGAACTGACCGAAGAGGTTATTTTTGAGGCAGTCACATAAGTATTTGACAACATGCTTAATATGCTACAAAAAACCCATGAAATCCGCTCTAATAAAAGCCAGTATTTACACCCTGAAATGGAAGATGCAAGGGTTGTGCAGAAATACTGCCTCTTTCTCCGAGCAGAATGAGACAGTGAAAGTACTTTTTACAAGCCCTTTACTTGAAACTATAATTTTGCTGTAATGATACCGTTTTTAGCACCAAGCTCTTAGAGCATAATATAAGGGTTGCAGTTTCCAGATTCTATGGCTTAAATGCAGATATTATCTATAGCCACTCAATACATGAACAGTCTGTAAAGAAAGCTTGCTCTAAACTATTTGTGCACACTTCCATAGGGTGTGACACGTGACAGCGTACAATAAGAGCACAAGGCTTAAATCAGTAGCCTGTAAATGGCATATTATGCAAAAACCTCATTTGTAAAGGTGGTTAATGTATTCTCATACGGAACACTTTTATATGAAGTGATACAAAACACGTGGTCTTGTTTTACAATAACAGTACACAAATAATAATAATAAATAAGTAATAAGTTGTATATAGAACAAAACCAGGAGAATAGCAGCAAGTGGGCTATGCCACAGGGATAATTGTTCCCTGACAGTATTAACCAAAACCTCCATCTTACACAGCACTACCATCATTACACTGGCGTATTTATAGTGAGTGCAGTGTGTGAGGTGCATATGGGCCCCAGGGGAACACCCTGAACCCATTTTTTTAATACTTACCCTCCAGAGTCCTGGATTGGCAGCAGCAGAGCTGCATTAATTACAAGGAAAATGTTGTGGTGGCCTTTATCCTGGTATATCCATGGCACATGAGCAGTAGACTCTGGGACAGCACTTGGGTTCCCTAGTGCCCTAGTGCACAAAGTCTACAGTGCTGCCACTCCTCCTCCACAGCCTCCTCCTCTCTTAAAATGAATTGCTGCTTTTGGTGGCTGAGAAACACAAACAACATCAGGGCCTGATTAACTAAGAGATTGTATTCAAAAGGGGCTTGTAAATCCGCACAGTCTATTTAGTATTATTGCCATCCAATCCCTATGTTATCTAATTAGACATATATTTCCAAAAAAGAAGGTGCACCCAGGAATATGTGTACAACTTGAAAAATAAGAAAGAAAGAAGGTATTCCTCTAGGTTGGGGTCTTATTGTATCTACAGTATATACAGGGCCGGCGCCACCACTAGGCAGTTCTAGGCATTTGCCTAGGGCGCCGGCCACTGGAGGGCGGTACTGAGCCACTGACGAGGAGAGGTACCATAGAGAGGTATCATAGAAAGCAGGGAGCAGGTGAGCATTCCTTCCCCCTCACCCCCCGCCAGATCCCGAACTTATATATATATATATATATATATATATATATATACCATATATACAATTTGAATCACTCCGTAATCATAAAAGTATAGATACAATTAGACGCCAACCTAGAGTGCCCCTTATAGATATAGATGACAGCAGAGGAATAAAATGAAGACCTAATTTACTCCATACTTGTTAGCTATCCCCCTGTTCAAATATACTGTGGGAGGTAAGGTTGACTGCCAGATGGCTGTGCCAATGGCCCTTATTCTAGTTCATTCTATCTGACAAATTCCTTCTTAGATGGACAAAACCATGTGCACTGTGGGTGGGGCAGATATAACATGTGCAGAGAGAATTAGATTTTGGTGAGTTATTTTGTTTCTGTGCAGGGAAAATACTGGCTGCTTTATTTTTACACTGCAATATAGATCTCACTTTGAAGTAAAACCCCACCAAATCTAATTCTCTCTGCACAAGTTACATCTGCCCCACCTGCAATATAGATCTCACTTTGAAGTAAAACCCCACCCAAATCTAATTCTCTCTGCACAAGTTACATCTGCCCCACCTGACTGGGGAGAGCATGGTTTTGCCCATCTAAGAAGGAATTTGTCAGAAAGAATGAACTAGAATAACCCCCAATGTAACATTGTGCAATGACAGCTTGCAGCATAAAGCCAAAGTCTCCTTCACATACCACAAGCATTAAATTCTACATACCAGGTGTATAAACTTTGTACATGGGCAGTGTGAATGGCGAGTCCACGAGTGCCTATTCATGTGAGTTGTAAGCATTACAGTGGGACCTACATTAGCTTAGGGCACATGGAACCTTTTAAACAGGTCCCGATCATTATCAATATCTTCATCATTCTCATTAGCATCAGATAATAGCAGCCTCATTTTCTATTATGTCATTATCGCCATCTTTACTTATACTGCTCATCCTTACTTTTGCAAATGGTACAGATGGTGTTGACTTCTCTATAAGTAAAGTAGAAGAAATGTCAGACACATAGCTCAGACATTTGTTTGAGGAAAAGAAACTCCGTACTGAATTAAGACGAGGATTCTTCACCATTAGAGCAGTAAAATTCTGGAACTCATTACCGGTGGGGGTGATTACAGCAACTACTGTTAATGAATTTAAATCAAAACTGGATACATTTTTGGCCATTAGATATGACTGGTACTTGTTTCCTAGCATGGTGCCTGCAATTTTAATTGTATCCATCTGGTCCTAAAAAATGTGCATACACGCTGGGGAAAAAACGCCCAGTGTGTATGCACTTTATCAAGCAATGGACCTGTGTGAGATGGTGCAAACATCACCATGGGAGGGACTTATTTTTAAACCAAAACTTGCAAGATCTGATGCTGGGAAGTTCCAGTTTTGCCTCATTTCAGAATCCAAGCAAGCAGGTAAACGTGAACTGGCACTCAGATTCCTTCGGATCCCTGAAATTCGTGCAGGATCGGTTTTCAGGAAACTAACATCTCTAGTGAAAACCACACAATGGGTGAGATTTAATGGGATGAGAGATTCAGAAAGTGAGAGATTTGGTGAGAAATCTCCAATTTTTTTTAAAGTGGCAATCATTTACACGGCAAAATCAAACTGGTTTTGCAGTGTAAATGATTGCCGCTTTTAAAAAAATTGGAGATTTCTCACCAAATCTCTCACTTTCTGAATCTCTCATCCTATTAAATCTCACCCAAAGAGTTTTTTTGTTTGAAGCTGCCAGCAAAAGGTTCCAGTAATATAAGCAGCTATGCACATAGGGATTTTGCATAGAGAGGATGCAGCAAAGCCTGTCTTGCCTTTGTCTGATAGAGGTAATGGGAGACACTTAATAGGATGATCGATTCAGAAAGTGAGAGATTTGGTAAGAAATCTCCAGTTTTTTTTTAAGTGGCAAAAAGGGCTTAAGCTGGGAACACATCTATACAATCCCTGTTTTCTTGCGACCGTTCGACCAACCGTAGAGGCGGTGGACCGTCTACAAACAACAGCTTATACATGCGTACACACCTGTACAATTTTACTTGTGACGTCCGATGTACTCCCGTCCAAACAGAAAAAGATTGTACCACTCTCTCGATTGTCATTGTCATTGCATGATGGTGCACCCCTGTTGTACAGGTACTTGTAGTGCCACGTAAAAAGATGTAGTCAGACGGCAGGGTGACTAGAGACAGACAAACGGCAAATAGCCGTCAGACTACATCTAGACGCACACCCCAGCAATTTGCCGTATGTCTGTCTCTAGTCACCCTGCCGGCTGACTACATCTTTTTACGTGGCACTACAAGTACCTGTGCAGCAGGGGTGTTAACCATCATGCAATGACAATGACAATCGAGAGAGTGACTACATGCTGTGCTGTAGGAGAGATCATGCAGCTATGGAACGTATAGTGGCAAGAACGTCCAGCATATCGATCGAACGTGCGTACACACTGCACTTTTGTTCCGATATGGACCTGGCCGGTCGGATGAAAATGAAACAGCAATGAACCTTCGACCGACCGAGTATGGACAAAGTTTTTGCCCGTTTATCGCTCGTACGGAACAGCGTACACACCTATACAATTGAACGGCTGTCCGACCCAGAACGGAAAAACGGCCCGACGATTGTATGTGTGTGTACCCAGCTTTAGACAGGTTTCTAGCAGAAAAAAGCATACACGGTTATAACCATAATCCCTAAGGTACTATTGTGTACTCAGCAGTACATAGGATAACCGTTTTGGCAATGTCAGGCTTATACATAATAGACAGTAACCTTATTCAGGTCATTTACACTGCAGGAAATCTTATAGATTGAACATAATGGCCTTATGTCTCTTTTTCAACCTTAACAAGTATGTAACTATGGAAATGTGTTAATGATGGATAAATATTAGATTTTTCTAGCCTTAACTCTTTGATAAATGTGTTGAGCATTCGCTATTTATAAATAGGATTCCCCATAATAACTTCATTAATATTTGTTTAGACTGGTGCAGACTTTGGCAACAATCCTTTAACATTCGTCTCAATTACTATTACAGAAATAGAAAATGGAACTTTCTGTTTAAAAGGTGTGTTAGATATAGTAAATAAATGCTGAAGCCACAAATCCACTTAATGCTGTGTACACACGGGGGCGATAGGGGCTGAAATCGCTGGGAATATGGTCGCTGAGCGACCATATTGCCAGTGATTGGAGTGTGCACCAGCGATAAATCGCCGGGTGCGCGCTCCCGTTTTCAGCCCCTGAATGGTCGCTGGTCGGAGGAACATGCTCCTCCGACCAGCGACATCCCCTGCCTCTTCACCCAGCAGTGTTTAAATTTTCATCTGCGACCATCTCTGGTCGCAGATGAAAATGGGACACGGGACAATATGATTGCTGAGCAATATATTGCTAGCAATATATTGCCAGCGATCATATTGCCCCGTGTGTACGCACCTTTAGAAACAATCCAGCAACGGAACAGAGAACATGATATTTCTATGGCTGACACTAAAATTACTGTTTTGGAAAAACAACTTTAAAATGTGTCTTTTGTTGCATGAGCACAGGAAAACATTTTAGTTGCTCTTGAGAGCTAACCTCATCACATCTACCTTTGTGGGCAAGTATCTAATATCACATTATTACCAAACAATTATGAAGAGCTAGCCAATCGTAGAGAATGCAACAACAAAACTATAATGTGATGATGAATTCTAATTATAGAGGATGAAACAACCTGTCCCCTGACTAAGCTGGGAGAAGACAAAAGGCTGTGCTCAGACATGTCTTGTCGAATGAATGGTTTGTTCCTGAACTCTTTCTCCATGAAAGATATAAATGCCATCTTACATATTTTCTTGTTGAGGTTTTGTGCGTACTTTTTGTATGTGTGTGTGTTGTTGTGCGTGGGTGAAAATAAAAAGACTCCTCTAGAATCAGCCTGATCACTGTAGACAGTTTTTCTTAAATTCGGTCCTCAGGACCCCAAACAGTTCACGTTTTTTCAGTCACCCAGTAGGTGCACAGGTGTGTTCATTACTCACTGACACATTTGAAAAGATCCACAGGTGGGATTCTCATGTGATTCTGTGAGGACACCTGGAAAACATGAACTGTTTCAGGTCTTGAGGGCTGAGTTTGAGAACCTATGTAGTAGAGCACAGGTCTTCAACCTGTGGCCCTCCAGATGTTGTGGAACTACATTTCCCAGCATGCCCTGACAGTTTTGGCGTGCTCTTGTAGGAAAAAATGTGTCAATGCATGCTGGAACATGTAGTTTCACAAAATCTGGAGGGCCATAGGTTGAAGACCCATGTAGTAGAGCTTATGAAAAACATATCTAACAATTACACAACAGTCAAGACCAAAATCCTATTAAAAGTATGATGTAACCCATTCCCAATTCATTCTTCTGACTTCTGTGAGAGCAGAAACACGAGTCATTGTCTGGATAAGTTTTCCAAATTTTGCCATTAAAGTCCAGGTTTTGAGGATAACCATGTTTGAGTCCAGATGGGTAAATCACACTGACTGATTAAGTCACCTGTATTCAAGCATGGATATCCTTAAAACCTGTGCAAACAGTAAATTAGAACACAATTTATCCGTGAAACCATAGCTACAGCTGGTGGGGAGAGATGTAGTAATAGAGAAAATAACACCAAGGATTAGCAGATTTATACAATGTCAGCAGCAGACATTTTATCAAATAGGGAATGTATTTTATCCATGTAATAGATTCAGCTGCTCCCACTAATTGAAAACTTTTTGAGATTATAAGGAGAGTCTGCCAAACAGTACAGACAACACAAAGACTCCAGTGGGAGCTGAAATGCAATGGTCCACTAGATGATGAACCAGACTAAGGGCGAGATGTATCAAATGGAAAATGCGGTAAAACCCCGGTTTTAGCGCATTTTCCAATGTATCAAAAATGATACCGCATTGAAGGGTATCGCCACCTTTGGGTGGCGATACCCTATAGAAGCCTATGGGCTTCTTTTCGCCGCCCGCCGACGCAAACCCGCCACCTCACCGACCCACCCTCTGGCTTAGCTTCCTGAAGGGTCCTCCTGGACCCTGGAAGGTAAAGCCCTCCTCCCCCTAGTGAAGCAGCCGGACATCCTTCCGGCTGCAGGGGGGAGGAGGAAGCGCCGGGGACAGCATGCATAGCTGTCCCCGGCGTGAGAGGAGAGTGTGGCGGCAGGGAGGTGACGGAGACCCCCCGCACACCAGTGTACAGGTATCGCGGGGGGCCTCCGTCACCGCACCGCGATGCCAGCCGCATATGTTAGTACATATGCGTCAGCATCGCGGCGGGGGGGGGGGGGGCGGCAAATGGCGGCGATGTATTTTAATACATCCCGCCCTAAAAGTGAGCATAGGCGAATCTAGAAATATGCTAATAGTTGGTCCCAGACCACACAAAATAGATTTGCACGTGGTGAAGTCGTGCATGCAAAATAAGGGGTGTGGCTTCATTTGAGGGGAGTGGCTTAACAGTTACAGTAACAGTAATACTAACATGCCCTTACAAATCATATCAAAGTACATTTGTATGCAAATTTACAGGCATATTTGACAGTAACTGAATATTAACTATTATGTCCTCAAAAAGGGACAAAACAGCATTCAAAATTGTTTTGTCAAACTGCTGCTGCAATGTCATGTGTACAGAAAAAAAAAACAGGGCCAGGGGAGGACAGATAACCGTTTTTTTTTTTTTAAATTAAGGCAGGGCACTGGGCACTGGGCAGGGCAAGGCAGATTGAGGAGGGAGACTGAGGCGCAAATGACACTGATACACGCACTTCACTCACAGGCGCCCACAGTAGTCAGTTCAGTCAGGAGTCTCAGGTATGGACTGTATGTTGTGACTTGGACCCGCTGCTGGCTGCTGCACACACACGCCGTCGCTAGCCGCAGCAGCACGTGGAGGAGGGAGGAAAATAAACAGTTATGGAGGGAGCTGCCTGGCACTCGCCCTTTGGAAAGGACAATGGGAGGAGATGCGTGCAGTCGGGCAGTCACATGTCACACGTGATTTCTGGTGATTTTTTAGTAACGGCAATGTGCGGTTTTTAGTAAAGGAGTGATTTTAAAAAATGGGAATGTGTGATTTTTTGGGTAATTTTTTTTTTAAAATGGCGTAGGGTCCCCACCCGGAGAATTAAACAATTGCACCCTCTTCAAATGCCCAACACAGTTCAAATGCTCCACAGTCAGGTTACCGAATGACAAGAGCTATTCTCCCTCGTAGGGGTCCTACTGTCGGGCCGTCATACTGCATCCCTTTAGACAAGTATTTTTCCCTGGGACTTTGCACTAAAGTGCATTAGAACTGCTTGCCAGATCCACCATTGCCGGTAATTGCCATTAATCCAGCTAATTTTGTTTAATCCATATATGGCCCACTGTCATTGAGCTTGTGAGACACAGAGAGGAAAAGAAACGTACAAATTAATATGAAGTGCTAGTTAAGTTGTGTTCTAATTTACTGTTTGCACTTCTATTGGTGAAGAGTTGAGCAGAACCTTCTTGATGCCACACTGTGTCGTTCTTGTTGAAAATGGCGTGACACTGATGACGAGACAATAAAGCCTCAAAACATTATCCTTATTCCTGAGTGAGTCTCGTTTTATTGAGGAGTGCCACTCCTTTATTGAGGAGTGCCACAAGGACTGGCAGCGTTTGAAACAGAAGGAAATTGACTTCCTGTATCACGGGATAACTCTCAGTGATTATTTCAAAGAGAAACGGATACCGAGGGGATTCAGGATTAGGAATGCCCCAACAATCGATCGCCATAATGTGACCTTCTGTCGTAAGTGGATATCTGTATTGAATAAATGCAGTTTAGATCTCATCCTTCTTGTTATAGAAGAGTCGGGACATGAATTGGCGGTTGTTCGCAGTAAAATCACTGAGTTTGAGTTGCAGCACAAACAAGCCTTTGAAACCGACACAGACAACAAGTGGATGGAGAAACTGTCTCAACAACTATCTACTTACAAGAGAGACCTGATAGCTTTTAAAAAGCAGAAATTACAGAAGGTCACTAATGACTATGAAAGAAACCAGGTGTACATGTGGGTACATGGAGGATGGCCAGATATACAATACAGAAAACATGAACGTGGTCCGCAGAGGAGGAGATGGAAACCACCTCAGGATGCTGGGTCCTCATATGAGGCGATTACCTCAAGTGACTCCGATGCCGCCCCTACAGTTAATATCCGCGGTCAATCCCCTTTAGGGTACCAACCAGCAGTCAAGGGGACGTCGCAAGCGGAGATACATCCGTCGCGGCGGTCAAAGGCAGAGGCAGGGGTCGAGGCAAAGTTGGGCGCCCACCCCTCAATCGCAACAGACGTCCTCAATAATTAATCTCCCATCACATACACTTACGGACCCGGAGGTACAGGTGTTAAATAGGGGACTGTCCTTTGTGCCCTTCACCGGCCTGAATGGCCTAAAATGGGAGGTAGAAAAATACAAACTCCAAAGGCAACTTAAACTCAAGGAGTTTTTTTACAACAATCCACAAACCCCCAACCTGACCCCATACCTCCACAATTGAGGAAAATTATCCCCCGGTCCACATTTGAGCCTGTCTCATATAACACCTCAATTAAGACCTACAGTAACATGTTGGAGAAGAACATTTGTCCGATACAGTTCCAACATCAATCGAATAATTTGAGTAATGCAGAACAACAAGCATTACGGGACTTATCGCAGTATAACAATATAGTTATCCGCCCTGCCGATAAGGGCGGGGCTATAGTCGTTCAGGATATCGGACAGTATAAAAAGGAAATTCTGCGTCAACTGGCAGATACTAAAGTATACTGTAAACTTTCTGCAGATCCCACCATACAGTTCAGAAAGGAACTACAAAATATTCTTGTGGATGCAGTACAGGCGGGAAGTATGGATGAGAAATTGTGTGATGCTCTCCTCCCTAAGGACCCATTGCTATTTTATATACGTTACCAAAAGCTTATAAGAACATGATCAATAATTTCAGCCCGTAACTCCCTTTTTCAGGCCCTCTCTGTCTATCTGGATTCATTAATCCAACCTTGTATTATCAACAGCCCGGGACACATATGGGATACCACAGCTTTCCTGACATTACTTCAAGAGGTCGGGACTGTGCTGACTGATAGTGTTTTGGTTAGTCTGGACATTACCAGCCTATACACCATCATACCGAATTGTGATGGCTTGCATGCTGTCGAGACTCTGCTGAGTGGCAACCCATGGTATAAAGGCCCTCCTATCAAACTTGTACTGGAGCTACTTCAATTACTATTGACTCACAATTATTTCATCTATGATGGTGAATTCTACCTGCAGGCATCAGGCTGTGCGATGGGGTCCAATGTGGCCCCATCGTACGCCAATGCCTATATGCTGCAGGCGGAAAGAGAGATTTTCTTCAATGTGCCTGGCGTATGTGATCACATCAAAGCATACGCCAGGTACATTGATGATCTGTTTGTAGTTTGGTCCGGACCGGTACAGGTCCTTGAGGAACATCTCTGTTTGCATAATGCGTCCATCAGTCCTATCAAGTTCACTTTCAGTATTTATCCGAATGTTGTGAATTTTCTCAATGTAAAGGTGATTTTAACTGATGGGGTCATTTCAACTGACCTATATTGTAAAACAACAGACCGGAACACCATACTTCATGCTAATAGTTTCCATCCTAAGCCTCTGAAGTATGGGCTTCCCTAATCGCAATTTTTGCGGGTAAGGCGGATCTGTAGCACTGATGTAGATGCAGAAAAACAAATTAATGTAATGATGTCCAAATTTTTGGATCGTGGGTATGAAAGAAGCTCAGTGCTTGCAGCAAGGGACAAGGCTATGTCCAAGTCTAGGAGTGATTTGTTGAAGGTTCAGCCTGAAAAAACAGCGACTGGGAGACTCCCATGGGTGAACCATTTTAATCTACAGAGTGGCAATATCAATAAGACAGCTAAAAAATGGTGGCCCATTATTACAGCAGATCCCAAAATAGGCCTTAGTGAGACTAAACTTAAGCCCTGTTACCAACGGGGTAAGAACATCTTTGACTGGGTTGTACGCACAGATGTTACAGGTGTAGAAATTACTCAGACCCAGCCTGATAGGTTCCTAGGGCGTAATAACGGCTGCTTTAAGTGCCTGGGCTGTATAACCTGCAGGTCCATGACAGCATCTCCCTCTTTCAATCATCCGAGGTCCGGTAAAAAATACTTTATTAAGCACAGGCTCACATGTACCACAAAATATGTGGTTTATTTATTAACATGCCCATGTGGCTATAGCTATGTGGGAAAGACGGACCGCACAATAAGAGAACGCATGGCCACTCACCGTAATTCTATCAAAAACGCCATTGAGAGTGGTTCTAGTGACCAACCAGTGTCACGCCATTTTCAACAAGAACGACACAGTGTGGCATCCCTTCGCTTCATTTTGATTGACCACATCCCCGCATCAATTCGAGGGGGTGATAGGTCACGCAAACTGATTCAGTGTGAAATGGGTTGGATTTACAGGCTGGACACTCTATCTCCCAGAGGCCTCAACGAGTATTTGGGCCTCCATAGTTTTGTATGAGTGGGAGTTAGCCTTGCATTATGGTAGTATATATCCTCTGCTTCTTCCGAGTGCCATTGTCCTCTTGATTATTATAAAGTTGTAACTTTCAGCATAATTTATGTATGCAGTTTCTCAGTCTGCCGTGGTTGAGTCTTTTGTTTTTATAGTGTATGTATTTTTCATATGTATTTTGTGTATTGTTCACACGTGTATTTATGCATTTTCTGGTGTTTGTTTTTGTTACTAGGTCTCCTTGGCAACGGGGTCGCCTGGACGTCTGGCCGCATCTGATGCTTGGTCCGGAGCGGAGTGACGTAGGATGACGTGCTGCGTCACGCGACGCTCTGTGCTGATGACGGCGGGAGACGCCGGCGGATGCTCCCGCGCCGGGAGTGAACACGGGGGTGAGTGACTATAAATATTGTAAATTTGCTTATTATGTTTGATCTGATGACGAGGCAATAAAGCCTCGAAACGTTATCCTTATTCCTGAGTGAGTCTCGTTTTATTGAGGAGTGCCACTGCGTCTGGACGTATATATTGGGGATCAACACTGGTCTTCTGGGCGAGCACCCTTTAAAGTATTTTTTCCTTGGCGGACGTGCTGCTTCATTGTGGACTGTATATATATATATATATATATATATATATATACTGTATATATATATATACTCTACATATATTAACTTTTTTGTTGTTGCTAAAAGCTCTACTGGGGACATCTGTATCTGGCACTACTGGGGTCATGATATGTAACTGGCACTACCAGGGACTTGATATGTAACCGCTTGCTTACTTCCGGCGCCTAGGAACCCTTTCTGCTTCCACATGCACTGGGAACAGGCAGGTTAGTTCCGGGTCCCGTGGAGACTTCCGGGACGCCGTGGGAACATGCCTGTAGTGCGGGAGTGGTGAGTTTAGATTCCTGGCACCTGTTGGTTATTATTGATTATGTGATTCAGGTGTATTTCCATGTTATATATACTGTGAGGATTCATTGTATGGTTGATGCCCTATGAGGAAGGTGATTTGACACCGAAACGGCCCGTCAGGGCTAAGCCTGTGGAATTGAAGTGTTGAGCTGTCTTATGCTACTGCCACGGATGTGCTGAGTATAATGAATTCTTATACCTTCCTTCATTAAAATCGTTTTCATGTTATATGCAATGGTGTGCTGGACCTGTCTGTCCCTGGATTGGATTTGTCTGTCTGAGGACTGATACACAATATTGATTGGCTGTCCCTGCACCCAGAGTGATATCCCTACTTGGAGTGTGCGTGTCCTCTCTACGCCCTATATATATATATATATATATATATATATATATATATATATATATATATATATACATACACACATACATACCACATGAAAAGCCTGTTTTTGTCCCTCTGCACCTTACTCTGTAGGAGACCTCACAGTCCCAGCGCTGCCTCTGATTAAAAACCCTCCCATGACTAGGCTGCTGCTGCTGTTCTCCATGGGCCTGAGAAGCATGTAATGAGCTTCACAAATCAGAGCTCAGCACAAACGTCTCAGCCTCTGCCCTCTGGTGCAAAGTGTCATGGGACTTAGTCAACTCCCAGTAATGAACTGCACACTTGTGCAATCAGTATGCCTTGGCTCCTGATGCTCAGCACCTATAATCATTGTCACATTGGCAGAAAGGTGAAGCTGCAGCACTACCCCACTCCCATGCACAAAATCTTTAGCAAAATAAATAAATAAATAAATATATATATATATATATATATATATATATATATATATATATATTTTAAATACATGCCAACCACAGGGGCCCCTAGCTAGGCACTACCGGGGACTTGATATGTAACTGGCACTACTGGGGACATGATATGTAACTGGAACTACTGGGGACATGATATGTAACTGGCACTGCTGGGGATATGATATGTAACTAGCACTAAATATGTGCAAAAAAATGATTGCTTTGTATTCAAATTCAGTGCCTGAGATTGTACAGAAACTTTGTTTCATGTTTTGGAACCTTGTTTCATGCGCATATAAAATATATATGTGTGCATTTCATGTGTTTGATGTGTTTATACAATATAAATGGGTACAGCCTGAAGCGTGTCGAGACAGCGAGCCCCACGAGAGGATGCGGTAAGTGTCCTACTGACCTGTTCATACTCTCACTATCCACGTCGGCGCAGAGTTGATTTTATAAAGTGTGGTGAGCGCAGCGAGCCACCGAGCCAGAAGCGTGGCGAGCGCCAGTGGCGTAACTATAGTCCCGCAGCGGGGAGGCGCTGAGGGACTGTGGGTGCCGATCTGCGGGGCTATGGTTACAACTTACTACCTAGCCCTCCCACCCACCCAAGTAAACTTACACACCCCCTTACCCCTCCACATGCCGCTGCCGCTTTCAGGGTCCCGGCCGCAGCGCAGATCTTTAAAGTTGATGGCGACTGATGTTATTTTAGCCCTGCCGCTTCTGCAAGGACCCTCAATTTCTAGCTTTATCAGTATATCCTGCCCTAGGAAACAGGTTGGATGCGAGTAGAGTACCAATTTTTCAGGGGCTTGTGGGGCACTACCTGAAAGGCGCAAGTCTCCCGCAACTTCCAGGGGAATAGGTAGTTATGATTTAAAGATAATGCACTGCAATGTGTGCAAAATATTCAGTCATCTTATATGCGGATTTAGATAAATTGGTCCCTTTGGGAGGGGTAAATTAAACTGTAATAAAGATCTATTTACAAACCAGAGGAATGGATAATTTGTTATTAAAAAGGGGAAGCCCATCAGAGTATGAGTGATTACTATGCTTTTATTCTATTTATTTGCACTAAATAAACTTGACCTTTCAAGTGCTCAGATGGTTTTTACATGCATAAAAAATACAATGATCAATTTGAGGACAAAATGTTTTAACTATGGTGTTCCTATTGTCTGTAATCATTTCCTAATTTACTCATTTAACATTGTTGAAAGGGTTTGACAAATCTGTTTTGCAGAAGTTTGTTGTCTTACTACACAAAGTTCAAATAACCGTCTCATTTAATTTAATAGCTTACTAACAGGGTAAAGCAATTCAATGTTCTGGTGCACCTACACACCCATTAACAGGAACCAATTAACAAAAACATCAAAACTTGCTCCTTCTGTGGTTCCATGCCATCACAGGTGAATCTAAGGGGTAGTCCGGGGGTGCACCGGACCACCGATTAGACCGCCGGCCGCCACACACATAATTTAAAGAAATTACAGCCAGGCAGAAAAGGGCTGTACACTGCCCAGCTGTATAGTGACTGGCTAACTTTTAAGCAAACAAGCAGTTCCATCTCCATCGTTACCATCAACGCTCCTGCTGGAGTACTGAATGAAGATATCGATGGAGAGGGAGCTGCCACTTTGCTTAGAAGTTAGACAGTGACTATACAGCCGGGCAGCGTACAACCCGTTTCTGCACAGCTGTCATATCTCTAACAAGCCCTTGTCAATGAGCAATACCCTCCCCCTTGGCAACAAGCAATTCCCTCCCCCTTGGCAATGAGCAATACCCTCCCCCTTGGTAATGAGCAATAACCTCCCCCTGGCAACGAGCCATTCCCTCCCCCTTGGCAATTAGCAATACCCTCCCCCTTGGCAACGAGCAATACCCTCCCCCTTGGCAACAAGCAATTTCCTCCCCCTTGGCAATGAGCAATACCCTCCCTCTTGGCAATGAGCAGTACCCTCCCCCTTGGCAATGAGCAATACCCTTGTGTATTAGCACGGCGCCCACTTTCCCTAAGTACGTTAACTTAGTGAAATCGCATAACGTTCTATTACCATGCGGTGCAATGCGATTTTACCCTTCCCACCCCGTGATATTCCCGTCCCTTGGCACATCTGGCAGAATTTCACTCTGAGGTGATTTTGTGAGGAGATTAGATGTGTGTTACAGAGCTAGAGAGAGTTATAGTAGTTTAAGAGCATTTTTTCAGTGAGTTTTGCTTCATTTTTACTGATTCCTGAGCAATGGCAGCCTCTTCATCTGTGAGCCTGTTCACCCTGCCGCAGAATTGAGGAGGACGCCATCCATTTCTTACAGGAGCGTCACCTGCTGCCAGTGACGGTGACGTGCAGTATTGGGCACCCGATGAGGATGTGAAGGAGTGCATGTGGAGGTGCCACATCAAGACATGCCGCCAAAAGGTGAGCCTGAGAGCGGCCCATTTGTTCCCGGTGTGCCGCTTGCCTTTTGTCAAGCTGGTGAGATTCATCTATGCATGGTCAGAGGAGATGACCTCTATTGATTTTTGCCAGCGGGAGCTGAACCTGTCTAATAAGACAGTGGTCCACTATAACAACTGGATGCAGGAGGCATGCACAGTGGTCTTGCTGGCACAGCCGCAGTGCCGCATTGGGGGCCCTGGACAGATCGTAGAGGTAGATGAAAGCCTCTTTGTCGAAGAGAAATGTGGGCAGAGTTTTACCTTAGCAATGGGTGTTTGGAGGGATATCCCGCGAAACGGGACAGTGTTTTATAACTGCAGTGCCACAACGGGATGCCAGCACCCACATGTCCACTATAAACACCCACATAGAGCCGGGGACCACCATATACAGTGATTGCTGGCATGCTTACAGCACGGATGAATTGGAACAGGCAGGATACCACCATGCCCGTGTTAATCACAAGTACAATTTTGTGGATCTGGAAAGTGGGGTCCACACCCAAACAATTGAAAGACTTTGGGGTTCAGCTAAATGGAGGAACAAGCGGCAACGTGGGACAGCTCGCCACCTTTTAGACTCATATCTACAAGAGTTTATTTGGAGAAAATGTTTGGCATTTGACCGAATCATGCATGCACTGACTTTGCTCCCAAAAGCTGATTGACTTTTTAATTTATCTTATTGTTCCTATAATTGTTATTGAATCATTGTCACTTTTATTTGCTATGAATTGTTATATGTTCTTGAATCATTATTTATTAACTAAATTCGACTAGTTACTCGTTAACACACATTGTCATTACTGTGTCAGATGAATGAAATTGCTTGTGTGAAAGTGTCCATAACACACCCCCATTATCCACGTTAGCCCGAAGCCTGTCGAGCGCAGCGAGCCCTGCGAGGTGTGGCGGAACGCGTCCTCCAACCTTTTCATACTCCCACTATCCACGCTGGCGTGGAGGTGATTTTATATAGTGTGGCGAGCGCAGCGAGCCACCGAACCTGAAATGCGGCGAGCGCAGCTAGCCCCACAAGGGGACGCGTAATACATGTAACATAAGACGCGTCCCTTTGTGGGCCCGTGAGGGGACGCGTAATACATGGAACAGAATTATGTTCCATGTATTACGCGCCCCCTCGCGGGGCCCGCTGTGCTCGCCACACTATATAATATCAACTCCACGCCGACATGGATAGTATGGGTATGAAAAGGTCAGGCGGATGCGTTACGCCGCCCCTCGCGGGGCTCGCTGCGGGATTACGTGGGGGGGGGGGGGGGGGTGGTGGTACAAAAATTACTTTATATGTCATTTAATGGTATAGCACATTAAATTACATGATTGTATGTGCAATCACAACATTAAAAAGATAGGGTGCGATAAAAAATCGCATCCCATCACATCGCATGTCATACAATAATGCTATGGGATGCGATTTTTTATTGCACCCTATCTTTTTAATGTATTCACTGACATAGAGCTGTGAATACATTACATACAGTAATCTCATCGCATCGCATCGCATTGCATGCCTTCCAATAACGAGATGCGATTTCACTACCCTGAATAGCCCACTACACAAAAACCATAGTGGGCGCCGTGCTAATACACAAGTACCATACCCTCCCCCTTGGCAACGAGCAATACCCCCCCCCCTTGGCAATGAGCAATACCCTCCCCCTTGGCAATGAGCAATTCCGTCCCCCTTGGCAATGAGCAATCCCCCCCCCCCTGGCAATGAGCAATTCCCACCCCCCCCTTGGCAACCAGCAATTTTACTTCCCTCTGGCAACAAGCAATCCCCCTCCCCCTTGGCAATGAGCAATCCCCCCCCCCCATTGAGCATATTCACTCCCCTTTTGCAATGAGCATTTAACTCCCCCTAGGCTAGGAACAATTCACTCCCCCTTGGCAACAAGCATGTATTCCCCCTTAGCAATGAGCAATCCCCACTCCCCCTTTGCAGTGAGCATTTAACAACTCCCCCTTGGCAACGAGCATAAAGACCCCTTGGCATCGATCATGATGGCCCTGGCATCGAGCAAGAACCCCCTAGCAATGAACATGTAGGTAAGCGACACTTATGTGTCAAATATGTAATGGGCATTACGGTTTGTTATATAGTATGTAATGGGCATCAGCAATACCCTCCCCCTTGGAAACTAGCAATGCCCTCCCCCTTGGCAATGATCAATACCCTCCCCCTTGGCAACGAGCAATACCCTCCCCCTTGGCAACAAGCAATTCCGTCCCCCTTGGCAACAAGCAATACCCTCCCCCTTGACAATGAGCAATACCATCCCCCTTGACCCCATTGAACCATTGACCATTTTAACCTGCCTGTCATGACAGGTGTGAATGTGTTCCTGAAACACCCCCACTATCCACGCCAGCCCGAAGCATGGCGAGCACAGCGAGCCTCGCGAGGAGATGCATTACGCATCCTCCCGACTTGTTCATACCCCCACTATACATGTATACAGTATATGGATAGATGGAGCAGTATTGCCTGCAGGCGAGGTTTATGTGGGGCTCCCCACTGTATCAAGGACATAACTACCATTGGTGCAGGGATTGCAGCTGCTATGGGGCCCACAGCTGAAAAGGGCCCAACATGTCAAAGTTACATGTGTTATAGATTTTTTTCACCATTGGGTGGTACATACAGATGGGGCTCATGTCATCATTGCAGGGCTGTTGTTTCTAACGCCAGCCCCGCCATCACGCCAGCCCCGCCAGGGGGCCCGCGCACACGAGACGCTCGTGCACCCCCTGGGCAACGGAGCCTGCCTTGCGCGTGTGTGTGAGACGAACGCACGTCCCAGTGTAGCCCCTGTCCGCCGGCGCTCGCCAGCGGGGAGGATCTGGCGAGCCCCGGCCAAGGATGGCAGGGGCTACATCCATAGGGGCCCTTTTGCTATAGGTCCTAGAAATATCTGGTTATGCCACTGTGCTCTATTATATAACAGGCAATGTGATGCTTTCTGTATTATATGTGGTCTCTGTGTTGCTGTCTGTATTATTTGGTGGTCGCTATAGTGCTAAATGCATTATTTGGAGGTCACTAATGCTCACCGTATTATATGGCGGTCACTGTGATGCTCTATATATTATATGGAGGTCATTGTAATGCCCTCTGCATTAAATGGAGGTACTAATGCTTGCTTTAATAAATTATATGGCATTCACTATGGTACTCTCTGCATTATATGGCATTCACTATGGTACTCTCTGTATAAAATGGTGGTTATTGTAAAACTCACTGTATTATATGACAGGTACTGTGATGTTCTCTAAATTATGTGGCACTCACTGATGTACTGCTCTATTTATTGTTTTACAGTCACTGATTCTTTCTGTATTATACGGTGGAGGTCAATGCAATGCTTTCTTTATTTAATATTGGTGACTGCAATGCTCTCTATGGTATATGGCAGATACTGTGATTCTCTCTGTATTATTTTGCAATCATTATGATGCTCCCTACATTATATGGTGGTCACTGAGACAATTGGTATAATATAACAGTTGGTTAGAGCCATCTTTCTAGCCAGGGGCGGATTGGAAATTAAAACCAGCCCGGGAAATATCTTGAAGCAGCCCTGACAGGGGAGGATGTTGTTGCGCGCCGGAGGCGCGCCCGATTTTTTTTGGGGGGCGTGGCCTATCAGTATAGGGGTGTGGCCTATTCCAACGAGGCCACACCAAATTTTTGCAGCTGAGTTAAAAAAATATTATGCAACGGAATGAGAGACACAGGGTGAGAGGGGGTTGGTGCAGGGTGAGAGAGGTTGGTAATGAAGGGTGAGACAGGGGTGACGAGGTGTGAGAGTAGAGTGGCAGGGTGGAAGAGGATGCAGGGAGGGAGGGGGGATGGAGGGTGGCGTACAATGCTGGGAGGGGAGATGCAGGGTGGCTGAGGACGAAGGGAGGGAAGACTTACGCAGGGTGGCACAGGACGCAGAGTGTGAGGGGGGCATGGTGGCACAGGATGCAGGGTAGGAGGGGGAATGCAGAGTGGCAGAGGATGCAGGGAGGGGAGTCAATAAGTGGTGGAGGATGCAGGGAGGGGAGACAGTGATGCCCATTATACATATGCCACACACCATGATGCCCATTATACATATGCCACACACTGTGATGCCCATTAAACATATGTCACACACCGTGATGCCCAATATACATATGTCACACACCATGATGCCCAATATATATATGCCACACACCGTGATGCTCATTATACATATGCCAAACACCGTGATGCTCATTATACATATGCCTCACACAGTGATGCCCATTATACATATGCCGCACACCGTGATGCCCATAATATATATGGCACACACCATGATGCCCATTATACATATGGCACACACCATGATGCCCATTATACATATGCCACACACTGTGATGCCCATTATACATATGCCACACACCGTGATGCTCAATATACATATGCCACACACCGTGATGCCCATTATACATATGTCACACACTGTGATGCCCAATATATATATGCCACACACCGTGATGCTCATTATACATATGCCACACACCGTGATGCTAATTATACATATGCCACACACCGTGATGCTAATTATACATATGCCAAACACTGTGATGCTCCATTATACATATGCCACACACCGTGATGCTAATTATACATATGCCACACACCGTAATGCCCATTATACATATGCCACACACCGTGATGCCCATTATACATATGCCACACACCGTGATGCCCATTATACATATGCCAAACACAGTGATGCTCATTATACATATGCCTCACACCGTGATGCCCATTATACATATGCCAAACACCGTGATGCCCATTATACATATGCCACACACCGTGATACCCATTATACATATGCCACACACCGTGATGCCCATTATACATATGCCACACACCGTGATGCCCATTATACATATGCCAAACACAGTGATGCTCATTATACATATGCCTCACACCGTGATGCCCATTATACATATGCCACACACCGTGATGCCCATTATACATATGCCAAACACAGTGATACCCATTATACATATGCCACACACCGTGATGCCCATTATACATATGCCACACACCGTGATGCCCATTATACATATGCCACACACCGTGATACCCATTATACATATGCCACACACTGTGATGCCCATTATACATATGCCACACACCGTGATGCCCATCATACATATGCCAAACACAGTGATGCTCATTATACATATGCCTCACACCGTGATGCCCATTATACATATGCCAAACACCGTGATGCCCATTATACATATGCCAAACACCGTGATGCTCATTATACATATGCCACACACCGTGATGCTCCATTATACATATGCCACACACCGTGATGCTCCATTATACATATGCCACACACACCGTGATGCCCATTATACATATGCCAAACACTGTGATGCTCATTATACATATGCCGCACACCGTAATGCCCATTATACATATGCCAAACACCGTAATGCCCATTATACATATGCCAAACACCGTGATGCTCATTATACATATGCCTCACACCGTGATGCCCATTATATATATACCAAACACCGTGATGCTCATTATACATATGCCACACACCGTGATACACATATACTGTATACACACTAGGCACAGTGGGAACACTATGCATGACAGTAGCACTGGGCACAGTGGGGATGGCAGTAGCAATTTGCACAGCCGGATGGTAGCAGATATGGGCACAGCGGGGATGGTAGCAGCACTGGGCACAGAGGAAACACTGGGGATGGGACTATCACCAGGCAGAATGGGAACACTATGTATGGCAGAAGCAATAGGCACAGCGAGGATGGTAGTAGCACTGGGCACAGCAGGGTTGGCAGCAGCACTGATCACAGCAGGGATGGCAGCAGCACTGAGCACAGAGAGGATGAAAGTAGACCGGGCACAATGGGAATGGGAGCAACACTGTGCACAATAGGGAACAATGGAGCTGTATATGTCAGAGCAGGGGGGAGCCCTGTCAGTGAGCGGGCAGCGCAGTCACATAGCAGCATGTACCTGACAGCCATGTTCCAGGAGGAGGGAACCTGCCACTCAGTGCTGGTTACAGAGGAGGAGGAGTGCGGGGGCACTGTTCACCGGTGTGACCGACCTGATGATGCTGCTGCTGAGAGCCCGCAGTCACGCTGCGCCTGGTCCCGCTCTTCTGTCCTCAGTCTCTCCACTAGGCAAGTGGCGCCAGAAGCATTGTGGGTCTCATTATTACGCGCGGCGCTAGTACTGAAGGCAGAGGCAGCCCAGGCTAGCTCCGCAAAGGGTCTTGGGAGGAGCTGCGCACGGCCGCGCATGTGCAGCAGCCCTCCCGCGGCCATATTGGATTAGGGCAAAACCACTGTGATCGCGGCCGCGAACAGCTGAGATTGCGTTCGTGCGGTCCGCGGCCCTCACAGGGGGGAGAGCAGCCAATTTCAATATGTTAGGGTCCGGCCCACCGGGAAATGGCCCGGTGTCCCGGTGGGCCAATCCGCCCCTGTTTCTAGCTTTCTAGTAGGTCGCCACCATTGCATTTCCCCTGTGTCCTTACTGACCAAGTCCAACACTGTCTAGTAAAATAACTAATCTTGGGTTCCCTCTACAATAATACCCCATTCACACCAGCCTAAATTCCCTGAGATTTCAGGGTTGTTCCTGAGTTCAACCCGGGGTCCTGGCTGGTGTGAAAGGGGTAGGGGTACTCACCCGGGTTGCGGGTCCTCATGTGTGCTGTCAGACGGATATCCACACAGGTGGCAGGCGCAGATGACAGGACAGGTGCCGTATGTAGATGACGCAACTCTCCGGCGCCCTCACTGCAGTTGGGGGGATGTATTAAAATACATTGTCGCTCTTCGACGGCTGTCCGCCATGATGCCAGTGCATATGTACTATCATATGCGGCTGGCATCGCGGTGCGGTGACGGAGCCCCCCCTTGATACCTGTACTCTGGTGTGCGGGGGTCTCCGTCACCTTCCTGCCGCCTGTCTCTCCCCTCACGCCGGGGACAGCTAAGCGGGCTGTCCCCGGCGCCTCCTCCCCCCTGCAGCCAGAAGGATGTCCGGCTGCTTCACTAGGGGGAGGAGGGGTTTACCTTCCGGGGTCCAGGAGGACCCTTCAGGAAGGTAAGCCAGAGGGGGGGTCGGCGAGGTGGCGGGTTTGCGTCGGAGGCGGCGGGCGGCGAAAAGAAGCCCTCCTTCAATGCGGTATCGTTTTTGATACATTGGAAAATGCGGTAAAACCGGGGTTTTACCGCATTTTCCGTTTGATACATCTCGAAGATGGTGTGCTGCATCATCTGCGCCCACCGTCTGACCTGTTATCCGTGTCCACCCATGGTCCAGCAGGCTAGGTGATACCCATCCAGATGTTGGACATACCACATTTCCAGTTTAACCCCCCGGGATTGTTATACAATGGGCGCACTGGGATTGAGCTGTCACTTCCATCTTGCGCTCCAGACGGCGGAAGTGACTTGCTCCGGCTTCACTGGCTGAGACTTCCGCAGTGTGCATTCCAACAGTCCGGCGTTTGATTGGCCGGATGACGGACCACACTGCGGGTAATACGGAGTGACCCTTTATGGTTTAGTTTGCTTATTAATTATGGGTTGATCGCCTTTCTGGCGATATAACCCTCTCTCAGTTTTTATGAACCCAGATTGTCTTATTTCTCACACTATGTTTACATGTAATGCTGATCACATGACCTGGAAGTGAATACCTAATTCCGGGCACATACGGGTTAAAGTGTTATTTTACAATGACACTATATACGGTTATTTTTTATTAAAATGATGTGCAAATATTTTCATTATATTTGATTTATTATCATCAGTCTGTCTCCAAGTTGTTTTATATATTGTAATGCCAAATAAATATACTTTCACTTGATAACGAGGTCAATCAATACAAATTAGGGTGGGTATATATACCTGGACCTGGACCTCCAACAGTCACCATGAAAAAGCTGTCCTTTGAGTGACAGCGAAATGCATTGGTGATCTCTTTGGGACTTGTCTTGGACTTACCATACCCCACCTGCTAAATCATCTGGACTTTGCAGTTTTTATTTCCCATACCTGGAGCACTTTACTTTTCCCAATATTTTTTCCAGTATGAATGCACCTTAGAGAGGATCCCCACCTGTTTGCAAGTCCTCCACAGGACTGGGACACCTGCAGCGGCATCTGGGAATACAATTACGCACTTTATTTCTCCTAAGCACAAACGCACTTTAGAGAGGATCCCCATATACCAGTCATCCTCCATAGGACCGGGACACCCCCAGAGATACCTTGGAATACAAATTGGACTCCAGCCATCCCTTAGTCTGACCCCATCAAGGGTGTCTGGAAAACAGACTGACCAGAGCAGGTTATATTACGTCTTTATTGACAGGTCTCCATTGTTATATTGTTTTTAAACATTTAGCTTTTTAACCAGTAATTTATTGTTATCTTATTATCAGTATAAATGTATTCATTAAATATGTTTGAAACTATTTATTGGGTACAATCATTAAAAACGAGCACTGCATTATCTTCTTTGTTCTATGTTACCAATAAGGGACCTAACTAGTCCCTCTTGCAGCTGCTCTACTTAAGAAATCAGCTTTGAAAAGCGCTCTATACAGTTTTTACTGTACTTTCTGTGTGGATCCCTGGCCTGCAATGAGGACCAGCAACCCAGGGTAAGTACTCTCCACCTCCTGCCCACCTCCACTGCCATTCCACCACCATACCGACCACTGCCCGCCTCCTCCCCACCTCCTTCCCGTCTCCTTCCCACCTCCTTCCCACACCAGAAAATGCAGGGACTTTTCTGGTGTGAAAGGGGCCAACCCAGGAATGCACCGACATGATCCCTGTGCCATATTCCTAAGTGGGTCCCTGCATTTTCTGGTGTGAAAGGGGCCAACCCAGGAATGCCCCGGCATGATCCCTGTGCCATATTCCTGAGTGGGTCCCTGCATTTTCTGGTGTGAAGGGTATTATACCCCTTTTACACCAGGGCATAAGCCAGGTTGGACCCAGGTCAGCGTTGGTGTAAAAGGGGCCAACCCAGGTCCAGTAAAGATTGGTTAGATAAATTATCTAGTTTATTACCGTGCTTATCAGGGATAATCAGCATATAACAATTGGGTTTACTTGAGTCAATTTTGTATCTTGATCTAAAAACTAAAAAACACAAATTATTAACTCAAAGAATAACTCCCGTAAATATCCAATAAAATATCATATTGTATATTTTGTATATTTGTGTATTGGTTTTAGGAAATAATCTCACTAGGAACAGCTAATTATCTAAATCAGGCCAATGTGTTCAATAAAAATGAGGTTAGTTAAAAAGATATTTTAAATCATGTATGTTTTTACAAATGAAAGTGATGATTCTCTTTTAGAGAATTGGTGACAATAAGGCTATTCAAGCATTTAACCCTTAGAGAGCCAACATTGCTGTGAGAGATCCTCAAAATATCTGCTAAAAATGCCAGTGTCGCTCACAGCTACTGTTCTTTTATTTGGTGCAATATTTAACTAAACTTTAATTAATTGACTTGGCTGTATTTGTATTTATTTATACTAAAAGAACAGTTGAGAACAGTGTGATCGATGCTGGCATTTTTAGTGGATATTTTGAGGATCTCTTACAGCAACATTGGCACTAAATATTGTAATAATCTTAAACTTTTGAGTCTACATTTCCCCTTTTTATAATTTTTTTTTATTTCCCCCTATGTTTCTAAAGAGATTATATACAAAATTCATAAAGACTATACTGTAAAATAAATTATTTTAAAAAATTGTGAAAAACAAATGGGTTCTCTCTAATTAACCAACTTCAGGGTTCTGAAGCCAAAATAAAAATATTCCACAGTAATTTTTAGTCACTTCTAACAAAAGGAAATTGTTTCATTTAATCAGAGAAATGAATAATAACACTGATTATTATACAGACCGCCCCCATCAATTTACAAATGAATCAGAGAATCTATGAATAGAATAGAGTTCATTGTTATGCTTTCATGTGATTAAAAGATAATGTGCAAGATTCAAAACTAAAGTTGATGAAATTATGAAACAGATATTTTTGAGCTATCACATAAAAACCAAATTGTTGTGAACCTGTGACAAATGATTTTGGTTTTAGGACTGAGAAAAAGGTCAGGCTCCTTAGAGACATTTATTAAACTCTGATTAATATGTTTTTCAAGAACAAAACTAGAAGTTTGCTTTTTAGTGAATTTCTGCATTATAATGCAGAAATAGGGAAGGACAGAAATTTTAAGTATGAAAGATTAAAAAAAATAAATGCAGAATGAAATATGAAACCGAAATGAAACAGAAATCAATAAAATAAACAAATGTGGGAATAAAATAGAAAAGAACAGAGAAATATCCAGAGTTAAAAGTACAAGGAAAACAAAAATAGCAGTAACAAAAAAGTAACAGACAAGGGGGAGGGGGTATTCAATTAGTTCCATTTTTGAAAAAACATTATTATTCAGTGATGGGTGTTTTCAACACTTTTAATGTAAGGGCAAGTAGGAGCGGAACCGAACCTGCCCTCTAACTCTGTTTCCCAATGCTGGTATCAGTGAACACCAGCATGTCTAGGCTTCACCTTTAACTGCCCCGGCTGTAAGGGCGAATTAGGTCCACCCAGACTCCATTGCAGTCAGGTCTTAATTAGGGACAACGTGTTCATTGAGGTGTACCGGGAGCAAAAGGACAACCTAACTAAACCCAAAACGGACAGACCAGAATCCACCCGGGGTGGCCCCAATGGGAGGTGATACACCAGGGTAGGCTGCGTGTACTGGTGGAAACGACTAGCAGCAGTTATACACAGTGGAGGTATAAACACCATGTAAATGCAACAATGCACAGATATGGAATATTACACAATGTAAATGCAACAATGCACAGGGATGGTATATGGCACAATATAAATGCAACAATGCACATAGGTGATACAGAATCAATATAAGAACTACAGGGGAATCCCTGACTTATCTGGGAGGATGATACCAACACAGATGAAGTTCAGGAACTCTGCTAACATACACAGGGACCAGCAGGCAGGCAGGCAGGCAGGCAAGATGAGAACCAAGAACACACCACAGGACACAAGTTAGGCATGGTTCTGGACGCTATAACCAGCGTCTGTTCCCAGCAGACACCGGCTATTTATTCAAAAATTGCCCCCCCCCCCCCCCCCCCCCCCCCGACGATAATGTCAGCCATCATGCAGGGAGCTGCCGAGCGGAAGTTCCGGGGAAATTGCCAAGCAACGCCCCAACGCCCAGCCACTGTCAATGACGGGATGGAAGCTGCCAAGTTTTTTGCTAAGTCAAAAAATCGTCCGTCAAATGAAATAGCTCGAATTTATATCTGCCCTAAAAAATGATGAAAAGATAGAAAATACCACCAAAGAAAGATGGCATGTAACGGAGAAGGGAAATTCCAATGGAAATTAAAGGATGGAGAAAAGAAAGCTTGACATTTTGGCAAAAGTATAGATAATAACTAAAATGGGGAAAGGATTCAATAAGACAAGGATACATTACTGTACTAACAGTAAGCATCTTGGTAGTGTTATTAGGAGAAAACAAGAGGAAACAGGAGAAATTACAAAGAAACTTTGATGCGTATGAAACCACGGTTGAGTTTGTAATATGCTGTGTACACACGGTGAGATTTGACATTCGATTTTGACTATATAGTCAAAATCTCATGCAGATCGTATGCTGATCGTGAGCAGATCGCATGCAGATTGCTCACGTTTTTTACCTTTCAATCCCGATGCGCGCTCCCGTGACAGCACAAATTGAAACTCAGGGCAGCAATGACTATATAGTGCAAATCTAATGCTGATTGCATGAATTGTATGTTAAAAGTACAGAGATAGCAAAGATTGCATAGCACTCAAATCTTAAGTCGATTAGCAAGGGAATCTCACCGTGTGTACACACCATTAGTTCGGTGTGCCCACTTTCACTGTTCTCATAAGTGGTCAGTGGCATGAAGCACAGTGGCGGAAGTTTGAATCCATCCATGCACCATAAAAAGAAACCTTTATGAGCATTATATACTTTTTTTGGTAAGTACGGTACGATATCCAAGAATACTGAAGACCGTCTGTTAGGCTTATTAACTTTAGGACTTTTTATTTTAAAACCAGCTACACTATGGAGGTCATTGTGATCTATTCTCACCGTTGCAAAATCGCATTGGTGAGCGATGTTGATGGGCTGCACATGCACATATACACACCAAAGAGTGACTTAGATTTGCGAATGGCTTACAAATCATTCAATGGTTGGCAGCCATCTAATTATTTGTCCATGCACGCAAGCTGTGAATGGATGTTTATGGCGTGTGCGCGCCGGGTGGGTGTTCATGCAGGCGGCATTTAGTTAACTCACAAAGCTGCGAATTGCGCAGTTTTGCGAGTCAATCAGAATGACCTTCTATTTCTGTGATATTGTTTATTTTGCATATATCTTTGATTTACACCATTTGAAAGAATATCCTCATTGTTTGAAAATGAAGAAACTATCTACTCAGACTTGAGGAGGACCATTTTCATATAGGACTTTGTGAGCGCTAATTATACTTTGTAAAAAAAACTTTTTTTTTCTTTTGTTTGTATTGGTGCATTGGGTGACACACATTACTTATACCCCTTTCAGGCAGAAAATCCCCAAAAACCCAGATATTTCCCAGATACAAAAACCCGGGTAGAACTAGGCTGAAAGGTGCTGACCCCCTTTCACACAGCATAAAAAACCTTGGTATTTCCCATGTCAGGAGACTGGGGATTGTGTTGTGGTGGTACGCAACCCCAGGGGAATACCGTACCATCTCATGTCTGTTTGGTGTGGGCATTTCTATGGTGTGTGTTCTACTGTGGGAAGTGACACAAGCATTGTTGGAGAGTCTTTACCACCATTTCATCTGCTTACCACAAGGCGACCGTCTAGATGAGACCATAACAGGCTTTCTGCGAAGAGGCTATCCGCAGTGTGCTGGAGCCATCGATGGGACACACATACCCATTATTGCACCCACGGCTAACCCAGCGGATTGCCATAATCGTAAAGGTTGGCACTCCATCATCCTGCAGGCTGTGGTGGACCATAAGTATTGGTAAGTAGTATGCAGTGTTTACATGTGACTGATATGGTTGGGCCGCACTGTATATTGTTAAGCACAAATACGTTTTCATTTCAGTTTCACAGATGTCGACATTGGCTGGCCTGGTCGGGCTCATGACTCACGGGTACTTGCCAATTCTGACTTGTTCAACATCGCGGAGGAAAGGAGAGGTGGTTGGTTGTTCCCTAGAGAGGTAATTTTGTCTATTTGTAAAAAATGTTTACTTTACTGCAAAATAATCCTGCAATAGTTGGAAATTGGTGTGTCTGTCCTATTACGTTGTACAGCTAGGGTGTCAAATGTACTTTGCTATTGCTAAGGAATAACTACACATCCCAGCATGCTGTGGCACAGTTAAAAAGCTGAAACAGTGTCAAGGCATGCTGGCATGTGTTCTTTAACCACTGCGGTTCATGTCTAATATAGAGTAGATAGAGACACAAGTAATCCAACATACACTATAATATTCTAATGTTTTGTTTTTACCTTCACAGAGATCAAAGTTTGTATCTGGTGTGGAGATCCCAGTCCATCTTATTAGAGATGCGGCATATCCTTTGAGGCATTGGCTTATGAAGGGTTCCAAGCAACTTACCCCACTGTCTCCTGACCAAGTCCACTACACCCACACTCTGAGCTCGACTCGGATGGTGGTGGAAAACACTTTTGGTAGACTCAAGGTGCGATGGCGGTGTCTACTGAAGAGGAATGGCATTGCCATTACCCTGGTTCTGGATGTGGTGGCAGTATGCTGCATTCTGCACAATGTCTGTGAGCTACAGCAAGAGAACTTTTTACCTGAGTGGAATGTGGTGGACTATGACCTGGCTGATACCCCTATAGAATCAGCAGGCTATGAGGGTGAGACAAGTTGTTCCAGTGCTGAGATTATCCGTAACACCCTAACCTTACAGTTAACTCAACCAGGATTCTTGACATTGTGCATGTTGCAAGCTCCATCTTTGATTGGTCCTTGGTGTTTTTTAGACAATGTACTCACAATCCTTCATACCATCTATGTGAGTGGGTTTCCCCCATGTTTTAGTGTATATAGGCTCCACTAGCAGGGGTGCAATGCCATAGCTAGGGGACACACTTGATGGGGTCCCGTGGCCAAAGCATTACCCACAGCATTACCCAAACTATTTAGCACAGGCCGGGAGTTCTTGGGGAGGTAGGGACCCAGAAATAAAGGGGTACCCCCTCTCCAGGGCACACTAGGCCTGTGCTGTAGGCAATCCCACGCACCCCTGCATTGTTAGCTGTTTTACAACATATTGGCTTTTACAGTGGAACTACAGGTCCCAGCAATTCTGCCATACATGCTTGTACTTTGGAGAACCATAGGTACCAGCATGTGGGGCATTCTGTGCAGGAGTTGGTGTCCCAGATGGTGTACTGGTGCTGGCTCCACTGTCATCAACCTCACCCTCTATTGGATCGGTTAAAGGGTCCTCCGTGGCAGCAACAGGATCAGGATTGCTGTTGTCTGTGCTGTCATCCATTATAGGTGGGCAAGATGGGCTGCATTCTGGAGTTATGCTCCGTGATGAAGCGACACTGGGTGATGATATGGCAACAGGGTTCACCAGGGCAGAATTGCCAAAGACTTCATTACATTGCTCAAAGTAAACCCATTCCATCCTCCCAGCACTACTTTTCCTCCTGTTGTTGTCACAAACTTTGTTGCAGTACTTGCGCAGAGATTTTAGTTTGTTGACTACCTGTTGTTGGGTACACACAATGCCCCTTGAGGTGAGGATCTCTGCAATATTGGTGTAGACTACAGCATTCTTCACTGTGCCAGTGATTTGTTTCGTGATCTCTTCCTCCCCTCTGACTGCCAGCAGCTCACGGACCTCCTTGTCTTTCCAATTCGCCATGCCTGTCCGCTTTTGGGCTGCAGCACATGTCTGACGCCACTGCCACGCCCGCTCAGCCAATCAGGGACTCAGAAAAATGATCAGCCAATCACGCACTGCCATGCTGCACAGCCAATAAGCGGCTTTTATCAATTTCTGGGATAAAAATCCCGTGTCGGAGCCTTTCACACAGCTGGGAACATGGGTGAGACACAGAAAAAACCCAGGTAAATACCTGGGTTGAAGTCCAGGGAATTTAGATCCGTGTTGACCCTTTCATACAGAAATAAAACCCCGTGAAATTACCGGGTCTTTTTTTTCTGTCTGAAAGGGGTATTAGTAGGAAGTGCAGCTCTTATTGTGTGCAGAGTTTGACCTTGTTTTGTTCTTTTTTGTGATCTACAGGAACATATGTTCTTTGTGACTTTCCAAGTACAAATGAAATACAGTGTCGCTTACAATTGGCTCAGTTCTACAGTCATTCATTTTTTTTTCAGTATGTAACATTTCTGAACATAGAATAGGTGTTGGCTGGTGGTTGTTTTTTTAACTACTGTATATAGTGACCAAGGGAGTATTTTTCTTTTCTAGAGGCAAATAATGTTTTTATTGTATGTCCCCTTTATAAATTACAACTATTTCTGTACAGTACATTGTGTAGATTTATTTACACATTCCATGTTTGTGCTTTATAGGGATGGCTTGGACAATGATTGTAAGTTCATACAAGACCCTGGAGTCATAATAAAAGATGGTGTTCCTCCAAGTGGCACTGGTTTGCACATGTGCTGAGTCCCAGGGACCTGCCAATGGTAGATCATAAAGAATAATGATTCCTTATTGCAGCTAATTGTAGTAATAAGGAGTCTGCATTTCTGGGGTTGTTATCAAAGATAAAATACTAGACAATCGGTTTCTGCCTTACATTTTACAGGCGGTGTTTGAAAAATTACAGGAGTAGATTGGTTGGTATATTATCTCTCACAATTGTTCACTCTCCAAGCTTTGATGAAACTCCCTTAACTTAGTAGTATAATCAGTTAATTTGCATAAACTTTCATCAGACACTTTAGCTCACTATATAAAGTACTTTGATCTGTCTCACATTACAAGGCTCTTCAGCTCAAGGGGGGGTGCAAAGGGGGTTTGAGTCAGCAATGACTGAGCAGAACACTATGAATAAGTGGAGAGAGATCTGTCCTAGTTCAGCAGAACCCTCAGTCAGGGCCATCTTAACAGCAGTGTGGGCCCCTGGGCAAAGCAATGCACTGGGGCCCTTACCCATTCTCCCCTCCTAGGGGTGGGGGTGCTATCAGCAGCAGCTTTGATGTCCCAGGGTGGCAGGGGGTGCTCCATCTTCCATTCAACATGTAGGACCTGGAGCAGTAACTTCTGCTAATTACTCCTTTACTGCACAGGTGGTGGGAGGGAGAACACTAACGTGTGGAAGGGGGCACTGAGCTGAATGAAGGGTCCCTTGCAAATGACTTCCAGGGAGGTAAGGGGTGTTTTATATGCAGGGGAGGGTTGGATAATGGAGTGGGCTTAATATTCGTCATTTTCCAGTGGAAGGGCATCTTGTTTGACTGCAGATATCACAATTATCTGGAAATAGTTTTCTTAGCCTTCAATAGTATAAAAACCTAGAGTCCCAACTTTCAGTAGGTGCTGGGAACTTGGGGATCAGAGATCAGGAACCAGAGCAATCCATTGACAAAAATATAAAACTGTACACCAGACGTTTGGAGCTGGAGCAGGAACTGGCTGCTGGAAGATTCTGAGGGCGGTATTCAATGTGAATACCTGCGAGGTGCAGCGAATCCTTTTTTGGATTCGCTGCACATTCGCCACGTTCCGGAGCCGGCGGGCTCCGGTATTCAACGAGTCAGGGGCAGCGAGCCCCTGACTGGCGAATATGAGCTCCTGCGGCGATTGCCGCAGGGAGCCTCAGGACGGTGCCAGGCAGAGAGATGGTAGTCTCTCTGCCTAGCCCAGAGCTTTGTGGGGGGTTAGGTGTGCTCCCCGGGTGCCAGGCAGCACAGGCTGCCCCCCCGGGGTTGCCAGCAGGCAAGCGTATATTCACTACACACGATCAAAATGATCGTGCAGTGAATATATGAATATGTAATGAGCGGCTCCGCTCTGGCGCCACCTGCTGGATGCTGTGTAAAAAAAAAATAAAAAAAATAATATTATTTTTAAAATTAAATATATATTCATGTGCTTACAGCACATGAATAATAATAGCATGCCCCTCCTCAGAATAAAATTCCTGATTTTTTGACACCAAATGTAAAAAACAAAACACTTTATTTTAAAAGTTCACATTCCACTTCACCATAAAAAGATAGCGATTGCTACTCGGTGAATCATGGTGAAAAAAACCTAGAAATGTATTCGCCATGTGGTCATTGAATAGGGTGATTCACCGTTTTTGACAGAAATTCGCCAAACAGCACAAATTCGCCATAAAAACCTGGCGAATCAGGCTCATTGAATACCGCCCTGAGAATGATAGAGACAAGCCGCTAGAATCGACAGAAAGGGGAGAGTCCCAGCTTTTGGCATATACTCTCAGAAAAACTCTACGTTAGAGAAAACCTGAGAAATATGACTGGGAATTGCAATTAACAGGTCGGATGTGGACTGCTGCTTTGAAGTTGGATATCTCCAGTTCCCCAGGGCCGATTTTCAAAATTCTGGTATCCCTGGAAAAAGGGGATCCTCAGCTATCAGCATAGGGCCCTTATACACCTGGGGCCCCTGGGCAAGTGCCCATTAAGCCCATATGAAAAGACGGCCCTGCCCTCAGTCTTTCTTTCTGGGTGCTCCTCTTACAGATGGAGCCCAGAACCCATTTCCTCTAATGTCTCTAGGAGTAAGTCAACTGACTGGGACACAGAGAAACTAAGGGTGAGATTTAATAGGATGAGAGATTCAGAAAATGAGAGATTTGGTAAGAAATCTCCAGTTTTTTTAAAGCGGCAATCATTTACACTGCAAAATCAAACTGGTTTTGCAGTGTAAATGATTGCCACTTTAAAAAAAAAACGGAGATTTCTTACCAAATCTCTCACTTTCTAAATCTCTCGTCCTATTAAATTTCACTCTAAAGCAGCCCATACACGCTGCTTTGTGGGCATGCTGTACTAGCACGGATCACATTGCATTGCATTGCATGTGCATCCGTTGTGCATGCAATGCGATGCAATGTGATGAAACCTAAGTACAAAAAGTATGTGCTTGCACATACTTTTTGTACTTAGGTTTCATCACATTGCATCGCATTGCATGCACAAACGGATGCACATGCAATGCAATGCAATGTGATCCGTGCTAGTACAGCACGGAAAGCACACCCACAAAGCAGCGTGTCTGGGCTGCTTCAGTGATAAAGGGCCTGCATTGTACTTGATATGATTTATAATGCAAGAGAGTGCAAAACTAATTTATGGTGAATTAAAAAAGGTATTTTTTTATTAACTATGAATAAACAAAAGTAATCAAATAGAATAGTTAATACTATATAAGAGCCATATATTTAAAAAAAATATTCCAGCTAAGCCACATTTATGTGTAGATCTACATCTTAAATTAATTCCTTTATACTAAAGGTGTTAATGCTTGAGGTAGAAGTTCACAGTAATATTTACCATCCATTCCAATTGGAAGATCAGTCCCCTTTTTATAGCGGTATAATCGGTCTGACTGCAATTTTGCTGGAGTCCAAATAAGATTGGAAGAAATCCCCTACTGCACGCCTAACAAGAGGGAGCACTTTTTGTTGGTGGGCTCTATCGCAGTTGTGGGTATAGCAATGAAAGTCGGCAGCAGAGATGGTAGTGTGCTCTTATTTGTGGCTCCGTTCCAGAGTAAAAGAATTAAAGCGTTTACTGCTGACTCTGGACCGCCTGCTGTATGCTTTGCAACAACTGCCTCTAGCCGCTGTCAGCTTGGCCGCTCGCTTTCTCCGGCGTCCTGGCCATCCACTGGCATGAAGCAGGGTGTCCTCCGTCGTCAAACTGTGGCAGCCAGACCTGTGCAGGCAAACGACCCGGAGGTGGGGGCCGAATAGAAGAATAGGAAGGGGTTACTATAGCCTCCAGCCTTGCCACTTGTAGACTGTGAGGAAACTTTTCTTATATTTAGCCCCCCCACTTCTGGGTCATTTGCCTGCACAGGTCTGGCTGCCACAGTTTGGAAGACCCAATATTCAAAGAGTGCTTATGGTGAAATCCCCTTGCTCACTTGGCCACACACCTGGTTCTACCCTACACCCCAATTATTCGCAATTATCCAGATAATTTGGCTGTACTGGGGAATACCTGGTCAATGAGGATGCTTTATCATTGTGAGTGTATGTTAATGTAATTAACACATATGACTTTCTAGTGTTGAGCCCTAGCCATATTGATTCTGTTAATGACAAAGATTTTCAACATAACATAGAAGGAAATTTGGTTACTTTTTTTTTGTTGTATAAAATAACCCCACGAACAAAAATGTCCCCACTGTTAGGAACAGGGAGATCTCGCCTACCCTAACTCCGTTGTCACCCCTTGGAATTGGCGGATGCGTGCTAAGCTAACCTTCACCAATAAAAGCCGCGTTCGTGGGAGCCCGTTAGTCAGGCTCCCACCCCGATGCCACCTGGTCTTACTGGAGACAACGCAGCCGCCAAGGCCGGAGGTAAACAAGGGGAAATCTACCTAAAAACCAAGGAGGCGAGAACCACCCTGCCCCACAGAGGGGGATGTCAGTGGATAGCGGACTGGGCTGGGACCCGCGGTGCTAATGCTGTGGGCAGCAGGCCAGACAAAGTACCGTGGCCAAATTGACTGGTATCACAATACACAAGGTGTACCCAGGTGCTAAGCACACGGTATGCTGACACAATCCAAGATGTTGACGGGTGTAACAATACACAATATGTTGACACAATAAGAACTGCTGACGGGTGTAACAATACACAAGATGCTGACACAATATAAACTGCTGACGGGTGTAACAATACACAAGGTGTTGACACAATCAGAACTGCTGACGGGTGTAACAATACACAATATGCTGACACAATATAACTGCTGACGGGTGTAACAATACACAAGATGTTGACACAATAAGAACTGACAATAAGGGAGGAAAGGAGAGAGAGTCTCCCAACTTATCTGACACCAAGATATCAGCAAGCAGACGCAGGCAAGGTTTCTGGAGGCAGCCAGGAACAGGGACTGGAAACCAGGAACCACGGGTGAGCAGGAGCCTGGAACCGGAAACACTCAGGACGCCAAATCAGGAGCTATAGCCGGCGTCTGAGTGTCCCAGTGTCCAAGTTTAAATAGCGCGCCAAGCGCTACCCTGACGCTGCGTGCGGCGTCATGCACACCCCTTCCTCCCTGCGGCCGCCAGGCGTCCTCCGTCGCCTTGGCAACCGCTGCGGCAGGGGAGGAAGGGGTTGTACGCCGGCAGCCTGACTGTCTGCCGGAAGCTCCCGGCTGATGACGCGACGGCGTCGCGGTAACCCGGCAACCGCCGGAAGAACAGAGGAGACTGCCGGGCGAGCGGAGGCGCTGCCCGTGCAGCTCCTAACAGTACCCCCCCCTTGAGGAGGGGTCACCGAACCCTTACAACCAGGTTTGAATGGGAAGGTCTTAAAGAACTCTGCTTTGAGCCTGGGCGCATGTAACAATCGCTCAGGCACCCAAGACCTCTCCTCTTCTCCGAACCCCTTCCAATGGACCAAAAATTTCAGTTGACCCCGAACAACCTTGGAGTCCAATATCTGTTCTACTATGAATTCCTTGTGCCCTTGAACGAGGACTGGTTCGCGGTTGGAAGCAGGCCCTGATTGGGAAGCCATCGAGGCTGGTTTAAGAAGAGAGCAATGAAAGACATTATTGATCCGCAGTGTTCTGGGGAGCTGCAACCTGAATGCCACCGGATTGACTTGAGCAGTGATCAAAAATGGACCGATGAACCTGGGCCCTAATTTGGGACATCTCTGGCGAAGCTTAATGTGGCGAGTAGACAACCACACCTTTTGCCCCACTTGGAAAAAACATGGTCTCCTATGTTTGTCAAAAAAATTTTTTGAACGTGCTGAAGATTGCCTCAGAGCCAAATGAACCTTTTGCCACGACTTCCTAAGGAAGGACACTGTGGAGAAGGGCGGCCGAGAGGAATCCCTCGGAACAAAGAAGGAGTTACACTTGGGATGGAACCCGAAATTACACAAAAAAGGCGAGCTTTTGGAGGCCGCATGATACGAGTTGTTATAAGCAAATTCAGCTAAAGGTACCAGTTCGGCCCAATTGCTCTGACATTTGGAGACAAAGCAGCGTAAATATTGCTCCAATGCTTGGTTGACCCTTTCGGTCTGCCCGTTGGACTGTGGGTGATGCCCGGAGGAAAGACTGACCTGTATTCCTAAACCGGAACAAAAACTTCTCCAGAACCTGGCCACAAACTGAGATCCCCTGTCAGAAACAATATCCAAGGGAAGGCCATGGAGTCTGAAAATATGCGAGATAAAGAGTTGTGCCAACTCTTTAGCAGTAGGAAGTTTACGCAAGGGAATAAAATGTGCCATCTTGCTAAAGCGGTCGACCGTGACCCAAATGGTGGTAAAACGAGAAGAAGAAGGAAGGTCGACAATGAAGTCCATAGAAATATGGGACCATGGCCTTTCGGGAATGAACAATGGTAGAAGAGTACCCACTGGTGATGACCTGGGAGATTTATGTCGAGCACATACCGGACAAGAAGAGATAAACAGAGCAACATCCTGTTTTATGGTGGGCCACCAAACCGCCCTAGACAAGTGCTCAAGGGTCTTGGTAACGCCAGGGTGTCCAGTGACCCTACTGGAATGAAAATCCTTGAGGACCAAATTTCTGAGGTGTTTGGGAATAAACAGTCTATTATGTGGAGTCCCCTGAGGAGCAGAAGGCTGAGAAGCCAGGACACGGGAGGCCAAGTCCTGAGTCAGACCCGCAAAAATGACAGAAGACGGGACAATGGGCGTATCTTTGAGTCCAGTGCTCTGACAAGTCTGGAAACTACGAGATAAAGCATCAGCTTTGACATTTTTGGGGCCGGGTCTGAACGTAATGATAAATTGAAACCTGGTAAAGAACAACGCCCACCGGGCTTGTCGTGGGTTTAATCGCTTAGCAGATTCGATGTAGGCTAAGTTTTTATGGTCGGTAATCACAGTGATGATGTGTTTGGCCCCTTCTAACCAATGACGCCACTCCTCAAAGGCCCACTTAATGGCCAACAATTCACGATTCCCGACATCATAGTTCTTTTCAGCTGAGGAGAACTTACGGGAGAAGAAGGCGCAAGGATGAATCTTCTGATCACGAATGTCCTTCTGAGAAAGGACAGCTCCAGCCCCTACATCCGAGGCGTCAACCTCCACAATAAAAGGAATTCTGGGATCCGGGTGATGTAAGACAGGAGCTGAGCAGAAGGCCTTCTTTAATTGATGAAAGGACTCAACGGCCTGTGGGGACCAAATTTCAGGATTGGCTCCCTTGCGAGTCAGTTCCACAATGGGGGCAACAATGTCAGAAAAGGACCGGATGAATCTCCGATAATAATTGGAGAATCCTAAGAATCTTTGGATGGCCTTGAGATTGTTAGGAAGAGCCCAGGACATGATGGCTTGAACCTTGCTGGGGTCCATGGAAAAACCCTTAGGAGAGATGACATAACCCAGAAAAGAGACTTGAGCAATTTCGAATTCACACTTTTCGAGTTTGGCATATAATTGATTTTCACGCAACTTCTGAAGAATCAGGCGGACGTGTTGCCGATGTTCAGAAAGTGACTTGGAAAAAATCAAAATGTCGTCTAAGTAAACCACAGCAAATACTCCCAGGAACGGCCGAAGTACTTCATTAATAAAATCCTGAAAAACTGCAGGAGCGTTGGCCAAGCCGAACGGCATTACAAGATATTCGTAGTGACCTGAATGTGTGTTAAAGGCTGTCTTCCACTCATCTCCCTTTCTAATCCTGATGAGGTTATATGCTCCTCTAAGATCAATCTTAGAAAACACCACCGCTTCCCGGATTTGATCAAACAACACAGAGATGAGTGGTAACGGATAGGAATTTTTTACAGTAATTTTGTTCAAAGCCCTATAGTCTATGCAGGGACGCAAAGATCCATCTTTCTTTTCAACAAAAAAAAACCCTGCACCTACAGGAGATTTAGAAGGACGGATGAATCCCTTTTCGAGACTCTCTTTTATGTATGAATCCATGGCCTGGGATTCAGGTTCTGAGAGGGCATATAGACGTCCCTTGGGCAATCTGGCATTGGGAACTAAGTCTATAGTACAATCAAAGGGACGGTGAGGGGGCAACGTATCAGCTTCCTTCTTGGAAAACACATCGGCAAAGTCTCTGTAGGGTATGGGTAAAGAAGAAAAAACGGGAAGGACAAGACGAAGAGGAAGAGAGAGACAGTGATCAGAACAGGAAGAGCCCCAACGTACAATTTCTCCTGTGGACCAGTCGATACTGGGATTGTGCTTTCTAAGCCATGGTAACCCTAGGACGAGTGGCGTGAGCGGACAGTGAAACAACAAAAAAGAAATCTCTTCAGAATGAAGAGCCCCCACCGAAAGCTGGAGAGAAGGGGTGCATGCGGTAACACTGCCGTTGGCGAGTGGCTGACCATCCAGACCACAAACCGACAATGAATTGACCAGGGGAATGGGCTTGAGCCCCAAAGAACAAACCAACCCCCTGTCAATAAAATTGCCGGCTGCACCGCAATCAACAAAGGCAGTGGTAGCGACAGTGCAGTTTCTATAAGTGACAGAAACCTGAATTATGATCGAGTCTAGGGGAGAAAAACAAGATAGGCCCAAGTGAGTTTCCCCAAACCCACCTAGGCCCTGTCTTTTCCCGCCTTCAACGGACAGACCACTGCACGGTGACCCTGACCACCACAATACAGACAGAGACCCTTCAGCCTCCTACGATTCTTTTCTGCGGCAGATAAACGTGTGGCCCCAATTTGCATGGGTTCGTCACAGACAACCTCCGAGGTCTCCCCCAGTGATGTGGAAGGATATACCCCGGAAACCCTCTCCCTCTGGCGTTCCCGGAACCTCCGATCTACCTTTATGGCTAACTCCATAATTTCATCCAGGGAGGTCGGAGTTGGGTAGTGGACCAATGCATCTTTTAACGTTTCAGATAACCCAATGCGAAATTGGCTACGGAGTGCTGGGTCATTCCAACCAGAATCAATGGCCCACCTCCTGAATTGGGTACAATAAGCCTCTGCGTTACTCTGACCCTGTCGTAGTGCCCTCAGGTTGGCTTCGGCTGAGGCAGCACGGTCTGGGTCGTCGTAAAGCAACCCCATGGCAGAAAAAAAAGCATTCACAGAGGTAAGGGCCTCGGACCCTGCGGGAAGGCCAAACGCCCAGGTCTGGGGGTCTCCTTGTAGCAGGGAGATGACCATTCCCACACGCTGGGATTCTACGCCGGAGGAGGCCGGGCGGAGTTTGAAATAAAGTTTACACGACTCTCTAAAGTTAAAAAACTGGGAACGTTCCCCGGAAAACCGGTCCGGGAGACTCAACTTGGGTTCGGGGTTTCTAGATGAGGATAAGACCCCTTGTACCCGTTCCTCTTGTGAGTTTACCCGGAGGGTCAATTTCTGAAGTTCCTGAGTAAGAGTATGCATCTGCCCTGCCAGAGCGTGATTAGCAGCCTGCTGGGCCGGATCCATAATGGCTGACTGAAGGTTCGGGTGAAGTATTGGCCGGCTATAATGTTAGGAACAGGGAGATCTCGCCTACCCTAACTCCGTTGTCACCCCTTGGAATTGGCGGATGCGTGCTAAGCTAACCTTCACCAATAATAGCCGCGTTCGTGGGAGCCCGTTAGTCAGGCTCCCACCCCGATGCCACCTGGTCTTACTGGAGACAACGCAGCCGCCAAGGCCGGAGGTAAACAAGGGGAAATCTACCTAAAAACCAAGGAGGCGAGAACCACCCTGCCCCACAGAGGGGGATGTCAGTGGATAGCGGACTGGGCTGGGACCCGCGGTGCTAATGCTGTGGGCAGCAGGCCAGACAAAGTACCGTGGCCAAATTGACTGGTATCACAATACACAAGGTGTACCCAGGTGCTAAGCACACGGTATGCTGACACAATCCAAGATGTTGACGGGTGTAACAATACACAATATGTTGACACAATAAGAACTGCTGACGGGTGTAACAATACACAAGATGCTGACACAATATAAACTGCTGACGGGTGTAACAATACACAAGGTGTTGACACAATCAGAACTGCTGACGGGTGTAACAATACACAATATGCTGACACAATATAACTGCTGACGGGTGTAACAATACACAAGATGTTGACACAATAAGAACTGACAATAAGGGAGGAAAGGAGAGAGAGTCTCCCAACTTATCTGACACCAAGATATCAGCAAGCAGACGCAGGCAAGGTTTCTGGAGGCAGCCAGGAACAGGGACTGGAAACCAGGAACCACGGGTGAGCAGGAGCCTGGAACCGGAAACACTCAGGACGCCAAATCAGGAGCTATAGCCGGCGTCTGAGTGTCCCAGTGTCCAAGTTTAAATAGCGCGCCAAGCGCTACCCTGACGCTGCGTGCGGCGTCATGCACACCCCTTCCTCCCTGCGGCCGCCAGGCGTCCTCCGTCGCCTTGGCAACCGCTGCGGCAGGGGAGGAAGGGGTTGTACGCCGGCAGCCTGACTGTCTGCCGGAAGCTCCCGGCTGATGACGCGACGGCGTCGCGGTAACCCGGCAACCGCCGGAAGAACAGAGGAGACTGCCGGGCGAGCGGAGGCGCTGCCCGTGCAGCTCCTAACACCCACTGAAATATAATATTAAACAGGACTTTTAAGACTATCATTTCTTGGATTGAAAAAAAAAAAATCTTGCCTCTTTCATCAACCCTCGTTATTTCCATCATAAAATTCCTTTAATTTATTCATAAATAATAGAGTTGTTGTAAGAGAAAACAACAAAATATACAATGTTTACAAATATTACAGACCCATAACTACATTAAATATAAGGAAAACATTTAGGGTGCCCATACACGTTGCAATAGGAGTGTGCTATGCGTTTTGTACTTTACAACGGTACTGTGCGATTTTGCCACTTGTATGCGATGCCACTTGTGGATAGTCACCTAATGGTCACTAGTTAAATCGCATCGCATCATAATGTACTACAAAAATGATGTGATGTAGTACAAAAAATACTTGCTGCACATACTTTTTGTACTATACAATTTTGTACCCGCGGGGACGCACATCGCATGCCCGCAGAAACAGGGTACCTTAAAATTGATTGGTACTTATGTAGTATCTGGACGCCCGATTAAAAAATTGGGTCCATCGCATGCGACCAAATCGCATGCGATGCGATGCGATGGACCCGATTTTTCCATAGGATTCAATGTTAAAATGGACTGAGTCCATTTTAACATAGGATTCTATGGGAAAAAGGGTCCTTTTCATTTCCCCACTATCCAACTATGCATGGAGTCGGATATAAACCTGTGGCGAGCGTAGCGAGCCACCGAGCCCGAAGCGTGGCGAGCGCAGCGCGCCCCGCGAGGGGATTCGGAATACTTTTTAACGTATCCGCGTCCCCTCGCGGGGCGCGCTGCGCTCGCCACGCTTCGGGCTCGGTGGCTCGCTACGCTCGCCACAGGTTTATATCCAACTCCGTGCGTAGTTGGATAGTGGGGAAATGAAAAGGACCCTTTTTCCCATAGAATCCTATGGAAAATCGGGTCCATCGCATTGCATCGCATCGCATGCGATTTGGTCGGATGTGATGCGATAATCGGGCGTCCAGGTACTACATAAGTACCAATTGATTATATTATTATGTGTTCATGTCTCCCTAGTGTAATGCTACCTATCCACAAGTGGTTAATAAACATTTTATTTTATACCACTTTGTAAGGTTCTTGCAATTTTAAGATGCAAAAAAAAAAAAAAAAAAAAGGTTTAAATAATATCAGGTTATAAAATGAAAGTCATTGCTCCATATTGTCACAGTGAATTGTGCCCCCATCAGTCTTGCGATGTGTCAACAAGATGAGAGGCGACCTTTTCATCGCACAGAATGAATGGGCTAAACACGTAATACATAAAAACATTCAGCTCTCACCTTTTAAATTGCCTGTCAGGGGTCTGATTTTCTGTAAAGTTTTTATTTATGGAAGAAGTAATTCAGGTTATGCTAAATAGAATACTTTGTATACCGTAGAAGCTTAAACAAATGCTATATGACATAGGTATAACCCCCTCTGGCATTTTTACCATTTTACTTTTCTACATCACAGAAAAAATGTATTCAGGACATTTTACCAGTGATCAATGTGACATACTCTGTGGGGTAATTTATCAAAGTGAGCTTTTTTTGACAAATTTATGCAAAATAACAAGCAAAACCAGACTTATATTATAATGTTTTAAAATTGTATGGTTGAACAGCCTTCCCCATTTTCTCAAGTAGCATGTAAAAAATCTTATGCCTATAAAACCACAAAAAGTATTAAAAATGTAAATTGTTTTTGTTTGCAGATTCGGCACAGCTCACTATGCAGCGGTAATTTGGTGTGGCTTAATGCCGCCTGGACGGATGTCCCCCACTGCCGAATCCCCGAATATGCAAAGGGATGTGTTCACTAACACTTCCCTTCCCATGAGCCACTAGCAGGAAAAATCACTTGATGGTCACCGACCATATAATGATTTTTCCTGCCTTCGGAAATAAAAGTTAGTCAGAACTGACTTTTATTTCATCTGCAGATTGTCAAAGATGGCGCGGGCGCTCATGTCCTGTGACATGCCACCTGTCCAAAGGAACAGCCATCGGCCCACCTGTGTTCCCAGAAGAACGCTCAGCATTTTCTTGGGGTTGCCCATAACACACTGGGTGTTCTCCTGCTCCGAGATGATTACAACAGCTGTGTCTATTGATAATGCTGTGGGAGGCATCTAGATCACTGTGTTGGTGATGCAGCATTGGATCCCTGTGTATGGACATCGGCCATATTAGTAACCCTCAAGTTACTCTTCATGGCCGGGGAATTTATGTTGGAGAGATGATCCAGTAGGCTGGATCTGGGGATGCCTGGTGTTTTAATACCTATGCTCTGTTTGCCTGCTATCCTATGTAGGTCACATGGTGAGAGTCCATCACTGTTCCTCTTGTGAATGTATATATTTTTAATTAAAGCTGTGACTTTCTCTCCCCATGCAAATATTGTCTACCTCTAATAGTACACTATTATGGTTTTTGTTTCTTTCTTTTAGTTTCATTTGATGAAGCCATACAATTTTTGTGAAAGAAAGCATCTCCCACCCACACTTGTGGTCATTAATGAATGAGCTCTCATGTAAGTGCACAATGGGCACAATTTTTGGTATCATTAAATCTGTGTCGGTAGATGCAGACACCGGTCTCGGCACTCTCAAAAAATGAAGGCAACACTCTTCCATTTTAGGAACACTTATTGTTGCGGCCCCCTACCCACTCACAAAAGCTTGTCAATAAGGCTATGGTTTAGCGGTCACTGCGTCTGATGATGTAACATGAATCCTGCACTTGCACAGTAGGAAAACATTGGATATGTGTAAACCATTGTTTTTTGTTCATCTCTGAACCAGGTCCGATGTCAGTAGGAAAGTGAGTGATTGATCTCCAATCCCCATTGATGATAATTTTCCATAACCATTATGTCATATATTCTTATCAAGAGCTTCATCCTGGTGTATTCAAGAGAAATTTCAGATGTCTATACATTTCCAGGTACACAGAGTTTCAGCAGCTTAGATATTTGAGATTGTTCTTTCACCTAGTTCATGTCATCCTTTTCGATAACCACATTGTTTAGTTCATCCAATGCCTGAAAGAACTGTTGAGTTATATAGTACTTACACTAAGGGTGAAATTTACTAAGATGTGAAATACACTTCACAGGTAATGTTGCTATGGGCAACCAATCATAAGCTACTTCTTATTTATTTACCACCCTCTAGAAGATAGTAGACAGGATGTGATTGGTTGCCCAGAGCAACATGACCTGTGAAGTGTATTTCACATCTTAGTAAATTTCACCCTAATAGTATACTTTCCCAATTTATGATCCAAAACTGACCTAGGGTCTACTGTAAGTCGCCCATTATAGGTGGACACCTGAAACAGAAACACCAATGCAAATTGTACATCATTTTCTAAAGAAACATTTTTTAAGTGTTCATTTTTAAAGCTCTGTAATCTAGCAAATCATACATTTTAGGACATTTTACATAAAATATTTCAAGCCAAGGAAAAGGCTTAAAATGGATAGCGAGTTAGTAGTTTACTGAAAATAAACAAGTACTGTATTTTGGTCAGCGAGGGCACAGCTGGGTTCCTATAAACACATTTCTCCTTCAGGCATACAGAGCCAGAGAAGATTAACCAAGGACAAACTAAATAATAGTTTATATATAGGTCTCATGTTTTGTAGGATCCACGTGGATAGAATTTAAAGGGCTTGAAAAAGTTTATTTTTTTACACTGATATCGAAATCATCCTAACATAACTCTTTGATCTACAGATCCATTAGGACTTTGATTACTTCTAAGTACGTCATTCATGTTTTTGATTTTTGTTGACTGAAAGGCTTAAGGCTTAACAATTTGTGACCTACATTAGTAACACACTATTTTAGCCCACGGACCACTTGTGGACTGCTACAGAGGGAACTCTAGACTACTACTAGAAGTGCGTTCTTGCATTGTCTTCTTTCTTTTGTCGTATATACCATGCAAATATGTCTTCTTTCCTGAATGACTGCATTAGGTTAAATGCAGTATTTACAGGCAGAGCTGAAGAGAGCAGGTACTGATGGGGGTATGCCCTTAACAGGCAGAATGCCCACATCTTCTATTAAAAAATACATGCAACTCACCACTGCTGTTCAGAATGGGTTGGGGAGTGGGGATTGTGCAACAACATTTTACCTTAATCTGGGAAGCGCCATCTTCCCAGTGATATTCAAGAAGATGTACACTAGAGAGCAAAACTGTAGTCGGTACTTGTTTCCTAGCACGGCCACACCGATTCAGATCGGGGTGGTCGTGTCGGAAAAATCGGGTCGATCGCATCGCATGCGATTTGGTCGCATGCGATGCGATCGACGCGACCGACCGATTTTTGACCCGATTTTTTTCATTGAATCCAATGTAAATTGGGTCCCTGGGACCCAATTTTACATTGGATTCAATGAAAAAAATTCCCAACCCCCCCAAATTTAAGCGCGTTAACCCCAGGCCACGATAGACGCCAACCCGAAGCGTGGTGAGCGCAGCGAGCCCGCGAGGGGCGGCGGTACGCGTCCTCCGACCTTTTCATGCCCTACTATCCACGTCGGCGTGGAGTGAGAATAGAATAGTGTGGCGAGTGCAGCGAGCCACCGAGCCCGAAGCGTGGCGAGCGCAGCGAGCCCCGCGAGGGGACGCGGATACCTTCACAGGTAAACGCGTCCCTTCGCGGGCTTCACAGGTGTCCGCGTCGCCACGGACACCTGTGAAGCCCGCAAGGGGACGCGTATAACTGTGAAGGTATCCGCGTGCGCTCGCCACGCTTCGGGCTCGGTGGCTCGCTGCGCTCGCCACACTATTCTATTCTCACTCCACGCCGACGTGGATAGTAGGGCATGAAAAGGTCGGAGGACGCGTACCGCCGCCCCTCGCGGGCTCGCTGCGCTCACCACGCTTCGGGTTGGCGTCTATCGTGGGGTGACGACGGGGACATCTATAATGTGAAATGGGTCATATTGGCCCATTTCACATTTTTTCACATTTTTACAGCATTTCAATGTTAAAATTTTTTTTAACATTGAAGCCTATGCAAAAATCGGGTGCATCGCGTCGCATCGCGTCGGGACCAATGTTAATGGTCCCGACCGACGCGATGCCCCCGATATTTTACCTTTCCCGACAAGATTTCAATGTTAAAATATTTTTTAACATTGAAGCCTATGGAAATATCGGGGGCATCGCGTCGGTCGCGTCGGGACCAATGTTAATGGTCCCGACCGACGCGATGCCCCCGATATTGTCTCTTAGCCGGCAAAATGGACCTGATTTCAAAAGAAATCGGGTCCATCGGGGGTAATCGTGTCCCTTAATTAAGGGACACGATTACTTAAGATTGTGGCCGTGCTAGGAAACAAGTACCCTGTAGTCTTTGCTTGCACTGTGTGGCACCATCTTCTCGATGTTATGGGGCACAAAGAAAGCCATGCCTAGGTTTTCTAGAGCTAAAATCTGCCCTATCCTTCTGGTGGCATTGCCCAACCCCTAGTGTATGTGCACCAACACCTATTTTCTACTAGCCATTACTGCACTGTTAATGGTCATTGTTGATATAAGCATTTACCAGCATGTGGGTAGCACACTAAGGGGTACATTTACTAAGATGGGAGTTCTATTGAAGATGAGATGTTGCCCATAGCAACTAATTAGATTCTACTTTTTATTTATTGATCATCTTCTACAAGATAATAGATAGATTCTAATTTCAGGGACTTGGTCAGCTGCTCCTTGTCTCACATGGGTGCTCATAAAAACAACAAACAAACAAACAAACAAACATATCACTGTGCTTGAGGATAAATATTAATAGAGTGCGAAAATAAACATGATAAAATAGGACAATTGAATGATTGTTGAAATATTCAAATCACTTCTTAATACGTGATGACGCAAAACAGGTGCATTTCAATATATATTTTTTACTTTATACAAAGCAAGACATAAAACGTACATATCTATTATCCGATTGTAATGAAATCAGTAAAACATTTAATGAGGATAAAGATTAATATAGATAGTACTGTACCAAACATAAGTATGCTGGGAGGGATCTGGGAGGCATCCAATTGGGGATGGGGTACACTTATACAGTGTCCATGTCAAGCTATGTACCAAAAAAAAAAACAATAAACTTTTTACTTTTTGACATGTCGACATATTAAAATATTAAATGTAGGCATTTTAAACATGTCGGTCTGCCAGTGCTTTACGATATTTTGAATTCTGTAGTTTGAGATCGGGATATCATAATGAACCTATTATTATTATTATTGTTATTATTATTATTATTATTTTAACAAGTCTATCCCTAGATGTGCAGGCAAGATAGCCGAGATTTTTTTCTTTGTTGGGTTGTGCGACGGTTTTCATTCACTATTATCTCCTATACCCCTTTCAAAACCAGTGACGTGCGGGAAAGTTGCTGGCTGGTGAGGCACCTGCATCCGCCCCCCCCCACCTACCCTTTGGAGCTGGCCCTGGTTCCTAAAATATGGGGGACAAAATGAGTAGGGGTCCCCCGTATTTTATGAACCAGCACCGGGCTCCTGAGCTGGCCCTGGCTCCCAAAATAGGAGGGACAAAATGAGTAGGGGGTCCTCTGTATTTTGAGAACCAGAATGGCCCTGGTTCCCAAAATATGGGGGACAAAATTAGTGTTTTAAGAACCAGCACCAGGCTTCACTAGCAGGGGGTGTAATGCCATAGCCAAGGGACACGCTTCACGGGGTCCCATGGCCAAAACATTATCTACCCTACTCAGCCCAGGCCAGGAGTTCTTGAGGAGGACAAAGGGATCCCCCCTCTCCAGGGAACCCCAGGCTTGGGATGAAGCCCGGGGCTATTCCCCACACCCTTGGGCTTGACATTGGAAATTTTTTTTTGCAAATGACCGGTACGTTACCCCCGCCATCGATGCCCCCTACCCCGCTGCCCACTACTGCCGTTACCCGCACCTCTGCCAGCCTGCTTATCAAACGTTTAATGATGAGCAGGCTGTCAGACTGACACTGAGCAGCAGGACAGCGAATCAGTCTAAGTGTGTGACAGACTGATCCGCTGTCCTATAACATCTGTCTCAGTGACAGAGGCGTGCATCCCTATCACAGAGGCAAAGGGACAGCTGCCACTTCCCCATTGATTTTCAATGGGCTTTGCAGCATTTGTTCCTGCCCGCTCCTTCAGTTTACAATTGGCCATGGGAGGCACAGCTCCTGCTGCCACCCAGCCAACCCACAGTGTCCTCCACATGTACATAATGAAAAAAAGATGTTTATAACACAGTATGTGTTATAAATATCATGTTTGTAATGTTTTAAAATCCTTTATGACAGGGGAGGTACTGCCTCCCCTGACTGCACGTCCCTGTTTCACACCAAAAAATGCAGGGACATACCCGGGAATCGGTCCCGGGATCTTGCCGTGCATTCCCGATTTGGCTCTTTCACACCAGCCTAGATTCCTGGGGTGACTCGGGTCTAGTGCTGGTGTGAATGGGTCCTGGGCCAAAAATACCAGGACTTTGTCTAGGCATTTCAACCCTGCACACTAGTTACTTTTTGGCTGCACAGTGTTCTGTGACTTGGGGGTGGGCGCTAACATCATGTGACATTATCCGCCTGACCCGAGCAGGCAGGGAATGCCTGTGTTCCCTGGGGCTGACTCAGCATTTCTATGGGCACACCCACTGCCCATGAAACGTGGGTCCACCCTGGAACGCCCCGCCCCCTGCCTGTCAATCAAGTGATTAACATTTTTGCCAGAGGTGCTCGCTGTGAGGGTCTCCACATGCGCAATAGCAGGCATGCACAGACCCCCACCATCAACAAATGGGCCGAATTTGCTGCTAAACGAGCAATTTTAAGTATGCCCCAATGTGCAGCGTTTGTATATTCTCCCCATGCTTGCGTGGGTTTCCTCCGGGAACTCCTGTTTCCACCCACAACTGGCTCCCAACACAATTAACCCTAGAATGAATATGTGGGTACATGTGGAATGAAATATAGGGCGAGATTCTATATAGCAGAGATGCGGTAAAAACCCCGTTTTCGGGGTTTCTACCGCATCTCTATATGCTATATTGTGCCTCCGCAGTGTCAGCGCTGCGGAGGGAATCGCCAGCAAAAGCTGGCGAATCCCTGCAGAAGCCTATGGGCTTCTTACCGCAGCGCTGTTTGAGGGATCCGTCACGGATCCCTCCCAGCGTGCCCAGCGGCCGGCGCCGGGGTCTGCGCATGCGCAGATGGACTCCCGGGTCACAGACCCGGAAGTCCAGCACCGGCACCGCATCGCAAGGGACAGCTCTTACCGCAAGAGCTGTCCCTTGCGTTAATAACGGCATATGTTACAGCATATGCCGTTATTAAAAATGCGATGTCCGGCGAAGGGGGGCCGCGGATGTTATAACATCCCGCCCATAGACTGTAAGCTCCACTGGGGCAATGTTGTAAATGTTCAAAAATTCCCTGTAAAGTTCTGAGAAATATGTGTGCGCTACTGTATATAAATAACTGGTAATCAATAAATAAATATATTATATTTAGCCATATACAGATGGAGCCGGGCAAATCACCAGAACGTCACCCCAGGCAATCCGCCAGCAGCCCGGCTCTCCATCTGACTGAGCACGCGCGTCTCAGTTTCCGTGCGGCAGGGGCAACGGGAACCTGTCCGTCTCCGCTTCAGGGAGACGGACAGGGCTGGGGAAGGGGGGAGGGGGGTGGGCAGGCGGTGGGGACCCCGGGTGACCGCCAACAAGCCCGCGGGAACCCGGGGGAAGCCGTCGGAAGGGGACGCGTGCGCATCTCGTGCGCGCGTCCCCTGTCGCAGATACGGGTGGTGGGGGATGGCGGCTGGCGTCGCCATCGCCATCCCCTGCAAAGAAGAGACCCGCTCCATCTGTATCTCCCAACATTAATCTCAGTCTACTGGGAGGGTACATGGCCACTTTATGACGGGGAGCGTGTCCTTGCTACTGTTGGAAATGGCTAAGCACTAATTCGCCCCAAATTCCAATTTCCTCCATCAAACCACTAATTTACAGTTGTGTGCATCAGTGGTAGGTGTGCACAGCTCCCATTCACAGCGACGCTGCTAATAATCGTACATGCTTTCTGTCAATTCACTGCCCAACTGCAAGTGAAAGATGCAAATGACTTCATACAGGACCTGCTACATTCTGTGCATCAGGTTCTCTAGCGAGGAGAAAATGTTGTGTGTGCCAACATGAAACTATTAATTTTCATTGACTACTGTGAACTCGTTAGTCCTGTGACCTTTTAGCGACATACCATAATTAGGCATAATGTCATTTTATTGATCATGCAATGCTATGCATCAAGTTTTAATGGACAAATAAGAAGCCAGGCAATGACTTCTAAACAGCAATTTAAGGTAGATATAAGGGTTGTTATGTTTTATGAATGTTGAAAGACTGAGCAAATATGGCTATTATGGGAATATTGATTTACAAATCTTGTGCATTAGATGTTAAGAATAACAATCTATGTCATTTCTTAGTGATAGCTTAGCTGTGAGAGACCTAAGGCTTTTCTTGCTATGTAATACTTTATTATTGTATAGTTTTGTGCATTGTTGGATTGAAAAAACTCATCGTGTGACCTTCAAAAGGACACCACAAAAGGATGCTGGTGCGTTTTCAACTGAATTTCTTTATAAACATATTCTGTTGTGCATACGTTTAATGAAAGCATGTATTTCAAGGTGAAATCTATTCATTTAAAAAAATTATTTACAATAACAAATTTTATCCATAATATATCCAAAAATGATAATATACCAAATTAATAACAGCAATGCGCTATAGAAAATACACCATAGTTCTGTGCAGTATAAGGTGAGATATGTATAATGTATAATTCAAGTGCACAGTCAGCAACCTGATTCCTAGTGAAGGAGGAGGGGCCTACTTAGTGGCGTAGCTAGAATATTTTTCTCCCCCTGCCAAAAAAAATTCCGGTCCCCCCCCCACCCCACACACAAGAAAGGTCAAGGTGATGGACTACAGGCACCGCTGGCTGAGCTGACTGGCGACCCAGGCAGCAGTAAGCGCTGACCCACTCATTACATATGCACAGGGCAAGGACCCACTCATTAAATTTGCACTGCACTGGGTCCCCGCTCATTAGATATGTACAGGGCGGGACCAGCTCAGCGCTCACTGCTGCCTGTGTCGCCTGTCAGTTCAGCCAGCAGCGCCCACCACAGACCACACTGGCGCCGCTCCCCCAAGCCACCGCAGGATGGTTTCTTCTGTACTACTGTTGGCCAGTCCAACCCTGTATGCACAAAGGGGCATTTTCCACAAGACAACCTAGGGACCAGCTTAGTGCCCTGGAAGTCCCATGAGGCCCCTTAAAGATATCCTGGCTATCCAAAATGTTCCTAGAGAAGAATTGCATGATTACCGTGTGGTGTGATGTTATGGCATCACATGGACCTGCACACACTCTGAGAGTTCCTTTTGATGCTCTTTGATAGGATAAAATAATGTTTTGACACACAAAATGGTTTAATCCACTGTATGTGGGCAGTCAGTTTACTTTAATGGTGACACAGGTATTAAGCCTACTTGCAAAAGACCTAGAACCTGATTCATATTTGTACACAATGCCAATGTTCACAGAGCTGAGCATTTATTGGTAGACTGTGCACGTGCCAAGGTACTCTAATGAAGCCACCTGCAAATCAGCAATCTGTAGCAAAAACTTGCTATGGATTGTTGGAGGGAGGAGGGCCCCAAACCCATGTCTTGCCTAGGGCCCCATGAGGTCTAAATCCACCTCTGTGTACGCACCTACTGTATACATTGTTGGCCAATTTGCCCAATATCGAGTGAACAAACTGATGACTGTGATGACAAAGCTCCATGTACAGTATCTCTATTTGTAACCATGTATATATATATATATATATACACAATATAGAGGGTCCGCACTCACATCCAGGGGTGAACTTAGTCGTGGGGTGCACCTTTAGAGAGATCCCAAGGGGGAAATCCAAATCTAGCAACAAAGTCCAGTATTCAAATAGAACCACTGAGGAGGGCACTCACCAATCAATTGCAAAAGATGATTTATTCAGGAAAAATCCATATGTCGACGTTTCGACCCTAAACGGGTCATTATCAAGACTGTAAAACAGTAGCAGTATACCAGCAGAAGGATAATGGGACTTCTGTGTACGCACCTACTGTATACATTGTTGGCCAATTTGCCCAATATCGAGTGAACAAACTGATGACTGTGATGACAAAGCTCCATGTACAGTATCTCTATTTGTAACCATGTACCCACCAGCTCTCTCTCTCTATATATATATATACACCCTCTCTCTCTCTCTCATATATATATATATATATATATATATATATATATATATATATATATATATAAAAATAATCCTGCACTTTTCCATCTGTCCCCCAAACACAGCATGTCTGCAAAGTATAGCATCTCAGAGGCTGTGAAATATCTAAGAAGTCTCCTTTATTCCCGATAGGATGAGAGTGGGTCAGGGGCGCCAATTTACATTATTACCGGTGGGTGCTCCCACAGACCCCCCCCTCCCCGGAGTACCATCCCCCTCCCCTGGAGTACCACCCCCCCCAGACTACCACCCCCCCACACACCACCTCCGGGACTCACCCGCTGCTTGCGTCAGGGATCCCGGCAGCACCGCTGCAGGGTCCCAGCAGCGGATATGCCGTCAGCAGCAGGGTCCCTGCGGAAGATGGGAACTAGCAGCAGTATTAATACCGCTACCAGTTCCCATCCGCCGCAGGGACCTCCGCTGCTGACGGCATATCCGCTGCTGGGACCCCGCTGCCGTGACCCCGCTGCCGTGACCCGTGCCATGGGTGCTCCTCACTCTCTGTGGGTGCTCGGGCCCCGGAGCACCCACGGTTTCGCCGCCTATGGAGTGGGTATTGGTGTGTGTGTATATGTGGAAATGGGGGGCAGTAGGCAAACGGTATGCCTAGGGTAATGAGAGACCTTGCACCATTACTGATGCCAACTTCCTACTTTCCCAAATTGAACTCTATCAGTGGTTCCCAAATGAGGTCCTCAAGTTGGTGGCATCCCTAACTTTATAGACTCCTGATGTGGCCTACACAGAATGGCAAAAAGGGGAGTGGTCTTGTGGCCTTAACCTCTACTTTAATCATGGCGGGGTTCTGGGAGATGGGATCTTTCCCCGAAGAGTGCTTTAGCTACAGTGCTGACTCCTAAACTGTGACAGGAATTGAGTATTGCACATAATGTAACAGTGCAACACCAGTCTCCTGTCACTAAGAAGGAGTCAGCACTTTGAAATCCCCTTGCGGTGAGGGACACCTTGTTGCATTTTGGAAAACACTGCCCTATACACTGGTTTCTGCCCCCAAGACTCAGATTGTGGAGGACAGCGGGGATCAATTATATGGTTTGAGACAGTGGGGATATCAGAAAGTTTTCCTGGTACCTCCATTTTCACAAGTGGATAGGTCCATATTGTCAGCTAAGTGAGCGGTTCCAAAAATTAAGCATCCCTGGGTCTTTTACTACACAATTGATTCTACTTATGTTTCTTAATCATTGTATTTTACGTTAACTGTATCTAATACTACTGTATTCATGAAGACATAGTTATAGCAAGATAACACTATATTTTTATGGAAGAAAAACCTTTAAAGCTTGTCTGTATTAAATATTACACAGAATTTAAAATCCTTGGTAATTGTCTTCATCCATATATTTATACATTTATTGCACATCATGCTGTGCGAAAGCTGCTGCTATATGCCTGGCTATCACTCTGTACATACATTAAGGTAATGCCATTGTTCCGCATGGCTTGTCGCCTGCCAGCAGTAGACTGAATCTTGAGAGATCTTTCCTTGTAGAAAGCGCACACAATAGTGCCTATCTATTTATCTAATATAACTTGAGCTCAGCAGCAAAAATTGTATCACAATAATGTGTTATGATCTTCCTAGCAGCACACAGTGGTGCCTATGTGCATTTTGCTGTATATGAGTGTTCTTGCGGCTATAGAGAATACACAGTGCATACCAATATTAAATTCACCATCGGTACTATCATGCTTAAACCCTTAACACTTAACTATAACTTATCTACAAATAACGACACGGACACAAGTGCTGGCGTTTCAAATAACGAATGTCAAATTTATTTCGACAACTGACTAATGACTATAAATATTGGTGGTGGCACTAAAGAACGGTCAGATTAAAGAAAAGGGGGTGGGGTAGGATCACCATACCATTCACACACCGCTGGTGACCAACTCTCCCAGCCAACCACCCGGGTCGGTGGTGGCAGCCATCTTCCGTGCATAGAAGTATGGCTCGTGACAATCGATGCCTGGAGAGCTCACCCACTAACCTACACACATTCCATCTACACAATTGACCGTTCTTTACCGCCGCCTAAGAAGAAAATAGCGACAGAAGAATAGGGATGGGAGGGTGGGAAAATTCCCCAAGAGAGGCTGAAACTCCCTGGTCACAAGACCCTTCTAACCCTCTACTCCTCCCCTTGCACCCATTGGCTGCCAGACGCAGCACGCTGTCCCTTCATTAACTGTTTCCTAGCCTGCAGCATGATAGCCCTTCGGTGATTTATGTCACCTCCTGCCTAATCAGCCATCGGTGTTACTTAAATTCACCATCGGTACTCTCATGCTTAAACCCTTAACACTTAACTATAACTTATCTACAAATAACGACACGGACACAAGTGCTGGCGTTTCAAATAACGAATGTCAAATTTATTTCGACAACTGACTAATGACTATAAATATTGGTGGCGGCACTAAAGAACGGTCAGATTAAAGAAAAGGGGGTGGGGTAGGATCACCATACCATTCACACACCGCTGGTGACCAACTCTCCCAGCCAACCACCCGGGTCGGTGGTGGCAGCCATCTTCCGTGCATAGAAGTATGGCTCGTGACAATCGATGCCTGGAGAGCTCACCCACTAACCTACACACATTCCATCTACACAATTGACCGTTCTTTACCGCCAAGCTAGGCCCTAAGCCGCAGCACCGCCACCAACCAGAAAATCCTAGCACCAGCACCTTAACCATAAAAATATATCGGCCAAAAACATTGCCACACCTTCCGGGCTTAAATGCACACCGTCTTCCCTGTAAAGCTCTTCCCTCCGGAAAATGATGCCATCATGGCGTATGACACCACCCCCATTTTCCAACATATATCTTTCCACGGCTGCATTCACCTTCTTGCGGGAGCTATCGACCCGTGGGCAAGATCGCGCTGACCTCCATACACGCCTGGGAATCATGGCGGACCAGACTAGTTTACAAAATGGCCAGGCCTGCGCCACAATATACAGATCCCGGATGATAAGGGACCGCAACTCCAGTGTCGAAGACTGTCCGACATCATTGCCACCTAAATGTACTATCAGCACTCTGGGGGTGCCGAATCTCCGCATTGCCCCCGACAGTTGCTCCCGCAATGCACACCAACGCATCCCTCTCACACCTAGCCACCGCACCGTCCTTGCTTCCGGATACATGCACACATCTGAGGCCAAGGGTGACATCGAGGCCCAATGGACGAACGAATGCCCCAAGACCCACACGCTCATGACATCCTGCCGACCTGCAACAGGTTACAATGATCACGACCAATACCAACAAATACAACTTGAACAATCATACAAGGGAAAAAGAAAAAGTTGTTTGGACCATGGCACCAGATCTTGAGGCACAAAACACACAAACCCCCGGAGTAATCTATCAAGTACGCCATGACAAATTAGAGATCAGCCGAATTGTGCCCCCGGGGGAAATGTGAACACACCTCAAGACCCCCACAGTAGGTTGACGAGTGCTTATGCATCCAGTGAACCATGATCCGGCAAAGTGACAGAGAGAGTTGGCCGAATGTACCTGCGAAAGACTGCGGAGCGCCATCGGCCCAGAGACTGAATCTCTGCGTCGGAGCGGCCCCCCGCAGCTGCAGACGTAGCAGCCCCGATCCGAAAGGAATGAGACCCAAACTCCTTTGAATCGAGGCCCAAGGCCCCCAACGCCCGGCCCAGGACATGACGGAACTGGTATCTAGTAAGCGGGGACCCGTCTTCGTGCATCAACCATGCGCCCGGGCGGTCGGGGCGTACCGGTTGGAAGGCCAGGGCCAACTCCACCGGGCACGCCCCTTCCACTGCACATGGGAGCAGAGACAGCCACCGCCCCCTTCCAGCCTGATCGGTCTTGGACCGTCGCATATGACACAACACAGCATCCCTTTGGACCACCACATCGGTCACGTCCAAAGGCGACGGGGCAGACCTGGACGGTGCCACCAGCTCTCCGATCCTAAAGGCCCCGTGATATGCCATTGCGTATGCCAACCGGAACAGCAGCACCTCGTAACGAGGGTAGCATATTTCTCGGAGGGCACCCAACAGCGGTGGGAGCAGTGCGATATCGATCGGACGCCTTCGGTCGGATACTGCCGGAGTGGCCCGCTGCCAGCCCCTCAATGCCCTAGAAACCAAAAATGACCTAGACGGGTCAGCACGACCATACAGAGAAGAAAAGAACGAGACCCCAGACAATATCCGCCTAACCGCGGCAACAGAAAAATTAAGTGAATACATGTGCCAGACAAAGGCCAACATAGCCGCCCCAGGCGTCTTACCTGCCTGCTCGGAGGATAGCCTGAATTCCTCCCACTCATGCCACCCTGCTTGGTAGCATCGCAGAGTCCTGGGCGCGATGGCCCGCATGGCTAAACCCTCCATGCCGGCCTGATCATCTGCCAAACATAAGGGGGACAGGGTTCACCAATCAAACTCGCATTAGGGGCCAAGGTACGAAACCGGGCCCAATCCCCCCTAGAGAGCGCATCAGCAATGGAATTCTCAACCCCAGGTACATGCTTCGCGACAAACTGGATGTTCAGCAGCAAGCAACGCAAAACTAAACGCGAAAGCAAACGCAGCACTGGGATAGAGGACGAGCCCTGGCGATTTATCGCCTGTACCACCCCCAGATTGTCACACCAGAAAACTATGCAGGAATCCTTCAGGCTATCCCCCCACAGTTCGAGCGCTACCACTATGGGGAACAACTCCAGCAGTAGCAGATTTTTCGTAAGGCCTTCAGTCGCCCAGTCCACGGGCCATGGGGCGGCGCACCATGACCCGTGGAGGTATGCTCCAAAACCCGCCCCGCCAGCAGCATCCGTGAACAGTTCCAATTGAGCACTGCTACGCCGAGGAGCCGGCCATATCAGTACCCCATTGAAGTGTTCCAAATCCGGAGATCCCTTTTTAATTCCGCAGATAAGCGCACAAAATGCAACGGATGTCGGATCCCGGCCATAGCGCGCTCGAGCTTTCTGCAGAAAACTCGTCCCATGGGGATCACCCTGCAAGCAAAGTGTAGTAATCCGAGCAGCGACTGCAGCTGGCGCAATCTAAGCTTGCCTGCGCACAAAGCCACCGAGACAGCCCCTTGTAGCCGTTCGAGCTTATCAAGGGGGAGCCTGCAGCAGCCGCATAACGTGTCGATCTCTATGCCCAGAAACGAAAGACAAGTAACCGGTCCTTCGGTCTTTTCGGCGGCTATGGGCACCCCGAAAAAACCAAACAGCCTCTGTAACACCCCAAGTAGCGCTGCGCAACGCGGGGAACCAGCCGGTCCCACGCACAAAAAGTCGTCCAGATAATGCGCCAAACCCCGCTCACCCGACTCCCTCTGCGCGCACCAGTGCAAGAAAGTGCTAAATTGTTCGAAATAGGCGCAGGATATCGAACAGCCCATGGGCAAGCACCTATCCACGTAATAACCCGTGGGTAGCCGAAAGCCCATGAAACGGAACGAGTCCGGGTGCAGCGGCATCAGCCTAAATGCCGATTCTATATCAATCTTCGCCAGCAACGCCCCTGCGCCGAAACTTCGCACAATGGCCAAAGCCTGCTCGAATGACTGATAAGTGACCCGGCACAACTCCTCAGGAATTGCGTCGTTCACCGATGAGCCCGGAGGGTGGGATAAGTGCTGGATAAGCCGAAACTTACCCGCCTCCTTTTTCGGGACCACCCCCACCGGGGAGAGCACAAGCTCCCCGACAGGGGGAGCCGCGAAAGGTCCCACCATCCTCCCCAAACCTACTTCCTTGGACACTTTCTCGAGCACTACCAGGGGCATTTCCATAGCTGACTTTAAATTCCTGGGGGACGCCGTGTTCACCAAGCCTCTAATAGGGAGGCGGAAGCCACAACGGAAACCCTCCTCCAGGAAAATTGCGCTGTGTCTATCCGGGTACTCGCTCAACCATCCGGTCATGCGATCCACCCGAACTGGGGAGGGGGCCTTACTGAGGAGCGGCCCCGGCACCAGGCCTGGGGGGAGCCCCTCCCAGCCTACCGCGGTTGCAATCCTTGACGGGGTGAGGACCCCAACAGCGGGCGCAGGCGTGTTTAAATCTGCAGCGCATCCCCAAGTTACAGCCGACCCCGTTAAAACCAAAGCATCTACCCGCGGGTGCTCCACCCGCGCCTCCTCGAAAGGGGGGAGTAGCCCGTCGAGCCACCACACCAGCCGCTGGCGGCGGAGGTGTAGGTGCAGGAGGGGGGGGGGGGTGTTGGGGCGGAGGACACGGGCCTTTTCCCCACCCACAATTCCACATCTTTACACCCGAAGTCTATGATGGCGGACCCCGACTGTTTATGACGGAAATCCTCATCATAGGACTTCCATGCTGTGCCGCCATCTGACATGAACATTTCGTGTATCATGTGCATATAGCGCACCATGTTCATGTGCTCTTGCGGCCTGGTTTCAAGATAGCAGGCAGCAAACATGAACAGCCCTGACTGCCAACGCTGATAAGTGCAATAAGCCGCCTCCCCTATACCCCCTTTTCTTTTCGCCGCGCGATAGTCTTTCTCCGTCTGAGCTGTCATTGTGAAAAAACTCACGTACTTTCCCTCAATGATCCGATCCCGCACGCTCTGCCGCAGACCCCTGCACACAGCTGTATAATCGCAGCGCACCACATTACCTTTGGGGTAAAGCGGGGAGCCAGAGCTCCCGCTGGTCGATCGCGAGTATCGGCGTCGCCGCCTAGAATGTCTATGCCTACGCCGCGACCTACGACCCCCTTCCTCCCCCGACGTCACGGAATTGGACCCGGAAGAAGAGGATGTGTGTGACCTACGCCTGCGACGCTTAGCCTTACGTGCAGACCTACCTGATGTTTCTGCCACAGCGACCGCCAACGTCTGGGCCAACGGACTGGACGTGCCTCCGGAACCGACCTGCAGACCGGACGTCGATGCCTCTTCGACCGTTGGGACTACCGGCACTGCCGCCGACAGTGCAGGAGCCACACCTTGCTGGAATGACACACCGGGGAGCAGCGCTGAGGAGCTAACCACTGGCGGGGAGCGCTGTGAAGGCTGACTTAGCAGAGGGACTAATACTGAGACCAATTGCCTCCACCTATCGTCTGCCTGCATCGCCTCAACCGATGGCTGTGCCGGCATAGCCGACACCCCTGCCCCCGCAATGCCTGTGGGACCTGCCCCTCCCCCGAGCCTAGGCAGTAGCCTGGCCCTCCTCAGCCGCTGTCTCCTGGCTGCCTGCAAGTGGGCCATAGCCCACGCTGTAGTAGGGGGTGGGGGGGGGGGTGCACCGCCTCCCCACTAACCCCTGAGTTGCTCCTAATCCTAGAACCACTACCTGCAGCACGGCCAGCAGGTGGGGCAGTGCTCCTTGTGCTTTGTGAATCCCCAGCTAAGCGTTTTGCCAGCAGGGGAATGCCAGAAGGGCGCCCTGCACCTCTCCCAGGGCCACCCCCACGTGCCATGCCCCTGCAGGCCCGCCCCCTACTGATGCCAGCCTGGACGCCTGTAGTTTGTCCAGCCACGGGCCTAGCGCCCGCAGCTGCGCGACTCCCCGCGCTATTCGCGTTATTTCTGCCTCGCGCAGCACTGCTGCGAACCCCCCTTCTGCCTTGTCCCCGCCTGGACGCCGCCGCCGGGAGCCCGCCTGCGCCGCTAGCGACGGAACCCCCGGCCGCGTCATCAGCGGGGGACGCGCGCCCACGTGTAGCAGCTGCGGCTGGTCTCCCCGCTCTGCCAGCGCCCGCCGGACGCCTCCGACCACCCCGCCGGGAGCCTGGAGAAGCTCCAGCGGCGGATGAGGCACTAATGGCGCCCCCAGCATCCGCCAATCGGGCGGGGGGGCGAGACACACGCGCCGGACGGGGCATCACTAAGATCCTGCTTGGACGCCGCTGAGCTGCGCAAGGTAAGAGATAGGGAAAGCTAATAGCGAAAGAGGGACAGAATAGGTAGAGAAAAGAGAAAGAGGTTAAATCGAATATAGAGCCCTAAAAGCCTAAAAATCCCAGAGCCAGCAGTATGCGACTTACCAGTCCCAAAATTCCCCAAGAGAGGCTGAAACTCCCTGGTCACAAGACCCTTCTAACCCTCTACTCCTCCCCTTGCACCCATTGGCAGCCAGACGCAGCACGCTGTCCCTTCATTAACTGTTTCCTAGCCTGCAGCATGATAGCCCTTCGGTGATTTATGTCACCTCCTGCCTAATCAGCCATCGGTGTTACTTAAACATTCTGCTGAAGAGTATGAAGAGGGCAGAATGGAACACAATGCAGGAATATGCACTGTGTATTCTATATAGCTGTGAGAACACTCATATACAACAAAATGCACATAGGCACCACTGTGTGCTGCAAGGAAGATCCTAACATTATGGCCCTTATTCTGATTCACTCGTAAAGGCAAATTCCTTCTTAAATGGGCAAGACCATGTGCACTGCAGGTGGGGCAGATGTAACGTGCAGCGATAATTAGATTTGGGTGGGGTTTTACTTCAAAGTGAGATCTATAATGCAGTGCAGTGTAGGGATATTTGTATATCATATGTATTGATACATCAAGATGGCGGCGCGAGCAGATCGCGAGGCCCAGCGTCTCTGAATACGCGGCATATTAACACTATACCTGGTGGTCCAGGGGCTGTTCTGGGGGTGGATGCCGCCAGACTTGTCTATTTGCCGGGCGAGCTGGTCCGCATCGGTGCAGACGGCGGCTGGAGCGGCATCATGGAGGGGGCGGCGGATGTCGCGCGCTGTGACCCGGCGGTTGCCATGGAGCCGGAGGTCACACATCCTGCTTGGCCGGGCAGTACACGGAGGAGGCGGCGGGATAGGAGACAGAGGAGGGGGAAACGGGGGGACCTGCGGGAGAGACTGAGGCAATCACCTACTCGGCTCTCACTCCCCACCATTTACCTGGCTAATGTGAGATCCCTGGCAAATAAAATGGATGAACTGCAACTGAACATCAGGCACAGTAAGAGATTCTTTGACTGTAATCTTACTATCTTTACAGAAACATGGCTGAATGATATCATACCGGACAGTGTTATCAATCTACCTGACCGCTGTGTTGTTAGGGCTGATAGAATAGCTGCTGATGCTGGAAAATCTAGAGGAGGAGGGTTATGCATTTATATTAATAATGCATGGTGCAAGGACTTTGTGGTTACAGAGAGACATTGCTCAGCTGACCTGGAATTCCTCCTGATTAAATGCAGGCCTTTTTATATACCCCGGGAGTTCACCTCCATCTTTATTATAGCAGCTTATATTCCCCCGGATGCTACGGCAAAAGTGGCCATGGAGGGTCTATATATGACCATCAACAAACATATGACTGCTAACCTAGAGGCGGTTTTCATAGCTGCTGGGGATTTCAACCATACAAACTTAAAAACAGTTTTACCAAATCAGCATGTCTCCTGTAAAACGAGAGGTGAGAAAGTCTTGGACCACGTATATACCAACATCCGTGAGGCTTATGTGGTAGCTGCTCTTCCTCATTTGGGGCAGTCAGACCACCTTTCTCTATTTTTATCTCCTAAATATATTTCATTAAGACAACGGGTGAAACCAACCGTTAAAGTCATTAAAGTTTGGCCTGTGGGAGCCGATGTATCACTACGGGAGCAGTTTGGTCTGACGGACTAGAATCGGTTTAGACCGCACGATCTGAGTGGCTCAGATATAGCTGCTGATTCAAACCTGTATGCTTCTGCTGTTTTGGACTATGTCAATACTACCATTGATAATGTTACCACCTGGAAAAAGATTACTGTATACCCGAATGAGAAGCCGTGGATGAATAGGGAGGTTCGGCTTCTGCTCAGGGTCCATAACACTGCCTTTAAAGAAGGGGATGTAGTGGCCTATGGTACAGCTAGGGCTAATTTGAAGAAGGGTATTGTCAGTGCTAAACATTGCTATAGGCTTAAGATAGAGGAGCATTTAGTAAGATCTGATCCTCGTCGTTTATGGCAGGGTATCCGGGGTATCAGCAACTATAAAGCAGGGGAATCTAGTTCTGCCCTTGATATGGATGTCTACTCATTAAATGAGCTGAACCATTTTTATGCACGGTTCGATAGAGACAACAGTGAAAGGGTGACTAGATTGCCCTCATCTGGCCAACCTCTTGTATTAACATCTGCGGAGGTCCTAGCTGGTTTCAATCAAATCAATGCAAACAAGTCGGCTGGTCCAGATGGCATACTGGGACGGGTGCTGAGGGCATGCACCGAGCAGTTGACGGGGGTGTTTACGGATATTTTCAATCTGTCCTTATCTGCGTCGATTGTTCCGGCATGCTTTAAAAGCACTACTATTATCCCGGTGCCAAAAAATTCCAGGCCGATGAGTTTGAATGATTATCGTCCTGTGGCTCTTACACCGATAATTATGAAGTGCTTTGAACGGTTGGTGTTAGCACATCTGAAGGCTGGTCTTTCACCTACTTTGGATCCATTTCAATTTGCTTATCGCAGCAATAGAAGCATTGACGATGCAGTCTCCTTGTTAATGCATTCTGTATTATCACATCTGGACAAAAGTAACACGTATGTCCGACTGTTGTTTGTCGACTTCAGTTCGGCGTTTAATACGGCGATACCATCTAGGCTAGTCTTAAAACTTCTTGAGCTAGGGATCAGTAGTTTCCTTTGTAATTGGATAGGGGATTTTTTGAGTAATAGGCCTCAGGCGGTTAGAGCAGGGGTGAATAGCTCAGATCTAGTGACACTGAATACGGGGGTACCGCAAGGCTGTGTATTAAGCCCGTTTCTCTATTCTATCTTTACGTCCGACTGCAAACCAGTTTACAATTCCAATATCATTATTAAATTTGCCGATGATACAACATTAATTGGCCTCATTAATGATAACGATGAAACGGCATATAGAGAGGAGATTCAGCATTTGGCTGAGTGGTGTAGTGCCAATAATCTCTTTCTCAACGCAAGTAAAACAAAAGAGATAGTGGTAGATTTCCGTAGAAAAAAACCTTCCCCAGTTATGCCGGTACAGATTAATGGGACAAATGTTGACCAAGTTTCTAATTTTAAATTCTTAGGCACTTATATTTCTGAGGATTTAACATGGTCAACTAACATAAAATGCTTGGTAAAAAAGGCCCATCAACGCCTTTTTTTCCTCAGAATGCTGAAAAAACAGCAATTGTCACTACGAATTTTGGTTAATTTCTATCGTTGTGCAGTGGAGAGCATTCTGACCAGTTGTATCTCCGTCTGGTATGGGAATTGTACTGTTGCAGAACGGAAGTCAATCCAGAGGGTAATTAAACTGGCCCAACGGATAATGGGAACTACTCTCCCCTCTGCTGATGACATTCAGCGGAAGCGGTGTCTGCGTAGGGCGCATAATATTTTAAAAGATGGTACCCACCCGGCTAATGGGTTGTTTGTATTACTGCCTTCGGGTAGACGGTTTAGCTGCCTAAGGAGTAGGACCAGTAGGATGAAGAATAGTTTCTTTCCCAGGGCCATTTTAGAATTAAATGCTAGTTTGGGTCAGGGGGGGAGGGTAATTGGGATTTAAGTTTTATGGTAATTACCTGTGGATCATTTTGTATTTTATTATATGTATGTATTTGGATGGATGCTAACCTGAATTTTGTCACCCTAATTGGGGTGATGACAATAAAGACGTATCTAATCTAATCTAATCTAATATCCTCAGACACAATATTTATAATACCTATCTCAGGGGCAAACGCAGGATTTTCAAAAGGGGGTTTCCAGAGAGGGGCGGAGCAAAGCACGGAGATAGACACTTAGGTGACCCAGTATATGCCGGGTCAGTTAAAGTATTATAGATAGACCAAATGTATATAAATAACAATAATTATACATATATATATATATATATATATATATATATATATACACACACACACACACACACACACACACATACATAACAGCAGTGTAGACCAATTTATTGGGGCCCCTTCTTATCCTCCAGCGGTAAGGGTGGGGGGTGCTATGAGCGGAAGCTTCGATGTCCCGCGGGTGGTAGGGGTATTATATCAACCGCTCAGCATGTAGGGCCTGGATCAGTAATTTCCACTAATTACCCCTTTACTGCACAGATGGTGGGAGATGAGGTGTGAAAAGGGGGCATTGGGCTGAATTAAGGGGTCCTGATACATAACTTCCAGGCTGGTTGAGGATGTTTAATACGCAGAGGGAGGGGTGTATAGTGGAGTGGGCTTATTATTCATAATTTTCTGTTGGGAGGACAGCTTGCTTGACTGCAGATATCTCCAGTTTCCGGAACTAGATTTCTTATATTTTAATGGAATTAAAAACTAGAGAATCCCACCTACCAAATGGTATTGGGGACTAGGGGATCAGAGCTCAGGAGACAGAGCAATCTGCAAACAAGAATATAAAACTACATACCAGGTGTGTGGAGCTGGAGCAGTAACCAGCTGCTGGAAGGCTGACATCTCTGGTTCTGGGCACAGTAGAGACCAGCGGTGTAGCTAGGTGCTATGGTGCCCGGAGCAAGGACATATTTTGTCGTCCCCCCCCCCCGGGTAATGAATTGGGGGCGTGGCTAACATATGTTGGCATGTTACATTTGAAAAGAAAAAACGTAAAAAATAAGACACTATGGGGGTTATTCTAGTTCATTCTTTCTGACAAAATCCTTCTTAGATGGACAAAACCATGTGCACTACGGGTGGGGCAGATGTAACTTGTGCAGAGAGAATTCGATTTGGGTGGGGTTTTTCTTCAAAGTGAGATCTATATTGCAGTGTAAAATAAAGCAATCAGTATTTTCCCTGCACAGAAACAAAATAACTCACCCAAATCTAATTCTATCTGCACATGTTACATCTGCCCCCCTGCAGTGCACATGGTTTTGTCCATCTAAGAAGGATTTTGTCAGAAAGAATGAACTAGAATAAACCCCTATATAAGACGCTGTAACGGAATCTGCTGCTCTATATAAGACGCTGTAACGGAATCTGCTGCGCTATATAAGACGCTGTAACGGAATCTGCTGCGCTATATAAGACACTGTAACGGAATCTGCTGCGCTATACAAGACACTGTAACGGAATCTGCTGCGCTATACAAGACACTGTAACGGAATCTGCTGCGCTATACAAGACACTGTAACGGAATCTGCTGCGCTATATAAGACGCTGTAACGGAATCTGCTGCGCTATATAAGACACTGTAACGGAATCTACTGCGTTATATAAGAAACTGTAACGGAATCTGCTGCGCTATATAAGACGCTGTAACGGAATCTGCTGCGCTATATAAGACGCTGTAACGGATTCTGCTGCGCTATATAAGACACTGTAACGGAATCTGCTGCGCTATACAAGACACTGTAACGGAATCTGCTGCGCTATACAAGACACTGTAACGGAATCTGCTGCGCTATATAAGACGCTGTAATGGAATCTGCTGCGCTATATAAGACACTGTAACGGAATCTGCTGCGCTATACAAGACACTGTAACGGAATCTGCTGCCCTATATAAGACACTGACATACAGATAAAGAATAAAGATAAATACAGCACACAGCATTACCGGGGTGGCAGCAGAAGCCAGAGAGATTCACTCTCCTCCCCCGCCCCACGAATCCCAAACCCCAAATTTATTATGTTTATTTCTATTTTTAACAACATTAATTAGCTGTATAAAAAAATCCACCTTCAATAAGGAGTAACAGGGCGGCAGCACGGGTGGCAGCAGCAAACCTTCTCCTCCTCCAGGCTACAGCCAGCTCTTGGTAAGGCTGATGACGCTGCTGTAGCCAGGGAGGAGGGGGTGAGTCTGGGAGGAGTCAGTCTTTGGTGCTGCTACGCTGCGCTGCCCGGAAGCCGGACCGGGCAGCAGCAGCAATTTAGAGAAGATAGAGGATTCAGCCCGCCGCCCGGCCTCACCGTCCGTGACGCTTGGCGGCAGGGGCCGGGCGAGCAGGGCAGGACGGAGGGAGGCGCCGGGTAGGGCAGGGCAGCCGCCGGCGCACGCTGCCCTACCCAGCATACTTGAATGTGTGAAGGTATCATTTGCGGAGGGGGGGTGGGCCGGTGGCGCCATTGCACCAATCGGCGCCCGGAGCAGGAGCTCCGGTGGCTCCGCCCTCCCTACGCCTCTGGTAGACACAAGCTACTAGTGTCCTTCAAAAAACTCTACTTCAAAAACTCTACTGTACCCTCAGAAAAACTTTAAGTCAGAAAGAACCTGAAATATCTGACTGGGAAGAGCAATTAACAGGCTTGGATGGGGACCACTGCTTTGAAGTCAGATATCTCCGGTTCCCCAGGGCCGATTTTTAAAATTCTTGTACTCATGGAAAGAGGGGACCCTCAGCTTTCAGACTAGGGTCTTTAGATTCCTGGGGGCTTTCTGGGTACTCATAACCCCCCCTGCGTGCGCTACTGTATCTGTTCACATTAAAGATCCTGGGCCAGATGCACCTAACTTCAAAAATGATAAAGTGAAAAGTGATAAACAACCAGCCAATCAGCTCCTAACTAGCATTTTACAGGCTGGGTTTGATAAATTACAGGAGATGATGAGATGGCTGGTTGTTTATCACTTTCCGCTTTATCACTTTTCAAGGTTAATACATCTGGCTCACTGTCTTACTTTATAAATCATTCATTGTACTGTATACAGTATAAGTACCAAATAATGTGGAGCAATGAATGTGGAGGTCCAGTATAATAAATGCCCACCTTTTACCTACTGTGAAATAAACATAGAAAAATAAGTTCAGTAATAGATCCAATTAGAAACGGTGTTTGTGGGAAATCAGAGAACTCACATACAGCATATCTATATGATACCATTTAAACAGTTCAATGTTGCACATGTGTGTCATTTCTTTTCTCTTAACAATATCTAATTTAAAAATATTAGCAACATGGGGAAAATAAGTTTACTCAGAACTATGCAGCAGTTATGTTTTCGAGCAATAATAATAAAGTTGGATTTTCTATATTTTATTAGCAGTAGTGTGTGCTCACTATCTTTAAACCTTTGAGGGCCAACACTGCAGTGAGCGATCCTAAAAATATCTGGTAAAAATGCCAGCGCCGCGCACAGCGACTGTTCTTTTAGTATAAATAAATACAAATACAGCCAAGTCAATTACTGGAAGTTTAGTTAAATAATGCTCCCAAAAAAGAACAGTTGCTGTGAGCGACACTGGCATTTTTTAACGTATGAAGATTTCTCACAGCAACGTTAGCACTCAAAGGGTTAATAAAAAGGTTTGATTGTCAATTTTCACACCTACGTTGGCACTCAAAGGGTTAACTGATTCCCTTTCTCTTTTCTGAAACTTCCAATACATGCTTTTAAAGCAAACCTATATAGAGGGCTCCTGTGCGTTTTGCTTTCACATGAGAGGCTGATGCTGTTTTGCAATGGAGGTGGAGGAGCAACTCCTCATAACATACCTCCCAACTTTAGGAATTTTCAAGTCAGCACTTCCAGGCAGCAGAACCTGAAAAGGGGCATGGCCTATGTTTAGAGGGGGTGTGGCTTCATGGGACAATTGTGACACCTCCCATTGTCATCACTGTGGGTTCCTGCCAAGCGTTCTGTGAGCTGCTGTCATACACTCAGTCAATCTGTTTCATGTAAATAGATGCTGTGGTCATGCCCTCATCAATGGCCTATTTCACCAACAAGGGTCATCAACCTTGTTCTGTTATCCTGCTCTGTATTCTGTTTCACTGTGCTTACTCTGCCTTTACTGCACCATCAGTTACTTTCTCTCTGACCAGTTTGTATGCATTGTTGTCAGAGGGACGGCCTCCTGAGCATGGCCTCTGGTTTGATGTCACAGATAGTTTCTGTTGAGCAACAAATGCTCATGTCAGTAACTGGAATAGTTCATACGTGCCTACCCTCCTTGAATAGTATGTGCCTCCTGGCCCCCGGAAGGTGGACAAGTCTCCCACATGCTTCCTGTAGCCCCCACATGCCCCTCCACCGCTGAGACAACTGTCAGAATTTGAGGCTCTCAGGGGAAGTGGCAGGGGTAAAATGATGAATATTGCATAATTTAAAGTCATTTTAGCAACCCCCTCCTTTCTATTTGCAGGCCTGTAAATTATGTTGTTCGGAGGACAGGACTAGGGTTGGTCATTGTTGATATTGCCATCAATGGATGCCATCGATGGCAATAGTGCAACTGGCCACCAATAGTGTGAAACTATGCAATGGATGACAATCAATATTTTTACCTATTGATGGTCATCCATTTTGTTTGACTGGGGTGGGGCTTCGCAGGTGTCGGGGTGCGGAGCTATGTTCCGTGTACCGGCACTTTGAAAGAAAAAAACAACAACAGCAAATCATTGATTTTGCTGTGCCATTGATGGAGGGAAACCATCTGGTTCTCCTACATCGATGGCAAAAGTATTCGACATCAGCCATAAACATGGCCATCCCTAGAGAGGACTTGGTGAAATCAGCCTTATCGCTGCCTCTCCAATGGGTAGTATTCAATGCCGCTCGCCACAGCCGGCGAGGGGGTTAAACAGTGAGGATCAAAGAAAACCAGCGATCCTCGCTGTTTTACCCCCTCGCCAGCCGCTCGCCCTATTCAACGTTCCAGGGGAATCCTTGCCGTTACAGGACTTGGTGTATGAGGGCGGTGAGTTCAATACTGACAGGGCGAGCGGTGACAGTGAGCAGGAAGCCCTGCTCACTGTCACCGCTCGCCCATGGCATTGAATAGACCCATATGTCTCCTCTCCCAGAGAAGACCAGAGAAATTTTTTTAAAAGAAGCATGTATGGCAGTGTTTTTCAACCACTGTGCCGTGGCACACTAGTGTGCCTTGAGATGTTCTGAAGTGTGCCCCCAGATCTAGAGATGCCCAAACCAGTTTAAAGCCACCACCAGTTCAAGTGGCTTTTACTGGTCTCTTCTTTTCATGTAAAGAGCCAATGTGCTTTATTTTTGTTACCTGTGGGGACAGTGTGATTGTTTTTTATGTGGGGGCCAATTGGCTTGTTTTGCCCTTGTGTACCTTAGCAATTTTAAAATCTTACTTAGTGTGCCGCAAGGTGGAAAGGTTGAAAATCACTGATGTATGGGATAGATACAGTATAATGTAATACTGTAAATTAAATCTATCTGTAACACAATGCAAATGTTATATGTCATTTATACAACATATTCTCTTCTAGATGTTCAATTGTGTGTAGCTGACAGGGACTGTAATTTTCTAAGAATACATTGTGCAGCATTAGATCCTCTTGTTGTGTGTTACATTGCTCAGGAGATTTGAGGGTTTTTTGTTCTAGAGCGCAAGACTTATCCATGTCAGCAAGGCACCAGCGTCTGAAATTCACATGTAAAGACATTACCCTGGAACACTGGTTAGTTATCTTCTCTTTTACCCAGTCCCGTGGAATTTCCTTTATCCCACACAATTTCCCCAATGTATATTCTTATTTACTTTTTATTTTGTTCCTCTTTAAAGAAAAAGGCTGAACATTGAGTTCTAACACCTTCCCTGAAATTGGAATCAATGATATTTCAACCGTTGCACGAGTCACGTTTGCCCAATGGGAAAATCCGCTGATGATCAATCTCATGCTTTTCATTTTCCCACCTTAAATGAAGACTTATGTGTACACTGAGGTCAGAGACAGTTACTAGTCTGTAATACCTGGGGAGAATTGTTAACATGTGATGTGCATTGAAACATCCAACATATCCGGCTTATAGCATAACAATGAACCAGTCCAGAAAGGCAAGCAAACTCAAACACTGGGTTATATATTTTATACTAAACTAACTAAATATATATTGCCAATTTGGAGGGGGGGGGGGGTGATGGTGGTGGTGTTACATTTGTATTCATATAGTGTATCTACAATATAGTGCAGTGCAATATGTGCATCAACTCAGTGGAACATGTATATGTATATTACCATGTAGCTGTGTAGCTGGCACCTTTTAAATTACAGGATGTGCATGCCAAGGCTTATATGATTCTACATTGTATAAAGTATAAAATTAAAATTGGCCTATTCCCTATATTAAATGTGGGGTATTTTCCTAGTAGAGAAAACATCTCTCCAGTATATTTGTTTGTTTTTTAAATTAAACAACAACTGATAAAGCTCAGAAATTAAGCCTTTTTATTAAAGTAAAAAATAACCTATATCTGGGCAAAATGTGTTTCATGCCAGGGATACAGCTTTGCCACAACGCATAGCTCTGTTATGCAATGGATTGGGGCAGGGCCAGATTAAGCCTTTGGGGGGCCCAGGGTCACTATAGACAGGGGGCCCCCTCCCACTTGTCATTACCGGCCGCAAACTGCATGGGAGAATATTACACTGTCAAAACACAGAGTAAAGGCAGTATAAACTTGGTCAATGGGTAACTGCAGGGGGGAGGGGGATTAATATAAATATATATATATATATATATTACCACATGAAAAGCGTGTTTTTGTCCCTCTGTACCTTACTCTGTAGAAGCCCTGACAGGCTCAGCACTGCCTCTAATTAAAAACCCTCCCATGACGAGGCCGCTGCTGCTGCTGTCCTCCATGGGCCTGAGAAGCATATGATGATCTCCACCAAGCAGAGCTCAGTACAAGCCTCTCAGCTTCTGACCTCTTGTGCAAAGTCTCATGGGACTAAGTCAACTCCCAGTAATGCACTGCACACTAGTGCAGTCAGTGTGCCTTGGCTCCCAATGCTCAGCACCATTAATCATTGTCACATTGGCAGATAGGCGAAGCAGCAACACTACCCCACTTCTATGCACAAAACCTTTAGCTAAATATATATATATATATATATATATATATATTTTTAAATACATGCCAACCGCAGGGGGCCCATAGATAGAAATAGATAGATCCATAATCTGGCCCTGGATTGGGGACCTATTTACCATGGACTGCAGCAATAAGTGCCACCATTTTTTTTAATGCTATCGCTTTGCCAGGTTTCTGTTATCAAACACACTGAAGGTCCATAAAGGGGCCAGATTTTTTTGTGATTGGTTTAAGTTTTTTAGTACTGTGACCTTTTCATATCGATCTTTTTCATGTCAACCTAATGCTTGTGTCAACCTAATGACCATGTTGACCTAATGCATGTCGACCTAATCTATAGGTTGACCTAATGACTGCCGACCTAAGTTATGTAGACCCTTTGACCCATACCCGCAGATCCATTCTGAATTGAATGCCAGTTCAATTTTTCCCATCATTCAGACTTTGGTTTTTGAAACTGAATTTCTGATTTTGGATTGAAAAAATGATATGATTTTTGCAGTTTATATCGATTTTTATTTATTTGTTATAAAGTATTATTATTATTTTTTTAATTGATTTTTACACAAGTTAACATCCGAATCAGAACCAAAACAATTGAGACTGGATTTGCCAAAAGCAATATACATTGATGAATTAGAACCCAAACAAATCGGGTAAGGATCATTGGGTCGACCAACCCAAGGTTGACATGGCTTAGGTTGACACCTGAAATAGGTCGACATGCCTAAAGTTGACATGGATGGAAGGTCGACACAAACATTAGGTTGACAATGGCTAGGTTGACAGTCAAAAAGTGAAAACCCCATGTCGACCTAATGTTTGTGTCAACCTATTTCAGGTGTCAACCTAAGCCATGTCGACTTTCAGTGGTCGGCCTAATTCATGTCGACCTTAGGTGTGTCGACCTAACGACCATATACCAACAAAACACAGTGATTCTCACACATCTCTACTGTTTATAAATGAAAACGGCCATAAAACCCTAAAACTTTATGCGCATTTCTCAAGTCTGACATACTGTAATGTATATTCATATACACTAAACAGTTAAAACATTTCACCAGCATGTTTATGGGAAAGAGGAGGGGGACCCAGCCCCAGAGAATTTGACAAATTGGAAAGTTAAGTCATATCTTCTGTGTACTATAAAATCCTAACATTCCTCTATGTTTTTTTCTTTGACAAAAAAACAATAAAGAGAATTTTACTTTCATCTCAGTGGGGAATATAAAACTGCTTTTGCAATCTCACAAAAATTCTAAAGCATTCTGGGAACTTTGATAATTCCAAGTTTACATATAAAATGTTAAAACTAATTCTCACTCCACTTTGCATTTGCTAAAAATACAGTTTTAAAAAATAATTTGGTTTTTGAAAACTTTTTAGTTGATACTCCATTGTAGAATTAATCATATCTGCCAAGGTGCCTTTATGTATGAAGGTTGCAAAGCTGTAAGATTTACCAATCGGTAGTTTGACCCCTGTAGCTGTGGAAGTCTGAAGCTGCTGTTGACTATGGCTAGATAGGGAGGTTATTCTGGTTGACATGTTCGCATGCAAATACGCACTCAAGGTGTAATTAGCCGCAGGTTTCATTGTCTGTGCATGCTCGCACCCTTGCGCACATAAATACGCTTGCGAACGAGCACACCAAATGTAGGCGTGATATGGGAGTTTCTCTGTGCACTGCCTCCCAAGAGGGCAGAAATGGGCGTAAACTGGGGCATACTGTATACAAGGGAGTTGACCACAAGTGCTGGGTGGTGGCTTCGCAACCTTGCGTGTACAATTGCAGTGCTCGGGCTGAAGAACATTCACTGGAAAAAAGTGACTCTCAGGTCTCACAGGGCAGCAGCTTAGCGGACCAACGTTTGCGACACCAATCAGCATGCAAAATAGCTAAAATACATGCACCTGCACACAATGCACACCCATGCACCATACAAGTTTCTCTCATTAACCAATTAACTAACCACATCTACTCAATGCAGACACACAGGAAGCACATTATTGCACTTTACACATGTCTACATTTCATGCTTCATATGTAGGTACTTATTTCCTAGAAGGGCGCCCACGATTTTGATCTTAGGCATCGCAAGGAAAAAAATCGCGTCGGTAGCATCGCATGCTGACAAAAATCGCATGCGATGCGACCGACGCGATTACTGTGATTTTACATAGGGAACAATGTTAAATGGCCCACAGACCCCAAATACCCACCCTGAAGTGTGAAATGCCCCCCCCCCCCCAATTGTTAACTCCACCCCACGATCAACGTCAACCTGAAGCGTGCCCACGAGGGGTGGCGGTACGCGTCCTCCGACCTTTTCATACCCCTACTATCCACTAGGGCGTGGAGTGAGAATAGAATAGTGTGGCGAGCGCAGCGAGCCACCGCGCCCGAAGCGTGGCGAGTGGACGCGGACACCTGTGAAGCCTGCAAGGGGATGCGGATACCTGTGAAGGTATCCGCGTCCGCTCGCCACGCTTCGGGCCTCGGTGGCTCGCTGCGCTCGCCACACTATTCTATTCTCACTCCACGCCCTAGTGGATAGTAGGGGTATGAAAAGGTCGGAGGACGCCTACCGCCGCCCCTCGCGGGCTCGCTGCGCTCGCCACGCTTCGGGTTGACGTTGATCGTGGGGTGGCATTAACAATTGGGGGGGGGGGGCATTTAACATTGTTCCCTATGTGAAATCGGGTCAATTGGGACATTTAACATTGTTCCCTATGTGAAATCGGGTCAATTGGGACATTTAACATTGTTCCCTATGTAAAATCGCGGTAATCGCGTCGGTCGCATCGCATGTCATTATAATGGCATGCGATGTACATGCGATGCCCGCGATGGGCGCCCTTCTAGGAAACAAGTACCCATATGTATATATATATATATATATATATATATATATATATATATATACATATATAAATCTTCTACAAATTACAATGCCACACTACCACTTGATCACACTATTGAGTCCAGTTATCTAGTGATGTGGTCTTTACTCTCTGTACTAAGTTCTGGCTTTTATTCTCAGAATCAGCTTAATTATTTTAAAAATGATTCCTGGTGTGCGGACAGGGCAATGTGCTTGCGAGCATGCAAGAGTCCGTGCAGGCTTCTGCCTATACAAATTCATATTAGCGGCCATATATATGGCCGCTAATACAAATCCATATGCCATCGGTAAATACAGTGCAGTCATATTTGCTTTGTACATTACCCTCCGGGATTCGAATTTGCATACGGCTATAACAGTCATATGCATTCGTATTCATTCGTATTACAGTAAGAACACGAATATGAAAAATCGTATTCTTAGTAAAGTTCCCCCATTGCCTTAATCCACACACACATGTCGAGTGAGAATACATATATCCAGTGTCCGGTGTGACATCTAACCATTGTGTGACGACATATATCCATTGTCCAGTGTGACTACATATATCCAGTGTCCAGTGTGACTACATTTATCCAGTGTCCAGTGTGACATATATTCTGTGTACAGTGTGACGACATATATCCTGTGTCCAGTGTGACGACATATATCCAGTGTCCAGTGTGACATGTAACCATTGTGTGATGGCATATATCCAGTGTCCAGCGTGACATATATCCTGTGTCCAGTGTGACGACATATATCCTGTGTCCAGTGTGACTACATATATCCAGTGTCCAGTGTGACATCTAACCATTGTGTGACGGCATATATCCTGTGTCCAGCGTGACATATATCCATTGTCCAGTGTGACGACATATAGCCTGTGTCCAGTGTGACGACATATATCCAGTGTCCAGTGTGACATATCCTGTGTCCAGTGTGACGACATATATCCTGTGTCCAGTGTGACGACATATATCCAGTGTCCAGTGTGACGACATATATCCTGTGTCCAGTGTGACGACATATATCCAGTGTCCAGTGTGACATATATCCTGTGTCCAGTGTGACGACATATATCCAGTGTCCAATGTGACATGTAACCATTGTGTGACGGCATATATCCTGTGTCCAGCGTGACATATATCCATTGTCCAGTGTGACGACATATATCCTGTGTCCAGTGTGACGACTTATATCCAGTGTGACAAAATATTTCTAGTGTCCAGTGTGACGACATATATCCAGTGTGACGACATATATCCAGTGTCCAGTGTGACGGCATATATATCTAATGTCCAGTGTGACGGACTATATCCAGTGTCCAGTGTGACGGCATATATATCTAGTGTCCAGTGTGACAGACTATATCCAGTGTCCAGTGTGACGGCATATATCCAGTGTCCAGTGTAACGGGCTGTGTCCAGGGGCAGTGTCCAGTGACCAGGGGCAGTGTCCAGTGTCACAGTTTGTGTCCAGTGTAAAAAATAAGAAAAATAAATAAAAGTATTAAAATAAAAACAAATTTTTGGAGGATGTTGGAGGAGGAAATAGTGGGAGATCAGCAACCTGATAGAAGTACTGAAGCTGCTACCACCAGTCAGATTCATGATGGCAAGGCCGATGGTCAAAGGCCTAGAGGCCATGTAAAAGCAAAGCAGAAATCTCATTTTACAATGGTCCATAAAAAAAAAATTAAGTCATGTGTGGAGAAAAATAAAATTGGCAATATGCCGTTCACCACACGCAGTGGGAAGGAAAGGCTACGGCCGTGGCCTTTGTTTCTGACTGATGGTACAGCATCTCAGAAGAATGTTGGTAGCCCTTCTGCTACTACAAAAAAAAGAATGAAAGTTTTTAAGACAAAGGCGAGTTCACAAGTGTCACAAATCCCAGAGGAGAGTCTAAGTGTGTCCGCGGATGCCATATGTGAGCCGGAGCTTTCAAATACTGTTCATGAAGAGGAGGTTCATTTCATCATTTGCGTGCCCTCTGCAAGTGTGTGCAAGAGCATCCACAGTCAAGATGCTGACCTGGTTATTGAGGATGCTTCTGAGGAATTGGATGAGGATGTGGATTCTGTTGGTGAAGCTGGCACACAGAGGGATGCGGATGATGACGATGTTGAGGATGATGTTGTTTGTTTTAAGGCACCGACGGAGACAGTTATGTGGACAAGCGAAACAGGGCAAACAAAAGACTACATGTCTGTGACTGCTGACTGGGTGGATGTATTGCCTTCAGCAGCAGCACTAACAGCAGCAACAGCAACATCATCTCCCATTGTTATTCAGAGGCAGGCTACACTGTGTATCACCGGTTTCAGTAAAAGGCACACAGCGGAAAACCTCCTAGAAAAACTACGGGAAGTCATAGCGCAATGGCTTACCCCACTTGGACTCTCCTCGGGATTTGTGGTATCCGACAATGCCACCAATATTGTGAGTGCATTACATGTGGGCAAATTCCAACATGTCCCATGATTTGCTCACACAGTAAATTTGGTGGTGCACCAGTTCTTGAAAAAGGACAGGGGTGTTCAAGAGATGTTGTCAGTTGTTCGGAAAATTTGTGGACATTTTCGCCATTCTGCAAGTGCGTGCAGGATATTGCAAGACTTGCAAGAAAAGCTAAATTTGCCCTGCCATCAGCTGAAGCAAGAGGTGGTCACGAGGTGGAATTCCTCCCTCTATATGCTTCAGCGGATGGAGGAGCAGCAAAAGGCCATCCAAACCTACACCTCGACCTATGACATAGGGAGAGGAATGGGAATGCACCTGAGTCAAGCTCAGTGGAGAATAATTTCCATGGTGTGCAAGATCCTGCAGCCCTTTGAGGCTGCTACACGCGAAGTTAGTTCTGACACTGCCAGGTCATTCCCTTGATAGGCCTTTTGCAAAACCAGTTGGCGAAATTGAAGGAGGAGTTGAAGCAGAGTGAATCTGCTAAATATGTAGGACTAGTGGATCACGCTATTAGTTCACTTAGCAAGGATCCAAGGGTCGTCAATCTCTTACAATTAGATCATTATATTTTGGCGACAATACTGGATCCTAGGTTTAAGTCTTACATTGTGTCTTTGTTACCAATGGGAACAAATCTGCAGAGGTGCAAAGACCTCTTGCTCCAAAAATTGTCAGCTGAAGCTGAAAGTGGCAGGCACACAACTTCTCCTTCAATTTCTACCACTGGGGTTGCGAGGAAAAAGCTAAATTTTCTTAAGAGACCCACTGCTATTCAGTCCGGTAATATATTTGACATCTGGTCCAGACTGAAGGAGCTTCCTAGCATAATGGACATGTCGACTGCTACTGACTATGATGCTATCACAATTGAAAGAATGGTGGATGACTACTTTGCCGATAGCATCGATATAGGTATGTCAGATTGTCCATTCCATTATTGGCAAGAAAAAAAGGCAATGTGGCGTCCTTTGCACAAACTGGCTTTGCTTTACTTAAGTTGTCCACCCTCCAGTGTATATTCTGAGAGAGTCTTCAGCGCAGCTGGGAACCTTGTTAGCGATCGGCGTAGGAGGTTACTTCCACAAAACGTGGAGAAGATGATGTTTATAAAAATAAATTTCAAATTCCACGAACTGGACCTCATTCACCAGCACTTATGTCCTCCTAATACACACAGTCCTCCTGTATTGGTTGATTCCAGCGACGACGAATTAATTGTGTGTGAAGAAGAAGATGAGGCTGAGGAATCTGATGCTGAGGATGACATCTTGTAAAGCCAGTTTGTGCAATGCCCATTGCCATTTATTTTTCGTGGGGGCCCAAACAAACCAATAATTTCAGCCACAGTTGACAGTCCCTGCCACTGAAGTCCCTGTCGCTGAAATGATTGGTTTGTTAAACTGTGCATGTCCTATATACAACATAAGGGTGGGTGGGTGGGAGGGCCCAAGGACAATGTAATCTTGCACCTCTTTCTGCGTCGTTTTGTTGGCTGTTGTAGCGTCCTAATTTTTTTACCTCTTTGATGGATGAATGGTGGGGAGATGGGTGATTTCTCTCTCCACATCATCTATTATGGATGAAAATATGTCCTCATGGACTCATCCATTCCTATCGTACTTCTTTTTTGGATGGGATGTCCTGGATGGATGGCTGGGTGGCAGGGCCCCAGCAATTCTTTTACTTGCACCTCTTTCTGCGTCATTTGTTGGCTCTTTGTAGCGTCATAAATTTTAAATCTTTGATGGATGAATGGTGGGGAGATGGGTGATTTCTCTCTCCACATCATCTATTATGGATGAAAATATGTCCTCCTGGACATCCATGGTCTCATCCATTCCTATCGTACTTCTTTTTTGGATGGGATGTCCCGGATGGATGGCTGGGTGGCATGGCCCCAGCAATTCTTTTACTTGCACCTCTTTCTGCGTCATTTGTTGGCTCTTTGTATCGTCATAAATTTTAAATCTTTGATGGATGAATGGTGGGGAGATGGGTGATTTCTTTCTCCACATCATCCATTATGGATGAAAATATGTCCTCATGGACATCCATGGTCTCATCCATTCCTATCGTACTTCTTTTTTGGATGGGATGTCCAGGATGGATGGCTGGGTGGGAGGGCCCCAGCAAATCTTTTTCTTGCACCTCTTTCTGCATCATTTGTTGGCTGTTTGTAGCGTCCTGATTTTTTACCTCTTTGATAGGGTAGACTAGATAGGGATCTCCAAACCAGGGGTCCTAGAGAGGTGGAGGAACTCTGTTATCTGCCACCAATTACCCCCCTCCCCTCCACCCATTAGGTGATGGATAAGGAGGCAACTGGTAATGTTTCCAGAGTTCATCAACCTGATCACAACAGATAGGGGTCTTATTAGATTTTAAACTGATCAGAACAGATAAACACGTGCCACAGGTTAGAAGTCAGTCTCTGCACAGACTGGCGGCTGCGCAGGAAACTCATACAGGGGAAATTGGGCCAACTACAGTAAATGAAAACAATTTTGTGAGCTGTGAAGTGATCAAAATTGACTAGAAATGAGTGGAAACTAATGTTATTGAGCTTAATAACACTTTAGGGGCAAAAACAGGCCCAAATTCTGTTATTTTAGCAATTTTTTGCATTTTTCCAAAAAAATCCAGATCCAAAACCAAAACCCGCAAGGGTGGTTTTGCCAAAACCAATCCACATCCAAAACACGAAGGGAGATCCAGATCCAAAACCAAAACCCGAAAAAGTGCCCGCCGCTCATCTCTAATAAATATATATATATAGCAGCGGTATTCTGAGGCGTTGAATAGGATGAGAGGGAGGGCTGGCAACAAATGCTCCAGCCCTCCAGAACCCTGAGAATGTGCAGCGAATCCTAAACAGGATTCGCTGCACATAGCGATAACTAACATTGAATACTGCTCTTGGTGTTTTGAGCAGCTTTTAGCTCAAAATCGCCCAGCGTATTTGGGCCTTTACACTTGTGCTTTTGTCCATGCAATATATTTCCTTGGTGTATCTGTATTTTAAGATATAATAACTGTACATGTACAGTATGTTTAATGAAAGAAACAGCCTTTGTAGAATCCTCATTAATTGTTACTGAAATAACTCTGTAGAGGATGTGGAATGTCAGCCGCAATATCTGAAAGATGTACCAGCGATGTTCAGTTTTCTCTGTTGAACACAACACCATCTGTTTCCAACCCATATCCTGTTCCCACTGCTGAATTCAGACCAGCCTGTTGGCATAGAAAGTATTTCACACATTTATGTAATTAATCATCCTTAGTGGATCATCATATACATATTACACATAAATAAGAAGTTATTAAAAGACTGGCGAAGGATCGTATGACGTTGGAAGTAAATCATACAGCATAAGAAAAGCAGCAAGTTATTTTAAGATAATAAATCGCTACATTTTAGGATAGCATGGAAATGACCAATTCATTACTTACAAATCTGAATTAATAATAAACAAATAGTGATAAAGATGCTTAACGCTAGTGATCCAAATGGAAAAATAAAGTGTCCTCTATGGAAATCTTCTGTCTATGTGCACTCCCCAGAGCTTCCAGTGACTGCCTCAAGCCACATCCTATATCCCAATAGTTGAAGTTTCTGTGATAATAATAATGGTGCATTGAAAATAGACCTTTCTAATATCATATGAATTCTATAGGGGTGTATTCAATGCTCCAGCGAGCACAGCACAGCGGTCTCCATTTTTTGTTCGCTGTGCATTCTCCATTTTATCTACCCCTCGCCATGCCTTCTGCTCACCCTATTCAACGTGTCGGATGCTTGCTGCCCCTGATTTATTTTATAAGTACGTTAGTTGTGTTCACCTAAAAAAGATGCCGAGAGCAAAATGGAGAAAAATAACCCAAAAAACCCCAGTAAGCAGCGTTCTCCATTTTTACATTGAATACACAACCGGCGAGGTACGCAATATTTCCCATAAGAAAGCAAAGGTGAATAACAGTAATGACCAAGCAGCGAACATGGCAAAGCTCTCTGTTTATTTTTGCCGAACCGGGAGCGTTGAATAGGGCGAGGTACATTTTTGGAGAGAGGACTGGCCTTCTAGCCAAAAAAACGGAAAAAGCAAACCTCGCCGGGAAAAAAAAGCAAAATGGGAGCATTGAATGCTGCCCTATAGTGTTCACATGTACCATATATAAAGCTGATCTACAGTATTACTCCCAGGACTTCATTAGAAACGCATTGAAGCTGTAATATGCTCCTTCTCTGGGACATGTTTGATTTGCTTCTGGATAAGCATATTTGTACTGCTTAAAAACTCTGTGTTAATAAAGCATTTGTCATGCTGTGCTTGCTTGCAGAAACATCCATTTGCAGCCTTGCGTGGGTGCCTGAAGCTATTCGATGGTCCCCGACTCTAGAAAGATTTCCGTAGCACTCAGTAATCTAAATCACTCTATGGTGACTTAGATTAGCATCACCCTGCCCCTGGCCGCCTCCTGCACCCCCCACAGCATGCACCTCGGAAACTATGCAAATCTCTGAGGGCGCCCCCAGTGAAGACCTTTACATATGCATAACCATAAGTGATTATTTGCATGCGCAGATCTTCAACATCGGTCCCTGTTGCTAATTCACAACGGAGTGAATCAACTAGAATGAGGGCCATTATTTCACAACGTTTCGTTAACAGCACCTGCATATTTTACGGGCGATTACCAAGTGTTTCAACTACTATTTCCATTCTCAAGTAGACCTGCATTTTCCTAGTGGGATACGGTCACTAGGTCTACAAGCATTAGGTAGACAAGCATTGGGTCGACACCACTGTTCCCATCATCTATTGGCACTCGCTACAATATAAAACGTCTCTCAGCCACACCATAATCTCCGGCCTATTTCAGTTTTAATTTTCTAATTACTTTGTGTAATAGTACATGCAAATAAAGTAAAAAAAAAAAATATATGGATGATGCCGGTATGTAGTGATATGACAATGGTCTAGTACAAGTAATAATGTAAAACACACATAATTGATTGATGGGCGCTTCTTTTAATAGAATACAAAAAAGCAAAAGTCTTTAGTAAAAGGTATTGGTGGTTGCTAGCGGCAGGGAGGTGTTCATAAAGGTGGGCACAGCATTACAGGGTGCCTGTGCACCCCTAACTCTCAATGTACGCACGCCTATGATTTCATTGTACATGTCGACTGTGTTGACATTCGGGTAAAAAAAAGTGAAAAATCCAAAGTCGACCTTTTGACCATCAACCTTCCCCATGCTGATCGTAAGCTTGTGTCGACCTAACCCACGTTGACCTTCAGTCATATCAACCTCCATGCATGTCGACCTAGTGGTGTCGACCTAGTTGGTGTCTATCCAATGATCCATACTTTTCCTAGTGACTGTTTTGCATTTATTTGTGTACTCTGCAGCCTACAAGGGCCTTGAATAAACCTGCATTTATATGTGCTTGTATTAATTAATTACATCTTTTGTGTACCTGCAATTTGTTCTAAATCAGTAGTTTTGACTTATGCACATTGTGAAATCATAACAGAATGACCCGGAAAACCATTATGGAGCCTGATATAGAGGGGGAAATTTTCTAAAGTGTGAATTCTACTTTACATGTGATGTTGCTATGGGCAACCAATCAGATCCTGTCTACTATCTTCTATAGGATGCTAAATAAATAAGAAGTAGATTCTGATTGGTTGCCCATAGCAACATCACATGTGAAGTAGAATTCACATCTTAGTAAATTTCCCCCACAGTATTTTGTTTCTGCTTCATGTCAGCCATGCAACAGTGGACTTTCTAGACCTGCCCCTTTAAATTTGGAACACCTTCATTGCAGGCAGTGGGAGATGTTGCTGTTGTGCTCATAATTGCTAAGGTCCATGCCTGATCTGCCCAAACACCTAGCACGTGCTACCTCTGCAAACAACATATGGCATGCTGCATATGGGGTTGCCAAGTAGAATATGAAGGCTAAGCCCAGGGAAGGATCTTCTGAAGGGCTTACCAAGAGGGCACTGACAGGTTATTTGCTAAATTGTAGTCATTAACTATCTAACATATATCCTATCTATCCTAAAATACTAATATCCCCAATCAAAGTACTAATAAGTAGCTAAGAAGCAATACAATGAAATAAAACAGTTTTAATAAGCATACACTTTATAGCTACATTAGGTAGCACTCCATCTCGCAGGCAAACTGGTCCTGATGATAATGATGCTGGGTGCATCCTGGATATAATTTATGCTACAGAAAGAAAGTTACTACTAAAATGACAGTATGAGTGTATGAATGCGGTATGCAGACATCTACACACAGCACAAGCAGCAAATGTGCCCAGTATCATATTCTTGCGTGTGAAATATATATTCACTATTAGTTTTCAATTACATTTTTTTTTAAAGGCAGTAGGTACAACTCTCCTTCATGTGTACAATACATAAACATTCTAAAACCTGTACACAAACAAAAACACGGGCAAAGAAGAAAGCTCCTATCAGCTTCAAATATCAATTTTCAATCAGCTAATCCAATTCGGGCAGTTAGTGCTGGTGTCTGTGATCAACATCAGATTGTATTTGCATCTGCTTTAACACAACAAATGATAGGAGCAGGGATCTATGCAGCACTGTACCCCGGAACCATATGGGGGCATACACGGATAGGTAGATGGACAGGAAGGTGCACAGATGGACAGACAAGAGGGGAGGGGGAATAGACACAGGGCTGGTGCAAGCTTTATTGGCACCATACTGTAGGCAAAACATCAGCTTACTGCCCCCACCACCACCACCCACACACTAATACTGACTTTCCAGCACTTTAGATGAAAGTATGGAGGTGGTAACCTAGAAGGTCAATGCCTACAGTGTGCAATAAGTTCAACAACACTCTGAGTCATTGTTCATTATGTGATAGACTCAGATTCTTGAGCCCCTAGGCAACTGCCTACTTGGCTTGCATGAGGACACATAAGGGTTGATTCTGAGTTGAACAGATCTCTGCATGAGCAAAAGATGCAGAAGGATTGCATACAGCGCACATGCAGATTTTTCTTTCTGCATAGGGAGTATTTCAGGTCGGCAGCAGCATGGTTGCAAGGCTCCACACTGACATGTTGAGCAACATGGTCTCCTTACCCTTCCACAGACAGTTAGTGTACTTCCTCCTCCGCACACATGATTGCCTTGCAGTTAGTGTTCCCACATTCCATGCTCAGCCACTGCTAGATGCCAAAATCAGAATTGCTGGGCGCCAGTTATAAAGTGATACATATTCACCCTGCGCCATCAAGAAGAGAGATCAGGCTCCAGCATACTGTACATAGAGGAACGCCTGCCATGGAACATGGTCAGAACAGTCCCATCCACAATTATGCATAAAGTAAGTAATGTAAATGCTGATGTGTATAAGGGATAGTGAGCACAAAGTATATCAGGGGTGGTGTGCTTATGCACATCAAAAATATAAGGGGTGGAGTGGTGATAATGGATGGTATGTAGTGCTCAGTGCTCAGAGTATGAATTATAAAGTGGGGATATGGAGCTTTGATTTAAATGCCCCCAACCTTAACTCTAGGAAACACTGTCACTTCCCTACACGCTCTACCTTGTGTCTGGTCACTCTTATCCCCCCATCATTCCCTGGTAGCCTTTCAGTTCAATTTTTACTCTGTCGGACGTTTAACGGTCAGGATTCTGATGTCGGACTAATGACCGCCAGAGTACAGAATATCGAAGTGCATTCCGGCTCCCCAACAGGACACCCAAATAATATGAACAATGTTTGGAGGCCAAGATTTGTTGATAAATATATCAAGTGTCGGGTTTCAAAGCCACCTACAGTATTTTTTATATTGAACAGCCACTTAGTAAATTTAGCCCTTGGAAATACAACACTCCAACATTTATAAAAGATTTAGCTACAATCCATTTTCCAGCATTTTTCAGCTCTTATTGTGTAATTGGATCAGTGTTCTCTTTGATTCTACCTTTGTCTTTATGTGATAGAATAATTGTATCGTGTAATAATTGTTAAATAATCCAATCTGGATGCTGCTGAAAAATGAAAGGTTTTCCGTAACACCCACATCTGTGACAACCTAGTGGTGCATGAAATGAAGTGGATGCTTGATGTTTTCTCTATTAATTAGCTGGCTGCTTCTTATAAATTGTCAAACCTTAGTTGAACTTAATGCCATATTTTTGCTTGACAGAGGTCATTACGGGTGATCAGATAGCCATAAGCAGGTAGCTGATGGAGCCAATACTTTAGGTATAATTTACCTCCAAGTTAAAAATCTGCATTCTATAACATGATCATTAAAAATGTTTTCAAGCATTTCCATTTGTGGATATGACTTTTCTGGCAGCTTTCCTAAGCAAACACATTGTGATGTAAACAGAACGCTCTCATTTATTCTGGGATCTGAGTATTCTAAAATATCTTTGTAATATGTAATACTTTATTTTTCTTTAAACAAAAATAGAATATTTTCAATAGTTCAAATGTACACAGTAAACCTCCAAAAAGGAGCAATGAAAACACTGTGTGCGGCAAAAGTCTTCTGTGTACCCCAGGGCCAGATTAAGCCTTCGGGGGCCCCTCTCCCTCTTGTTATTGCTGGCTGCAAACTGCACAGGAGAATATTACACTTTTAAAATAAAGACAGTTTAAACTTAAAGACCATAGAGTTGCTAAAATAGCAGATAAAAGCACGTGACAATATTAGCAGCAAAGCCTTGCATATAGATCAAACATGTATAATGTCACTGACTAGTTCACATAAACTAGGAGGCAAGTTCAATGTATGGACATGTTATAAAACAAAGGTAGGAACATTGCGCTAAGAGAGTACGTGTAAAACCCAGAGTTGCTGGGTGAGTACATGTAAACTCCACGGCTAAGTGTGCTAGTCAGGGCATCTGAATTACCAGAGCATTGTTCCCATAATATATGTGGTCTTAAACTGGAGGTGGTCAGAAAGAATATGACAAAATGACGTGGGAGAGTACGTACAAACATTCTAGTATTAGATGTCTTGCAGGATCTAGACTGTACAATAGGCTGATAATCCGAAAGCTCTGATGGGGAAAAGCCAGGGCCGGTGCTATCACTAGGCAGCTATAGGCAGCTGCCTAGGGCGCTGGCCACTGGAGGGCGCCCTTTTTCAGCCCAACAACTAAATGCTTTAGATTTACTTGTGGCAGCAGGTCCCTTGTGGTTTCCAGGGGTGGGGGATTGGGGACAAGCGCCCCAGCAGTCATCCAGCAGCCGCTCAGCCCTCACCAGCGGTAGCGCTGTCAGCGCTATGGAGCCGCCGGCAGCAGCATCGCTTCCCTGCTAGCAGAACAATCAGGAAGTGCCCCTGCAGTCATCCAGCAGCCGCCCGGCCCTCACCAGCATTAGCGCTGACGGCGCTATGGAGCCGCCGGCAGCAGCAGCACTTCCCTGCTAGCATCAGAATCAGGAAGCGGCGCTGCCACTTCCCCACCAGCAGAAGCAGCGGCAACCTGGCAGATGGCATCGGGAGAAGGTGTCAGCAGCGGGGTGCAGTAACCTCCCTCAGAGCTAAGTTGTAGGTATCACGATGTATCCTTGCTATGGGGGGGGGGGGAGAGGGGATATATATATAAATAGAGTGATACAGTGTATGTATGCATGTATCACTAATACATACACTTAAACAGTATGAGAGAGGCATTAAAAGTATGTGGGCAGTGTATGTATTGATGTATGTACTGTAAATATGTGTGTATGTATGGAGGTAGTGTATGTATGAGTGAGTGAGAGTGTGGATGAGGGGGGGGGGGGCAGGGGGAGGTTGGCAAAAGTTTTGCCTAGGGTGCCAAGAAACCTTGCACCGGCCCTGGGAAAAGCCCATAAAGGGTTCAGGTTAAATGCTTATTGGTGAAAAGCTAACGGCAGAAGATATATATATATATATATATATATATATATATATATATATATATATATATACCACAAGAAAAACCTGTATTTGTTCCTCGGTACCTTGCACATTTATCAGCGCTGCCTCTGATAAAAACCCTCTCATGATGAGGCTACTGCTGACGTCCTCCATGGGCCTGAGAAGCATGTGATGAGCTCCACCAATCAGAGCTCAGCACAAGCCACTCAGCCTCTCTGTCTGACCTCTTGTGCAAAGATTAATGGGACTTAATCAACTCCCATTAATGCACTGCACACTTGTGCAGTCATTGTGCCTCGGCTCCCGATGCTCAGCACCATTAATCATTGTTACATTGGCAGATAGGTGAAGCTGCAGTTATTCCCTACTCCCATGCACACAAGCTTTAGCTAAATATATATATATATATATTAGAGCGGAGTGAAAAAACTGAAATTGAGAAATTCAAAATCGGCTAGTGTGGAAAAGTTGTGACTTGACTTGAATAAGAAACGTGCAAAAGCATTTTGATCTGAGTCAACATCTTCTGTTCTGGCAAGAGGCCTGAAGTTTCACTTTTTTGGTGAAAATGACGAAAACTATGAAGATGCTCCGATCTAGTTAAAATTATGTCAGGATGTCTTAGAGTGGTTCATTAATATACTTTAGCATAGTAAAAGAGAGTACGAGCTTGTCCTAGTGCAAAGTGACTGACTTAGGTGGGAGAAAAAATCCCTAATAATTGACCCATTTTCATGGTCACAATTGTGAATATTGTGTGTTTTCTCCTGAACGTGTTTATAATAGAAGAAGCACAAATACTCTAAATAGAATTTCGGTGACACTGTGTATAACACTGCATAATAGCCCTTAATCAGAGCTGATCCCAGTACAAATTTGTTCTCAAAATGGGCAAAACAAATGCTGCATTGCAGGTGGGGCAGATGTAACGTACTGAGAGAGTTAAATTTGGGTGTGTTGAAACTGAAATCTAAATTACAGTGTAAAAATAATGCAGCCGGTATTTACCCTGCACAGAAAAAAAATAACTCACACAAATCTAAAGGTGGCCATACATCTACAGATCGATTGTCAGATTGGGCCGGTTGGAACAAACAGCTGGTAATATCTAAATGACAGTTTTTCAGCATTTCAAAGCAAATGGTCAACTGTCATTTGCTCTCATCTTTTACCAGGATTTTGTTCCAACCAGACAGATCGGACAATAAATCTGTAGATGTATGGCCACCTTAAATCTCTCTGCACATGTTACATCTGCCCCACCTGCAGTCCAGCATTTGTTTGCCCATTTTGAGAACAAATTTGTACTGCGATCAGGTCTGATTAAGGGCCACTATGCAGTGTTATATTTCACACAGTGTCACTGAAATACATGAAATTGGATTTATGCTGCTCTCTTTACAGTGCATATACAAAGATAGACAATCCTGTGTATATAAATAAGAAATAACTGTTGCAGTCTGTTATTGAAAAACAGTAACTGTTACAATAAGTATTACAAGTAACAGTGTGAACTGTCTAATGTATCATTTTACATATCACTTCTGTTTATTGACAGAAAAACAGTGTTGCATCCCCTATACTGGGAACATGAATGGGCTGCATTACAGCATATAATTATGCCAAAGATAAGCCAATATATTAACTGTTAAATACGTTGAAGTGCATTATGATGTAATAAATTGTAAGCTTGCAGCAGGGCCCTCTAACCCCCAAGTCTGTCTGTCATTACCCAGTTTGTTTTATCACTGTCTACTATTGTAAAGCGCAACGGAATCTGCTGAGCTATATAAGAAACTTTGGTTAGGAAAAAAAACAGTTTGTATCCCAATTGCACACTGAATGAGAAATATACAAATAATAATCAGATAATACAAAGATCTTGGTTGCATATATCTGCAGAAATAGGGCTAAGCCCCCAGGCCGTACGTCAAGGCATCTCTGTCACTGGGGGTCCCTAACACTGGGTATGGGTCTGGGGTGTGGGCCCCCAATATGCTGGCACAGGCTGACTACTCCAGGGCAGCACACAAATGAAAATTAGTAGGGGTTAATAAGAAGCACATAAGTGCTATGTAAGGAGGTGAAGGTGTGGTTAGAATAATACATACAATGTGATAGGGAAAAACATATAAGAAACTTTAAATAAATAAACAAATACATCTAATGTTTAGGGGAAAAAAAAACAAGAACATTGATTCAAAAAATAACAGGTTAATCATTCTATGAGTGGTGTCCAGCAGTACATATATGCCAATCACTGTGTTCATTTCTAGGTAGCAGGGCCGTCTTAACAGCAGTGTGGGCACCTGGGCAAAGCAATGCACTGGGGCCCTTACCCATTCTCCCCTCCTAGGGGTGGGGGGTGGTATCAGCAGCAGCTTTGATGTCCTACAGGTGGCAGGGGGTGCTCTATCTTCCATTCAACATGTAGGACCTGGAGCAGTAAGTTCTGCTAATTACTCCTTTACTGCACAGGTGGTGGGAGGGTGAACACTAACGTGTGGAAGGGGGCACTGAGCTGTATGAAGGGTCCCTTGTAAATGACTTCCAGGGAGGTAGGGGGTGTTTTATACACAGGGGACGGTTGGATAATGGAGTGGGCTTAATATTCGTCATTTTCCGGTGGAAGGGCAGCTTGTTTGACTGCAGATATCGCCATTATCTGGAAATAGATTTCTTAGCCTAGTATAAAACCTTCCCAAGTCCCAACTTTCAGGAGGTGCTGGGAACTTGGGTATCAGAGATCAGGAGCCAGAGCAATCCATTGACAAAAATATAAAACTACACCAGACGTTTGGAGCTGGAGCAGGGACCGGCTGCTTGAAGGCTGATATCTCTGGTTCTGGGCATGATAGAGACAAGCCGCTAGTGTCAGAGAGAACCTGAGAAATATGACTGGAAATTGTAATTAACAGGTCGGATGTGGACTGCTGCTTTGAAGTTGGATATCTGCAGTTCCCCAGGGCCGATTTTCAAAATTCTGGTATCCCTGGAAAAAGGGGATCCTCAGCTATCAACATAGAGCCCTTATACGCCTGGGGCCCCTGGGCAAGTGCCCATTAAGCCCATACAAAAAGATGGCCCTGCTAGGCAGGATAGATCAGCAATACTTATTACAGCATAATGCACTTTAATGTATTTAACTGTTAATATATTGGCTTATCTTTGGCATAATTATATGCTGTAATGCAGCTGCAGGTGGGGCAGATGTAACATGTGCAGAGGGAGTTAATGTGGCCATACATCTACAGATTTATTGTCCGATCTGTCTGTTTGGAACAAAATACTGGTAAGGGATGAGAGCACTTTGCTTTGAAATGCTGGAAAACTGCCAAAAACTGTCATTCAGATATTACCAGGTATTTGTTCCAACCAGCCAGATCTGACAATCGATCTGTAGATGTATGACCACCTTTAGATTTGTGTTATTTTGTTTCTGTGCAGGGTAAATACCTGCTGCATTATTTTTACACTGCAATTTAGATTTCAGTTTCAACACACCCCACCCAAATTTAACTCTCTCAGCACGTTACATCTGCCCCACCTGCAATGCAGCATTTGTTTTGCCCATTTTGAGAACAAATTTGTACTGCGATCAAGACTGATTAAGGGCCATTATGCAGTGTTATATTTCACACAGTGTCACTGAAATTCCATTTAGAGTATTTGTGCTTCTTCTATTATAAACATGTTTAGGAGAAAACGCACAATATTCACAATTGTGACCATGAAAATGGGTCAATTATTAGGGATTTTTTCTCCCGCCAGTCAGTCACTTTGCACTAGGACAAGCTCGTACTCTTTTTTACTATGCTAAAGTATATTAATGAACCACTCTAAGACATCCTGACATAATTATAACTACTGTAGATCAGAGCATCTTCATAGTTTTCGTCATTTTCACCAAAAAAGTGAAACTTTAGGCCTCTTGCCAGAACAGAAGATGTTGACTCAGATCAAAATGCTTTTGCACGTTTCTTATTCAGGTCAAGTCACAACTTTTCCACACTAGCCGATTTTGAATTTCTCAATTTCAGTTTTTTCACTCCGCCCTAATATATATATATATATTAGAGATGAGCGGGTCCGGATTCCCGAGATCCGACAGATCCGAATATCGGGGATCCGGGCCAGATCCGAGCCGGCTCGGGAGTTCCCGCCTGAATTCCGGACCAATAACGAGGCCGAACGTCATCATCGCGCTGTCGGATTCTCGCGGGAGCGGGATCTTATAAAAGACGCACGCGCGCCCCGCCATCTTCACTCCAATCTTGGAGAGGGAAGAGGGTGGTTGGGAAGCTCTGTGTGCTCCGTGCTGTGCTCTGTGCCATGTGCTCCGTGACCTGACCTGTGCCCTCACTGCCCTGTGCTGTGCTCCGTGCCATGTGCTCCGTGCTGTGCTCCATGACCTGCCCTCACTGCCCTGTGCTGTGCTCCGTGCCATGTGCTCCGTGCTGTGCTGTGCTCCGTGACCTGCCCTCACTGCCCTGTGTTGTAGACTTGTGGCCTGAGCCCTGTAGTGTGATTTAACTAACTAGGTGCTGCAGTGCTCACACGCAGGGGCTGCAGTGTCCACTGTCCAGGGGCTGTCCTGTGGCCCGTGCCCTGTTGTGATTTATTTAGCCCTAAGCCCTGTGTTGTGATTTATTTTATTTAGCCCTGAACCCTGTGTTTTTTTTGTGATTTAACTAACTAACTCAGTTCTGCAGTGCTCACACGCAGGGGCTGCAGTGCTGCTGAGTAGTACACTGTGTACAGGGGCAGCATTAAGGGGCTGTGTCCAGTGTGACGGCCTATATCTTATCCATTGTCCAGTGTCACGAGTCACTCACGACATATATCCTGTGTCCTGTCCTGTGTGACGACTGAAGACATATCCTGTGTCCAGTGTGACGACATATATCCTGTGTCCAGTGTGACGACATATATCCTGTGTCCAGTGTAACGATATATATCCTGTGTCCAGCGTGACATATATCCATTGTCCAGTGTGACGACATATATCCTGTGTCCAGTGTGACGACATATATCCAGTGTGACGACATATATCCTATATCCAGTGTGACGACATATATCCTGTGTCCAGTGTGACGACATATATCCTGTGTCCAGTGTGAGGACATATATCCTGTGTCCAGTGTGACGACATATATCCTGTGTCCAGCGTGACATATATCCATTGTCCAGTGTGACGACATATATCCTGTGTCCAGTGTGACGACATATATCCAGTGGCCAGTGTGACGACAATATATCCTGTGTCCAGTGTCACAAGTCACAACATATATCCTGTGTCCAGTGTGACATGTAATGTGTGCCGGCATATATCCTGTGTCCAGCGTGACATATATCCATTGTCCAGTGTGACGACATATATCCTGTGTCCACTGTGACGACATATATTCTGTGTCCAGTGTGACGACATATATCCTGTGTCCAGTGTGACGACATATATCCTGTGTCCAGTGTGACGACATATATCCTGTGTCCAGTGTGACATGTAATGTGTGCCGGCATATATCCTGTGTCCAGCGTGACCTATATCCATTGTCCAGTGTGACGACATATATCCTGTGTCCACTGTGATGACATATATCCTGTGTCCAGTGTGACGACATATATCCATTGTCCAGTGTGACGACATATATCCTGTGTCCAGTGTGACGACATATATCCAGTGACCAGTGTGACGACAATATATCCTGTGTCCAGTGTCACAAGTCACAACATATATCCTGTGTCCAGTGTGACATGTAATGTGTGCCGGCATATATCCTGTGTCCAGCGTGACCTATATCCATTGTCCAGTGTGACGACATATATCCTGTGTCCAGTGTGACGACATATATCCTGTGTCCAGCGTGACATATATCCATTGTCCAGTGTGACGACATATATCCTGTGTCCAGTGTGACGACATATATCCAGTGTGACGACATATATCCTGTGTCCAGTGTGACGACATATATCCAGTGTGACGACATATATCCTATATCCAGTGTGACGACATATATCCTGTGTCCAGTTTGACGACATATATCCATTGTCCAGTGTGACGACATATATCCTGTGTCCAGTGTGACGACATATATCCAGTGACACGACAATATATCCTGTGTCCAGTGTCACAAGTCACAACATATATCCTGTGTCCAGTGTGACATGTAATGTGTGCCGGCATATATGCTGTGTCCAGCGTGACCTATATCCATTGTCCAGTGTGACGACATATATCCTGTGTCCAGTGTGATGACATATATCCTGTGTCCAGCGTGACATATATCCATTGTCCAGTGTGACGAGATATATCCTGTGTCCAGCGTGACATATATCCATTGTCCAGTGTGACGACATATATCCTGTGTCCAGTGTGACGACATATATCCAGTGGCCAGTGTGACGACATATATCCTGTGTCCAGTGTGACGACATATATCCTGTGTCCAGTGTGACGACATATATCCTGTGTCCAGCGTGACATATATCCATTGTCCAGTGTGACGACATATATCCTGTGTCCAGTGTGACGACATATATCCAGTGTGACGACATATATCCTGTGTCCAGTGTGACGACATATATCCTGTGTCCAGTGTGACGACATATATCCTGTGTCCAGTGTGACGACATATATCCTGTGTCCAGCGTGACACATATCCATTGTCCAGTGTGACGAGATATATCCTGTGTCCAGCGTGACATATATCCATTGTCCAGTGTGACGACATATATCCTGTGTCCAGTGTGACGACATATATCCAGTGGCCAGTGTGACGACATATATCCTGTGTCCAGTGTGACGACATATATCCTGTGTCCAGTGTGACGACATATATCCTGTGTCCAGCGTGACATATATCCATTGTCCAGTGTGACGACATATATCCTGTGTCCAGTGTGACGACATATATCCAGTGTGACGACATATATCCTGTGTCCAGTGTGACGACATATATCCTGTGTCCAGTGTGACGACATATATCCTGTGTCCAGCGTGACATATATCCATTTTTCAGTGTGACAATATATATCCTGTGTCCAGTGTGACGACATATATCCAGTGTGACGACATATATCCTGTGTCCAGTGTGACGACATATATCCTGTGTCCAGTGTGACGACATATATCCTATGTCCAGTGTGACGACATATATCCTGTGTCCAGCGTGACATATATCCATTGTCCAGTGTGACGACATATATCCTGTGTCCAGCGTGACATATATCCATTGTCCAGTGTGACGACATATATCCTGTGTCCAGTGTGACGACATATATCCTGTGTCCAGTGTGACGACATCTATCCAGTGTAACGGGCTGTGTCCAGGGGCAGTGTCCAGTGTCACAGGCTGTGTCCAGTGTAAAAAATCAGAAAAATAAATAAAAGTATTAAAAAATTTTTTTGGGGGGGAGGATGATGGAGGAGGAAATAGTGGGAGATCAGCAACCTGATAGAACTTCTGAAGCTGCTACCACCAGTCAGATTCATGATGGCAAGGCCGATGGTCAAAGGCCTATAGGCCATGTAAAAGCAAAGCAGAAATCTCATTTTACAATGGTCCATAAAAAAAAAATTAAGTCACGTGCGGAGAAAAATAAAATTGGCAATATGCCGTTCACCACATGCAGTGGGAAGGAAAGGCTACGGCCTTGGCCTTTGTTTCTGACTGATGGTACAGCGTCTCAGAAGAATGATGGTAGCCCTTCTGCTACTACAAAAAAAAGAATGAAAGTTTTTAAGACAAAGGCGAGTTCACAAATGTCACAAATCCCAGAGGAGAGTCTAAGGGCCTTATTCTGGTTGGAGCGGCCGGGCCGTACGCGTACGTCCCGGGCTTTTTTATGATCTGCGCATGCGTACATTCCATAATGCGCAGGCGCGAACACCCCAAAACGCTTACGGACGGGCCTCAACGTGCGAAAAAACCTATACGCGAGTGTACGGGCATTGGGGGCGGCATAGGGGCGTGAAGAGGGGAGCGGCCGAAATAATGAGGGAAAATGGGCGTAAATATGGGCGTACACGGGGGTGTGCACCAAAAATGAGCGGTGCTACTACCGCACGATCGACTAAGGCACCGTTCATTTCAGACACAAAACAGGCGGCCGCCAACCGCCATCTCAAACCACCCCTACAGATACCGCATGCCAGCGTGCGCCTGGATATGCTAATTTACGCTGATTACTACCAAACACATACACCTGAATGTAATAACCAATGCTGCAGTCTATTAAGTCCAAACCATGATTTCACTACCTGCAAGCCACACACAGCACTCAAACACATTGGAAGCTTATCTTTCTATACTTCTCTACATTTAAAGGTTTGTTTAATTTAAGGTAAGATTCTTTTTAAGACCTGCTTATATATGCTAAGGTAGGTATTTGCTAAACAGTTATACACATTCACTACGTGCTTTCATAGACTTTACACAGTAGCACACTCAATCTACACAAGTCGACATGTGTCAACGTGTTCACTCTAATACAAACATAGGTTTTGTATTTAGGATACAATAACATAAACCACATCTAACACCTACAAAGGATGTTTCAGCAATGTTTTAAGCCCATGCCCACTATTTTGCACATTAATTAATTCAATCAATTAATTAATTTTCATAATTATAGTTGAAAGGCAAGATTTGCAGGTCCATATATGTGAAGGGTATGTCAGCGTACACGGACGTACGCTCACTCTCACGAGCGGTGACATAAGCTGACTTTTCTATTGAAAACAATAGGGACCCGTCCGTGCAAGCTGGCGTACGCTCAGATAGCCGCAAGAAGTCGGTGGAAAGACGGCCGAGAGACGTCCGTAAACGGTGGTGTACGCTCAATTGTACGCCAGTTGTCGGAGTGTAAGGGCTGGCCCGTCCGTGTACGTTGGCGTACGCACATTTGTACGCCACTCCCCTTCGACGTTGTTTCTGCCCGTACGTATGCGGCTAAGTTGTGGGTGGACTTAACCCCAATGGCCGCGTACGGATAGCGTACGTTGTTTTGGAACGTACGCACGTTTGGCCGCTCCAACCAGAATAAGGCCCTAAGTGTGTCCGCGGATGCCATATGTGAGCCGGACCTTTCAAATACTGTTTGTGAAGAGGAGGTTCATTCCACCATTTGCATGCCCTCTGCAAGTGTGTGCAAGAGCATCCCCAGTCAAGATTTTGACCTGGTTATTGAGGATGCTTCTGAGGAATTGGATGTGGATTCTGTTGGTGAAGCTGGCACACAGAGGGATGCGGATGATGACGATGTTGGGGATGATGTTGTTTTTTTTAAGGCACTGACGGAGACAGTTGTTGTCCGGGGTGTGGAAAAGCCCATTGTCATGCCAGGGCAAAAGACCAAAAAATCCACCTCGTATGTATGGAATTATTTCTACCCAAATCCGGACAACAACTGTCAAGCCGTGTGTAGCGTTTGCAAAGCTATTGTAAGTAGAGGTAAGGACGTGCAGCACCTTGGGACCTCCTCACTGTTACGTCATTTGCAGCGCATCCATCAGAAGTTTTTGTCAAAAGAAACTGTGAACAAACATGTAGCAGCCCGCCCAGTGTCACCGTCCTGCTCCCCTTTCTCTGTTAAATTCAAGGTCCTGCAATCTCCTCAAACAACTGCATCATCCCCATCCTCAGAGATTATGGGATTGGGAAGTAGTCCTGCACCCAATGTCATGATCCTGACTGAATCCTCTCCTATCCTGGATTCCTCAGAAGCATCCTTATCAGGTACACCTGTTGCTTCTGCTGCTGCTGGTGCTGCTGCTGCTTCAAGGAAAGGGACCAGGAATGCTAGTCCTGATCACTTAGCCAAGCAACTGACTGTAAGTCAATCCTTTGAAAGGGGGATGAAGTATGCCAGCAGTCACCCCGTTGCACAGCGTATTACTGACGCCATAACAACTACTGTATGTTGGTAATAGACGTGCGTCCAGTATCCGCAATTAATTCTGTGGGTTTTACCCAGTTGCTAGAGATCCTGTGTCCCCGTTACCAAATTCCATCTAGGTTTCACTTCTCCAGGAAGGCAATACCCAGACTGTACACGGACATTAAAAAAAGCGTTGTTACTGTCCTTAAAAATGCCTCTGTACCCACTGTCCACTTAACCACGGATATGTGGACAAGCGGAACAGGGCAAACAAAAGACTACATGTCTGTGACTGCTCACTGGGTGGATGTATTGCCTTCAGCAGCAGCACCAACAGCAGCAGCAACAGCAACATCATCTCCCATTGCTATTCAGAGGCAGGCTACACTGTGTATCACCGGTTTCAGTAAAAGGCACACAGCGGAAAACCTCCTAGAAAAACTACGGGAAGTCATTGCGCAATGGCTTACCCCACTTGGACTCTCCTCGGGATTTGTGGTATCCGACAATGCCACCAATATTGTGAGTGCATTACATGTGGGCGAATTCCAACATGTCCCATGTTTTGCTCACACAGTAAATTTGGTGGTGCACCATTTCTTGAAAAAGGACAGGGGTGTTCAAGAGATGTTGTCCGTTGTTCGGAAAATTTGTGGACATTTTCGCCATTCTGCAAGTGCGTGCAGGAGATTGCAGGACTTGCAAGAAAAGCTAAATTTGCCCTGCCATCAGCTGAAGCAAGAGGTGGTCACGAGGTGGAATTCCACCCTCTATATGCTTCAGCGGATGGAGGAGCAGCAAAAGGCCATCCAAACCTACACCTCGACCTATGACATAGGGAGAGGAACGGGAATGCACCTGAGTCAAGCTCAGTGGAGAATAATTTCCGTGGTGTGCAAGATCCTGCAGCCCTTTGAGGCTGCTACACGCGAAGTTAGTTCTGACACTGCCAGCTTGAGCCAGGTCATTCCCTTGATAGGCCTTTTGCAAAAGCAGTTGGCGAAATTGAAGGAGGAGTTGAAGCACAGTGAATCTGCAAAATATGTAGGACTAGTGGATCACGCTATTAGTTCACTTAGCAAGGATCCAAGGGTCGTCGATCTCTTACAATTAGATCATTATATTTTGGCGACAATACTGGATCCTAGGTTTAAGTCTTACATTGTGTCTTTGTTACCAATGGGAACAAATCTGCAGAGGTGCAAAGACCTCTTGCTCCAAAATTTGTCAGCTGAAGCGGAAAGTGGCAGGCACACAACTTCTCCTTCAATTTCTACCACTGGGGTTGCGAGGAAAAAGCTAAATTTTCCTAGGAGACCCAATGCTATTCAGTCCGGAAATATATTTGACATCTGGTCCGGACTGAAGGAGCTTCCTAGCATAATGGACATGTCGACTGCTACTCACTATGATGCTATCACAATTGAAAGAATGGTGGATGACTACTTTGCCGATAGCATCGATATAGGTATGTCAGATTGTCCATTCCATTATTGGCAAGAAAAGAAGGCAATGTGGCGTCCTTTGCACAAACTGGCTTTGCTTTACTTAAGTTGTCCACCCTCCAGTGTATATTCTGAGAGAGTCTTCAGCGCAGCTGGGAACCTTGTAAGCGATCGGCGTAGGAGGTTACTTCCACAAAACGTGGAGAAGATGATGTTCATAAAAATGAATTTCAAATTCCACGAACTTGACCTCCTTCACCAGCACTTACGTCCTCCTAATACACACAGTCCTCCTGTATTGGTTGATTCCAGCGACGAAAAATTAATTGTGTGTGAAGAAGAGGATGAGGCTGAGGAATCTGATGCTGAGGATGACATCTTGTAAAGCCAGTTTGTGCAATGGCCATTGCCATTTATTTTTCGTGGGGGCCCAAACAAACCAATCATTTCAGCCACAGTTGACAGTCCCTGCCGCTGAAGTCCCTGTCGCTGAAATGATTGGTTTGTTAAACTGTGCATGTCCTGTATACTACATAAGGGTGGGTGGGAGGGCCCAAGGACAATGTCATCTTGCACCTCTTTCTGCATTGTTTTGTTGGCTGCTGTAGCGTCCTAATTTTTTTACCTCTTTGATGGATGAATGTTGGGGAGATGGGTGATTTCTCTCTCAACATCATCTATTACGGATGAAAATATGTCCTCATGGATATCCATGGACTCATCCATTCCTATCGTACTTTTTGGATGGGATGTCCCGGATGGATGGATGGCTGGGTGGCAGTTCCCCAGCAAATCTTTTTCTTGCACCTCTTTCTGCGTCATTTGTTGGCTCTTTGTAGCGTCATAAATTTTTTAATCTTTGATGGATGAATGGTGGGGAGATGGGTGGTTTCTTTCTCCACATCATCTATTATGGATGAAAATATGTCCTCATGGACATCCATGGTCTTATCCCTTCCTATCGTACTTTTTGGACAGGATGTCCCGGATGGATGGATGGCTGGGTGGCAGGGCCCCAGCAAATCTTTTTCTTGCACCTCTTTCTGCGTCATTTGTTGGCTCTTTGTAGCGTCATAAATTTTTTAATCTTTGATGGATGAATGGTGGGGAGATGGGTGGTTTCTTTCTCCACATCATCTATTATGGATGAAAATATGTCCTCATGGACATCCATGGTCTTATCCCTTCCTATCGTACTTTTTGGATAGGATGTCCCGGATGGATGGATGCTGGGTGGGTGGCAGGGCCCCAGCAAATCTTTTTCTTGCACCTCTTTCTGCGTCATTTGTTGGCTCTTTGTAGCGTCATAAATTTTTTAATCTTTGATGGATGAATGGTGGGGAGATGGGTGGTTTCTTTCTCCACATCATCTATTATGGATGAAAATATGTCCTCATGGACATCCATGGTCTTTATCCCTTCCTATCGTACTTTTTGGATAGGATGTCCCGGATGGATGGATGCTGGGTGGGTGGCAGGGCCCCAGCAAATCTTTTTCTTGCACCTCTTTCTGCGTCATTTGTTGGCTCTTTGTAGCGTCATAAATTTTTTAATCTTTGATGGATGAATGGTGGGGAGATGGGTGGTTTCTTTCTCCACATCATCTATTATGGATGAAAATATGTCCTCATGGACATCCATGGTCTCATCCATTCCTATCGTACTTTTTGGATGGGATGTCCCGGATGGATGGATGGCTGGGTGGCAGGGCCCCAGCAAATCTTTTTCTTGCACCTCTTTCTGCGTCATTTGTTGGCTCTTTGTAGCGTCATAATTTTTTTAATCTTTGATGGATGAATGGTGGGGAGATGGGTGGTTTCTTTCTCCACATCATCTATTATGGATGAAAATATGTCCTCATGGACATCCATGGTCTTATCCCTTCCTATCGTACTTTTTGGACAGGATGTCCCGGATGGATGGATGGCTGGGTGGGTGGCAGGGCCCCAGCAAATCTTTTTCTTGCACCTCTTTCTGCGTCATTTGTTGGCTCTTTGTAGCGTCATCAATTTTTTAATCTTTGATGGATGAATGGTGGGGAGATGGGTGGTTTCTTTCTCCACATCATCTATTATGGATGAAAATATGTCCTCATGGACATCCATGGTCTTATCCCTTCATATCGTACTTTTTGGATAGGATGTCCCGGATGGTTGGATGGCTGGGTGGGTGGCAGGGCCCCAGCAAATCTTTTTCTTGCACCTCTTTCTGCGTCATTTGTTGGCTCTTTGTAGCGTCATACATTTTTTAATCTTTGATGGATGAATGGTGGGGAGATGGGTGGTGTCTTTCTCCACATCATCTATTATGGATGAAAATATGTCCTCATGTACATCCATGGTCTTATCCCTTCCTATCATACTTTTTGAATAGGATGTCCCGGATGGATGGATGGCTGGGTGGCAGGGCCCCAGCAAATCTTTTTCTTGCACCTCTTTCTGCGTCATTTGTTGGCTCTTTGTAGCGTCTTAAATTTTTTAATCTTTGATGGATGAATGGTGGGGAGATGGGTGATTCGCTCTCCACATCATCCATTACGGATGAAAATATGTCCTCATTTACATCCATGGTCTTATCCCTTCCTATCGTACTTTTTGGATAGGATGTCCCGGATGGATGGATGGCTGGGTGGGTGGCAGGGCCCCAGCAAATCTTTTTCTTGCACCTCTTTCTGCGTCATTTGTTGGCTCTTTGTAGCGTCATAAATTTTTAAATCTTTGATGGATGAATGGTGGGGAGATGGGTGATTCGCTCTCCACCCCATCCATAATGGATGAAAACATGTCCTCAGGGACATCCATGGTCTTATTCATTCCTAGACCGAGTGCGTGGCTTCGGGAGGAACACACGTGATTTGGTGAAGTGGTGAGGGAGGTAAGGGAAAACACACCTAGCCAGCCAGCTCAAACAAATTAACCTTAGCGGTGAATTGGGTGACAGATGTCGCAGACTAATTGACCCTACTACATAGATAGCGGTCTATAAGGGTAGACCTATATAGGGATCTCCTAACCTGGGGTCCTAGAGAGGTGGAGGCCACCAATTACCCCACCCCTGCCACCAATTACCCCACCCCCCTCCACCCATTAGGTGATGGATGAGGAGGCAACTGGTAATGCTCCCAGCGTTCAGAAACCACGTGACCTCATGCCAGATAGGGGTCTTGTTAGATATTAAACTGATATAATCAGATACTACCTTGCAGACTAAATAAGTGCTGCACGAAACGCCCACTGCTCCTTGGCTGAACATGAGGAAGAGTGCTCAATCAAGCCAAACAGGGGTTTTGGTACTTGATTGGATCTTCTACCAGAGGAGCGCAGCTACTAGTAAAGCTTTGAACGAAGATCGGTCCTTCTCTATTGGGGAAGAATAGATGTCATTAGTGACATCCAGAGTATTTATCCTCCTTTTGGGATAGTATGGATGGATTGATAAATGTTTGGGAAGAAGTAGTCCCAACAGCTGCTGATGGTCAGCGTACTAGACCAAGTGCGTGGCTTCGGGAGGAACACATGTAATGTGGTGAAGTGGTGAGGGAGGAAATGGAACACACGCCTAGCCTGTCTGATCAAGTTTGATAAGGAGGTAACTTCACAAACCACGTGACCTCACGCCAGATAGGGGTCTTGTTAGATATTAAACTAATCAAATGTTCTCTTCTCTTGCTAATGGTGTGGAGGTTCTAAAAGAGGAGCGCAGCTACAAGGGGGGGGGGGTTATTAAACTGCCACCCTGTCTGCCCCTGTAGTGCTGCTCTGCTTCCAACATGTGCCAGGTTGGAAGTGTAAGGTCCACATGTATGTGATGCCCACTGCTGTCGCCTAGCTTAGTCATCCAGCTACCTCGGGATAACCTTATGGCCCTACTACAGTATATGAAAACGATTTTGTGAGCTGTGAAGTGATCAAAATTGTCTAGAAATGAGTGGAAACTAATGTTATTGAGCTTAATAACACTTTAGGGGCAAAAACAGGCCTGAAAACTATTATTTTAGCAATTTTTAGCATTTTTCCAAATAAATCCAGATCCAAAACCAAAACCAAAACCCGCAAGGGTGGTTTTGCCAAAACCAATCCAGATCCAAAACACGAAGGGAGATCCAGATCCAAAACCAAAACCAAAACCCAAAAAAGTGGCCGCCGCACATCTCTAATATATATATATAAAAACATTTTCCATGGAATCCGCACTCGCTTCTCATCAAAGTGCAAAAGAGAGGTGCTCTATAGGAGGAAGAGGCATCATAGTATAGAAAAAATGGAATGGGCGCTCACCAAAACAGCATTTTATTTGTATCCAAGGGATGTCCTTCCCCAGGGATGGATGTCAGGTTGTTGTTCTGCTGATGTTTTGTTCATTTCTGCACTATTCCTGATGATGGTCTCATGTAGACCGAAACGTGTCGTTACGTTGGATGGTATGTCAACTTGATACAAATAAAATGCTGTTTTGATTACCTAGACCTTGGTGAGTGCCCATTCCATTTCTCTCTCTCTCTCTCTCTCTCTCTCTCTCTCTCTCTCTCTCTCTCTCTCTCTATATATATATATATATTTTTTTTTTAATACATGCCAACTACAGGGGGCCCTAGATAGAGGAGGCCCTGGGATATGACCCCCTGAGCCCCCCCTTAATCCATCTCTGGTGTACACAAGATGCAATTGGATGATTTTGACTACGAGATTTCCCTTGATCTCCCCAGAGCCCAGAAATGTACACTTTTGATTCCACCTGAGCTTTCTTCCAGGGCATATACACTTCAGACCAGCATAGTTATTGCCCTGGAAACAATTAAAGAGAGGAAGAAAGATGTGACTAAAGGAAAGTGGAGCGCAAATGTATACGCTGGGATCTAGACTTGCGATGCCGGAATTCCTACATTGCCGGCATTCTGATCATAAGTATGTAAGTTGGGTTATTGTTAGGCCTGGGGGGATAGGGTGATTGTGAAGGAGGTTTAGACACTAGGGAGGGCTAAGGGTCAGGCTGCAGGGGGAGGGTTAGGTTTTAGGCAATAGGGTACAAAGGTTAGGGTTAGGCACTAGCAGACAGGGTTAGGGTGAAGGCCCCCATACACAGTTCCAAATTGTTTGAGGGACAAGTCTCACCTGTTTCCATCGAGCACCCCGGCAGATCCCCTAAAATGCTCCATCCAATTTGGCACTTGATTTGCTGTCTTTTACATGCGATAAATACCATGTGATGTATCACATGTAAGAGAACTCCCAGTGAACTGCTGGGGGAGTTCAATGGGAATCAGATGTGATACATCGCAGGTGCTAAAAAGCTGATAATACGATTCCATTGCAACTATGATCTATAGCAGCGATCTCCAACCTTTTTTGGGGCATGAGCTACTCAACACAAAATATACCGCCTGAAGAGCTACTAAAATGTAAAATTATGCCACACACTGTAATGCCCCTGACACATTATGCCACATACCGCAATGCCGCAGACACAATATGCCACACACTGCAATGTCCAATATGCCGAATACATACCTCCCAACACTGGAGGCAGAAGAAAAGGGACATCTGTGCATGCCAAAGACTTTGAGAGCTGCTGGCCTTGCTCCCAGCCTCTCTGAATAGACACTGTGCCATATATATACACATGCCACCAGCAGTGCCAGCTACACAATGCCCTCAATACCCGCAGTTATGCCATAAACACAATGCCCCCCAGCAGTGCCAGATAAACAATGCCTGCCTGATTGTGGTGCCATTCTAAATAAATACTGTGGCAGTACTGTGCCCACCCGCCGTATGTGCACACCAAAAAATGGGTGTAGCTACAAGCCACATGGGGTGCAGCCAATAAAAATGGTGGTGTGATACACATATGCCCCCAATAGTGCAGTGTTGATACACATATGCCCCCAATAGTGCCAGATACACATATGCCCCCAATAGGGCCAGATACACATATATCACCAATAGTGCCAAATACACATATGCTCCCACAGTGCCAAGTATGCCCCCCCCCAGTGCCAGAAATAGGTGTGCCCCCACAGTGCCAAGTATGCCCCCACGGTGCCAGATATGCCCCACTGTGCCAAATATGCCCCCAGGGCTTGCTCTACCACTAGGCAGCTTAAGGCAGCTGCCTAGGGCACCAGGATCTGAAGGGGGGGGGGGGGGCGCCACCAAGTCTAGCTATCAAAAAATCAAGGATGTCGGACGATCCTTGTTGTACTTAATGCAGGTGGTTGCTGTGGACATTTTAAGACCTCACCTCCATACTTTCTCTTGAGGCATACTTTCCTATTGTGCTGCTCTCTCTTCCTTGTACTCTGTTGTGGGTGGCAAAGGGGAGGGTGGTGGGGGCCTCCAGGGAAAGCAGGGGACTTGCCCACCTTCCTTGGGGGCTGGGAGGATCACAACAATTTTGGGAGGCTCCCTGCCATTCCAGAATGTTAGGCAAGTATGCATGAAGGGGTTGGAAAATGGTTATTGGTGGCAGTATGGTGGGGTGGGGGGGGGGGGGGCAGTAGTGGGTTGAAGTTTTGCCTAGGGTGCTGAGAAGCCTTACACCAGCCCTGTATGCCCCCACTGTGCCAGGTATGCCCCCACTGTGCCAGGTATGCCACCACTGTGCCAGAAACACATAAACCCCTAATTTCCCAGCAGCAGCACAACCATTGTTGCTCCTGCTGCTGCTGGGGGGGGGGGGGGGGGGGAGAGTCCGGTGTCCCCCTGCTGGCTGTCTGGTTGTCTGTCTCTGTCTCCTCCGCTGAGATGCGCTCTCCTCCCCTCAGAAGGGAAGTGGCAGCGGTGGCAGGAAATGGAGGGAGGGACTGGCAGGTGCTGCAGAGGTCGAGCCAACGAATTGCTACCGGATTGGCAACCACTGATCTACAGGATCCAATCTGACATCTCACACAAATGAAAGAACAACAATATCTTATATTAAATTTTCCTTCCATGCCACAAGCCTTTTGCCTACTTAACCATGGGGCTAATAACCTACCATACAGTAAGTCCTAGTTCTGTGAACAGTGGGCATGGACTTACAGGCCTGGATCCTGGCGGTCTAGTGGGGCAGTGGTAGAGAATCTATGGGTCTGAATCCCTGAGGGCCTAGTAAAGCAGTTCATAAGGCCTTAAATAAACCCGGTGGTAGTCTGGGCCAATCCCACTGCACTGGAAACCTGTGCCAGTGCCACTGAACTGGCAAATGGGGCCTGAATCTGGCCCATCACCAAATCTCTATACAAATGAGATAACCTATGGCAATCCTGATGGGCATCCAATCAGGAGTAGTCATTCATTTGAACACTTTTCTCCACATTTCTCCAAGCCAGACTGGTTTCATCGTATTCAGTATCTGTCCTTATCCAGTCCAGCAGACACCAGTTCAGTATTCAGTATCTTACCCAGTCTAGCAGTTATTTTATCCAATCCAGTACCCTCCTGTTCCAGTTGGTTCTGTTTACTAATTAGAAGGTGGTAATCGGTGCACTGAACAAAGGGCCGCGACCTGACACCAGTCAAAGCAGAGTACAATTTCCCTTGTGGAGATCCCTGGCAAAGACCTCTGACGAGTTTAAATCTGTCTTGGGTCATTTGCAACCACAGGATACTCATTTCCATTCAATCCTCAGTACATGAGAAAGCAGTAGATTAAGCCAATCACCTTACAGCATTCAAAACCCCTGCACTAAGCCATGGTCCAGTTCCAAAAAACTCATTGGTTGTGACACACATGAAGTGCATGGAAATATATATTTTATAAAATAAAAATCAAATACATCCAGCTCTATATGAACTATTTTGTGCTGTCATAGTTAGGATTCAGCTGAGCGGGCTCATGAACCCATGGATTACATTTATAAATACAAATCAATAGGTGCTCCACGTAATAGCCTCCGAGGTTTCAAGCATCAGTCATTTATAAGGCATAACTAGGCTGGTTTTGCCTTGTAAATGATTGTTGCTTTAATAAACATGGGCAGTATCACACAAAATATCAGGTCCTACAGAACTTGAAGGCTATTACATTTAACCCAAGTTGTCACATTTGTTCCCCACAATGCTGATTTTGTACAACTATAGATTGCTTAGATTTTAGGCCTAATTTGTTTTGAATAATGGAAGAAATGTGTTTTTTTTTACAAAAACAATAAGTAGCCATTGTGTTCAACCGTAAAGAGTAAACAAAAAATTTGCATATTCTGTATCTCTTATTCATTTTATACATTACCATATTAATTTGCCACTTGTCACAGAACATGTTAGAACTCCTATCTATGTATACATTGTAAGACGTGTGTCCAGAATACAAATTAGCACTGGAATGACTTTTATATAACCCATAACTTCAAGTTTCTATGCTCAATATGTTGTGTAAATACATTTAAATAGAGAAAAAAAGTGACCCAGTTAAGAGAAATAAAGGCAAGAAATGATTTCTTTATAGATTCCTGATATGCTTATTGTCAAAGCGAATTGCTAATCCCATTGAACCAGGCCAATGCACTGTAATAGAACTGAAGGTTAATGGCATTGATCATGAGGAACAACTTGGGGTTAGCAAATCGCAATTGTACTTTGGGGACATACAAGGCTTTCTTTGGGGTCATATTGCAGAAAACATTTTTTTTAATTTGATTTGTATTAATTAGAAAGTATAACAGATAATAAGCACATGTTCATCAGGCAGCTGTGACAATAGCTCTTTTTTCTTAGGCGTTCCTTTATTAACAATATTTTTCACACCCCTTTCACTTAGTTTTAGAATCAATGGAATATATTACAAGGCTTTTGGAGTAAATTTTCTTTAATTCCCATTTTTTATAGTCACAGAGAGTATCATCTGTAGTATACTCATCACCATCAGTGCCACTGCCATGTGGTGTCCCACAAGGTTCTATACTATGGGCATTATTCTGCTCGGAGCGGCCAAACGTGCGTACGTTCACCATTACCGCACGCTAGCCGTACGCGGCCGTTAGGGTTAAGTCCACCCACAAATCAGCCGCTTACGTACGGGCAGAAATAACGTAGAAGGGGAGTGCCGTACAAATGAGCGTACGGCAACGTACGCGGCCGGGCCAGCCCTTACACTCCGACAACAGGCGTACAACTGAGCGTACGGCGCCGTCTACGGCCGTCTTTCCTCCGTCTCCCCACCGACTTCTTGCGGAGATCTGAGCGTACGCCAGTTTGCACGGACGGGTCCCTATTGTTTTCAATGGAAAACTCAGCTTATGTCACCGCTCGTGAGAGTGAGCGTACGTCCGTGCACGCTGGCATACCCTTCACATATATGGACCTGCAAATCTTGCCTCTCAACTACTAATCTGACAATTGATTAATTAATCTATTTGTTATTCAATTATTGTTTTCTATTAACTCAATTGTCTACCTTAATAAAGACCTAATAAAACTACATTTGAACCCTCATTACATGTATATTTGTTATGTTCTAATGTGGCATTTTAATCACTATCTATGTGTCCCCATATTGCTGTTACTTTTACATCAAGTTATGTTGGTGTTTCTGTATATGTACTAAATTATGTCCATAATTACTTTGTCCACAATGTGTAACATGTATACCTACCCTGATGTTATGTGTGATGTTTTAATCGAACAACATTAAACATGCATGCATTTTCACTATGTGTTATTTTACTCAAAAACACACACATTCACACATCAATCATTACCCCTCACCTCAAATTACAAGTATAACGTACAGTACACATCTGTATGTACCTACCCTTACAAGCCCTCTAACATATTTATTAGTAAAAACACAGGCAATTTCGAACTGTACATAAACGTTTATTTTGGGCAAAAATAATAAGGGGGGGGGGGATAAAAAAAAATTAAATGAGGTCGTCCAGTTGGGCAAAAAGAATAAATAAATATAGCAGGGTTAGGAATATTTCCCTCCGGATCCGTGCCACCTCCTCCTGCTGCTGTTCAGTGTCTGTAGGGAAGGGATAAAAATAAAAAATTAATATATAACAGACACAAATGTTTGTTGTATTTGTACCTAAAAATAAGTTGAGAGTTATGTGTGAAGGCCACATACATTTTTAAACTACATTGAAGATGGGTCTGCTGTAAACACAGTACTACAAAATAATATACTTAATTAACTGCAGGGGATATATATATATATATATATATATATATATATATATATATATATATATATACACACACACACCACATGAAAAGCCTGTGTTTGTCCCTCTGCCCCTTACTCTGGTGGAGACCTCACAGTCCTAGTGCTGCCTCTGATTAAAATCCCTCCCATGACTAAGCTGCTGCTGCTGCTGTTCTCCATGGACCTGAGAAGCATGTAATGAGCTCCACCAATCAGAGCTCAGCACAAACTTCTCAGCCTCTGTCCTCTGGTGCAAAGTGTCATGGGACTTAGTCAACTCCCAGAAATGCACTGCACACTTGTGCAATCAGTGTGCCTTGGCTCCCGATGCTCAGCACCATAAATCATTGTCACATTGGCAGATAGGTGAAGCTGCAGCACTACCCCACCCATGCACAAAACATTTAGCTAAAAAAGAAAAAAAACAACTTACACATTTTTTTGGTCAAAAATACATGACAACCACAGGGGGCCCCTAGCTAGAGGGGGGCCCAGGGGCACTGACCCCTTGTGCCTCCATTATAATCCGGCCCTGTGTTGCACATCATGCTGGGAACTGGAGTTACCCAACACCTGGAGCCACATAACTACCACACCACTAATGTCGGATATCTCATTGGATGTACTGTTATGTCAATTATTCAAGGGGTGAGGCATGGCCACACTCAAAAAAACCACTAAGGGGACCCTTGTTCCTGGAGAAGGACAGGACACACCTCATGGTCGCCCTGCAGTGATATGTTGCAACTAATGTTGATGTTGGATACACATATGTGGTTGTTGTGATTGTTGATGTGTAGAAATGTGTAGGTAAACATTAAACAAATTATTTACTTACGGCTACTTGAGCCATCCTCGTCACCGCTGGTTGGCTGTGCGGTGGTTGGGGGGGTCTGGAGCAACTCCAATGCTGGTCCTGGAGTCTGGACCACGGTAGTGGCTGTTACTGGGGAGTGGAGAGGTTTGGGGGTGGGTGGTGGAGAGGTATAGGGGGGTTGGAAATGGGGTGGGGAGGGGGGGGGGTGGGGGTTGGGGAGGGGGAAGGGGATGGGGAAATTGTGTGGGTCCAAACAGCACCCTGTGTCTCTTCCTCTTCCTCCTCCTCCTCTTCCTCCTCCTCCTCTTTCTTCTCCTCCTCTTCCTCTTCCTCCTCTTCCTCCTCCTCCTCTTTCTTCTCCTCCTCTTCCTCTTCCTCCTCTTCCTCTTCCTCCTCCTCCTCTTCCTCCTCCTCCTCTTCCTCCTCCTCCTCTTTCTTCTCCTCCTCTTCCTCTTCCTCCTCCTCCTCTTCCTCCTCCTCCTCCTCTTCCTCCTCTTCCTCTTCCTCTTCCTCCTCCTCTGGCTGCTCTGGGGCTGCCTGGTCCCGGCGTGCCTGCTCCCGGGCTTCTCTGGCGGCTCTTGCCCGTGCTGCAATGTTCATGTTGATGGCATAGAAATCGAAGATTGGGATTCATAAAAAAGGGGGAAAGAAAAATTCACATTAGTCATGCTCATAACCTTCCAAATGATCATTGTTGTGATATTTCAGACATTTATCATGCTAACTATTTGATATCCTACACCAAAAAACTGAGCAACTACTTAAACCCCCCCCTATACCCCCCATATACACCCATATACACCCATATACACCCCCCTATACCCCCCATATACCCCCCATATACACCCATATACACCCATATACACCCCCCTATACCCCCCTATACCCCCCATATACACCCCCATATACACCCCATATACACCCATATACACCCATATACACCCCCCTATACCCCCCTATACCCCCCATATACACCCCCATATACCCCCCATATACACCCATATACACCCCCCTATACCCCCCATATACCCCCCATATACACCCCCATATACACCCCATATACACCCATATACACCCATATACACCCCCATATACACCCCATATACACCCCATATACACCCCCATATACACCCCATATACACCCCATATACACCCATATACACCCATATACACCCCCATACTCAGCAACCTATTTTTAAAAAGTACACACAACATTGCTAAAAAAACGCAGACATACTAGTAATCAAAACTTACATCGGGCAATATGGCGGCGAAGGCTGCACAGTAGAACGGGCTGCCGCCGGCGCAGGTCTGACCAGCGCCGCTCAACCTGCCCCAGGCTTCTGCGGACGCCGGTCGTGGAAAATATCAGGCGGCGGGCAGCATTATACGCCCGCCGCTTGTCCGCATTAGAAACATATGGGCCCCTGGGCCCCAGGTGACGGTCCATGACGTGGACCAGGGCCAACAGCTCAGAGTTGGAGAATGGCCTAGCTCTGTTTGCTGTCATGGTGGCAATGGCGCAGTTATTAATTGCAGGTACATATATCACTTTTGGTGCTTGCTGATTGGTGTAAAAAATTGTTTGTTTGGTATTAACTTTATTAATCCCTCTTACATTAACAAACTGGATGCGAATAGAAACTTACGCGGACCGTTCCGATATACACACCACAACCAACAGCATGCATTCAATGTATAGAGAGGAACTGTATATATACAGTGTGCGGAAAATAATACACGCACCCCGTCTACTCCTAACTACGCTGCTTAAAGGGGGCTCAATACACCGATTGCCATGAAGAGAAAAGTACTGTATATACAGTATGCGGAAAATAATACACGCACCCCGTCTACTCATAACTACGCTGCTTAAAGGGGGCTCAATACACCGATTGCCATGAAGAGAAAAGTACTGTATATACAGTATGCGGAAAATAATACACGCACCCCGTCTACTCATAACTACGCTGCTTAAAGGGCCACAATGCAACATGTTGCTGTATGACAATTGCATAGACATTACATATGCAAGGCAAGCATTATAACGTGATGTTTTGAAATGTGACTCACAAAGCATACACGAACTCCAACAGATACCAGCTGACAACACTCATCATTGGAATGACAGGTGCACACATTTCACGATGTAGCCCACATTGCTCCACAACCTGTGTATATACATATACGGGTGATTGATCAGGTGCATTGAGACCTGCGTAATTTAAGCGGCAATTATCGGCGGGAAATATCGGCGTAAATTTGCATCTACATTGCGGGAAAAAATATACGCCCCCTTGTTCATGGCGGGAGATTAACATATAAATATTCAGTCAGATGCAGCCCACAATTGCTGCAAACATGTCTGACTCTGACGATTCAGCAGCAGAGGACGCTCTGCAGAGAGCACAAGCAGAATCCCTGCTTGAAGCATTACAGAAGAGGGAACAGGAGCGGAGAAGGAGGGCCCAAGAGAGGAGTCGCCTGCAAGATCAAGCGGGCCCCTCAGTAACAGGCCCTGGTGAACCTCCACCAGCTCCACAAGGGCCAAGCAACCAGCCAGAACAAGAGGTTGCATCTCTCCAAACAGGTGTGACCCAGCAGGTGCATGGTGAGAGAACTGGGGCCACCAGAAAACGTGCTGCAACATCTAGGGTGATGACTGAGCAGGATACCACCACCAGAAGGAGAAACCCTGCATTTGTAGAGGCCGAAATGCGAATTCTAGTGCCCAGGGCACGCAAATGGATTGAATTGGCAACCAGGAAGCCGGGTGCCAGTGCAAGGAGAAACCTTTGGGACAAGATCACAGAGGAAGTGAACCAGGTGGCACCAGTGGTCAGAACTTGGGACGCGGTGAAGAAAAGGTTAGTGTGTTTGTCAGGTCAATTTTTCAGCAGTCTCCAGCAGGAACTGAGGCCCTTATTTTAGTTCACTCTTTCTGCCCAAATATTTCTTAGATGGACAAAACCATGTGCACTGCAGGTGAGGCAGGTGTTACTTGTGCAGAGATAATCAGATTTGGGTGGGGTTTTACACCTGCCTCACCTGCAGTGCACATGGTTTTGTCCATCAAAGAAATATTTGGCCACACATGGCAAAAAAACATAAGATCACCCACACTAGGAAATGTCACGTAGCTAGGGGTACCACCTAGTCCCTTTAATTCCGGACACATATTAATTACACAGGTTCTGTGGCTGGCTGACTTCAAGACTCCACTTCACCTAATTTTAAACTGCCACAGAACCTGTGTAAGTAACATGTGTCCGGAATTAAAGGGACTAGGTGGTAACCCTACACGTAGCACAGTGGTGCACATATCTCATGGTGATATTTGTATTTTTAAACTTGTAGGTGGACTGACTTCAAAAGTGCCCTGAAGAGGAAGATGACTGACCGGTACAACCACAGCATGTCCACCGGGAGCGGTCCTATGCCTGACCATTTGGAGTATACCCCCCTGGAGCTGGACTCCTGTGACGTCATCGATGTGGGGGAGATCAGGGGGATCTCCAATATGGACAGTGAGCTCCCGGCGGAGGTCTTTGCTGCTGCTTTTGATGGTAAGTCACAGTAATGCATTGTATTTAGAAAGATATTTTTTATTGCGTATGTGATGGTGACATTGTTTTCAATTCTTATCCTAGCAGAAGCAGAAAGTCAGGATGTACCGGCAGCATCTTCCTCTGCAGAGCCACAGGTGGAGCAGGTGGTCCAGCCTCCAGCAAGACGTCGCCCCCAGCCCCAGCCACAGGAGACATTGAGTGAGAGCCTGTTGGTGACGCTGGACAGGATCGAGCAGCAAGGGGTGGATGCTGCGATCCGTCAGCAGCAGGTGGCGGATTTTCTGGCGGAGTGGAAGGCCACAAACCAGCTGCAGGTTGAGGCGTTGAACCGCATTAATGAAACTCTGGCGGCTGGCATGCTAAGCATTGGCCAACACCTCAGCCGCCAGAATGAACTTATTGCGGAGCAGCTGTCCACCGCCAGGTCCCTAAGGGACAATCCCCCATCTGCTGCCCCACCCCAAGCTGCTCCCCAACCTTCCACCTCGGCTGACCCTCCTGTGTCGACTAGGGGAAGACGCCGAAAGCCAGCTGACCCAAAGGCCCCTGTCCCCAAGGCCCCATCTAAAAGGGGCAAAAAAGGGCCCAAATGAGACCTGGTTCACTTCCTCTGTGGTTGGAGGCCAAAGGTTTAAATTGCACTGGACATCCGCTTCCTGAGTTGCCCATCGATCCATTTGCGTGCCATGGGCATGAAAGTTCGTATTTTGACCTCTACAAATGCAGGATATTTTTTTTTGGTGGTGTGTATCTTGCTTAGTATTCACCCTGGTTGTTGCAGTACGTATTCTGGTGTCCCCATTTCTTTCACCATTGCATTTGCAGGGTAACACATGTTTGGAGATATGCAACCTCTTGTTCTGGCTGTTTTATTATTTGTGTGTCTATTTTATTTGTTTATTTGATTTCTCACATTAAAGTGTCAAGCTGTGATGCTGAACAGCAAATAAATTTATTTTACAAATTAAAACAAAATTGTGGTATGTGTAATTTCTTGTGTGAAACAAATACTAGATTTATGTGTACTTACTGACCAGGGTATTTTTGAACATTTGTTGAACTGTGGTGGAAGTTTCCCATGTGTAACCCTCTCCATGGCCATTCCCATGTTCCTATCCAACTTTTCCCTGCTAATTAGTTTGTGTCAGCACATGTGCAGAGCAACTTAATAGGTGAGAAAGCAGTTTGTGTGCAGGTGAGGTAACTCCTACAGTAGTAGGTAAAAGCAGGTCCAGAACAATGCTTTCCTCATGGAGTGGGTGAGGCAGACAAACAAGGGTGAAAAGGTAAATTTCTGTAGGAATGCATATGTGTCCTCCCTAAAAAAAGATGTGTGAATGGGCCAAACATGATAAATTAGCTTGTGAACAAACATGCATAACTTTTAAAATATATATGATTTGACAGTGTCATAAGCAGATGTAGGAATCCTTTGTTAGAGAGATGAGAGTGCAATAATGTGATTGGTGGCATCTTACATCCAGAGTGTAGTGAAATCCAAATCATAGCAGATGAGATAGTGGTACAGGTCATTATTTTGGGTACTATACAAAGATTGTGTGGAAAATAGTGGTCATGGGCTTCAAACATTGCTGAAACATCCTTTGTAGGTGTTAGATGTGGTTTATGTTATTGTATCCTAAATACAAAACCTATGTTAGTATTAGAGTGAACACGTTGACACATGTCGACTTGTGTAGATTGAGTGTGCTACTGCGTAAAGTCTATGAAAGCAGGTAGTGAATGTGTCTGTTTAGCAAATACCTACCTTAGCGTATAAAAAGATTCTTACCTTAAATTAAACAAACCTTTAAATGTGGAGAAGTATAGAAACATAAGCTTCCAATGTGTTTGCGTGCTGCATGTGTGGCTTGCAGGCAGTGAAATCATGGTTTGGAGTTAATAGACTGCAGCATTGCTTATTACATTCAGGTGTATGTGTTTGAGTAGTAATCAGCGTTAATTAGCCAACTCAGGCGCACGCTGGCAAGCGGTATCTGTAGGGGTGGTTTTAGCTGGCGGTTGGCGGCCGCCTGTTTTGTGTCCGAAACGAACGGTGCCTTAGTCGATCGTGCGGTAGTAGCACCGCTCATTTTTGGTGCACACCCCCGTGTACGCCCATATTTACGCCCATTTTCCCTCATTATTTCGGCCGCTCCCATCAACACGCCCCTATGCCGCCCCATTACCCGTACTATCGCGTACAGGTTTTTTCGCACGTTGAGACACCGGCCGTAAGCGTTGTAGAGTGTTCGCGCCGGCGCATTAGCGTATCTGCACATGCGCAGATCGTAAAAAACCCCGGGACGTACGCGTACGGCCCGGACGCTCCAACCAGAATAAGGCCCTTTATCCCATGCTTTTTGCAGTGTACATGCTGTCACTGGGTGAAATAATTAGGCGCCATGGCCTGGTCTACCACTGCTATGCAGATGACACACCCAATAACAACCCTAAATGGCTGTCTAGCTGAGTTCCAGGAGTGGATGACTGCCAGTTCCCTGAGACTGAATCCTGATAAAACATAGGTCCTTATGATAGGGCCTCAACATCAAAGGACAAGACTGCATCACTGCCACCCGACTGGACTGACACTTGCAGGTACAGAATAGAAAATCTCTGATCATGTGCAGAATCTTTGTGTTGTGCCGGATGTACATTGAAGATCTGCCAAAAGTCCTACATGTATTTGTATCATCTCGATTAGATTACTGCAATGTCCATATCCTAATAGTGCTGTGGAGACCCATCTCAGGGACAGAGCTTTCTCACAAGTTCTGTACCTGCATGCGCTAAATTATACATCCGTGTAATGTAGTCAATTATCACTTTGCAAGTTGTCCTGATTTTTTTCATGGCACGTCCATATGTGAGGTTGTGGCTGGTGATAAATCAGCTCCTTACTGCTTTGGAATGACCTGCTGCATCTGGCTGTCAGTAGGAACAGCTGATATTAACAAAACACAAAAGAACAAAACTGTCAACTGCAGCATGGTAACCAAGTTGCCAAGGACAATTCAGGGGCTTATTCATCTATCTAGCTTTCTGTTTCCTAAGGTTCTCCCGCAGGCATAATGCTGCCACAATACTAATGCTAAATAAAGCATCATAGCTTAAAATATGATAGGTACAGGAATTTACAATCATCAATGATTTATGGCTGTTGCTGAATGCTTTCACCATTGATAGGAGAGAACTAGAGGGTTTTCCTCCATCAGTGGCACAGAGAAAAAACTATTTTTCTTTGCAAGGTGTCACGGCACTGAGCATAGCTCCACCCCCAACACCCATGAAGCTCCGCTCTCAGGCTGTGATTGGCCTGTGAGCCATTCACTGAAAGAACAGGGATGACCATTGATGGGTAAAACCCTTGATGAACACCCAAAACATAGTTTGTAACCATCGATGACTACAACCAACTATCGATTCTGACCTTTGATGTAAATTTTTATATATATATATATATATATATATATATATATATATATATATATATATATATATATATACTTCCAAATCAAGAAAGCACTCGGAGACTGTATAAATACAATACAACTGTATTGAAGTGGTTAAGTACTTTCGGCAGCGTACTGCCTTCCTCAGAACCTCCTACAGCAATTACATAGAACAAACATTGCACATATATACCCCCCAGATCTTACCTGTCAGCAGCGTCTCCCGCCGCGTGCACCGTCTCCCGAAAGTCTTCTCAGCTGATCTTCCGGTCTCCGCAACAGCGTTGCCATGGTAGCAGCAAGCTTGCTTTCCACCAGCTTCCAACTGTGCGTTCCACCGCCTTAGACAGCCGAGACAGGCTGGGCAGGGTTTGGTAACCACGCACTCTGCGGGGGTCCGCATGCCATACAGGTGACCTAAGTTGCAACACAATATACAACAGTATCATTTAATACATTGAAAAACAGCATATAATATAATGAAAGAAAAAACAAAAAAACAAAAAACATAAAAAAACGTGAAAAATAACATAAATAAAACAATTACAGAAAATCAACCACTGCCACTGGTTAATTGCCAATAATACAGATAAATTTATACAAGGCTGTTCCAGTTGATCTTGTCATTGAGGCCACCTGGCTTGGTGGTCCCCAAGCGCAAGATCCACTGGGACTCTCGAATAAGTAAAGCCTTCGCTCTATCTCCTCCACGGTTAGAGACAGGAATTTGATCTATCATAAAGTACTTCAGATCCTCAAGCACATGGCCAGCGTCCCTAAAATGTCTGGGGACAGGCTGGTCTATGTCCTTCCCTCTTAAAATCATACTGATAGAGGACCTGTGTACCCCCATCCTTTCTTTAAATTTCCTAATTGTTTGACCCACGTAGTATATGTGGCACGGACATGTAACCACATACACGACATGAGTTGAATTACAATTAAGGACCTGGCGGATGTCATATGTTTTGTCAAGGTGGGGATGTTTAAATGTTCTCCCTGCTACAAGAAATTTGCAGGTGACACAAAGACATTTATAGCAGCCGGGGGGTTTTCTAGTCACATTGGGTAGGCACACATTGATGTCGGTCACGTCAGCATGGACAAGACGATCCCTCAGGTTCCTACCCCTCCTGTAAGCCAGAAGAGGTCTGACACCTGCTAGGGAAGGCAAGTCCCGATCAGTGCCTACAATGGGCCACAATGCTTTCATGGCACGGCCTAAGATAGGGCTAGCCGTAGTAAAATCACTAACAAAGGGTATGGTTTTACTGGGCTGTTTGATTTTAGTGGCAAAAAGTTCCTGTCTGTTTTTAGAGAGAACGGTGGCTTTTTGTTTAAGAAGGAGCTCAGTGTCATAACCCCGGGCCTCAAACTTCACAACCATCTTATCCAACTCTTCAGGAATAAGTTCCTCACGGTTAGTAATGCGTGCCAGCCTCATCATCTGTGATAGAGGGAGGCCTCGTTTTAAGGCTGGGGGATGGTGGCTAGTGGCCCTAAGTAGCGTGTTTCGGTCGGTCTCCTTACTATGCACACACGTTTGAAATTTGCCTGTCTCCAGCAAAATCGATACATCAAGGAAATTTGCTCGAGCCACATCATATGTGAAAGTGAATTTGATAGGAAAATCCCTTTCATTAAGGTCAGCCATGAGTTTAATGAATGACTGTACTCCCCCGGACCACAACATGAAGATGTCATCGATGTATCTCGTATACATAATAATATTACGAGATACATCGGGATCAGAGAAGAACATGTCCTGTTCTACCATGAACATGTAGACGTTCGCGTACGTGGGTGCTACGGATGACCCCATAGCACACCCACGCCGCTGGAGGTAGAAGGATCCGTCAAACAAGAAGAAATTTCTGATAAGGGTGAGTTCCAACAGAGTTAAGTACAATTGATGGTCAAATATTCTGGAATCCAGATTTGCTTCAAGGAACATCCTCATAGCTCGAAGTCCCCCCTCATGGGGGATAGAGGTGTATAAGCTGTTGACGTCAAGGCAGCATAACAGCGTGCCTTCTGGGATGGCGGGCAGTTGGTCCAATTTCTGTAAGAATGTGGTGGTGTCCTTGAGAAACGTGCTCTGTGACAGCAATAGTGGCTGGACAATGCTGTCCAATAGCCTAGATACAGGCTGCATCAATGACCCGCGGGCCGAAATGATTGGCCTACCAGGGGGCTTGGAGCTGTTTTTGTGCAGTTTTGGCAACGTATATATAACGGGCACGATGGGGTGGGTGACCTGTAGTGTTTGATGAACTTTAGATGGAATCAGATTGTTGTTCAAAGCATTTTGCAAAATGCTGGTGAGTTCTTTATGGTACACGGGGGTGGGGTCAGACTTCAATTTGCAGTAGACATCAGCATCATTGAGCTGTGAGAGGATTTCAGATTTGTAGTCCTCAATGTTCTGGACCACAATTGCGCCCCCCTTGTCCGCAGGCCTAATGCAGATAGTTTTGTCCATCTCGAGGGCTTTAAGGGCTTGTATTTCCAGCTTAGTAAGGTTTGGGCGAAGTTTATACGGTGTCGCCAAATACCTATGGGCTGAATCATCTAGCATCACACACAGCGCATGCCTCATCTCCCCAGGTCCACACTGACCACACCGGCTAGCCGGCAGGTAAGCGACACGCGCACCTTCCGTACTCCCCACAGCCCACACACACCTACACCCATGCACCTTCCGCAACGCACATCGTACACCTTCACCCGCCCGGTCCACACTGACTACACCGACCAGCCGGCAGGTCGGTGACACACGCGATCACTGACTACAGAGCGGCTGCACGCCCGCACTGTTCACCTCCTTCAGCACCCTGATCAGCGCTATTTCCTTCTCCCTCAGCTCATGAAGGGACAGCTCCATACTCTCCCTTTCCCCTAGCACACGCAGGGACTGCACCCGCAGCCCCCCACGGCACTACACACCGCACTCCCCCAGTCCCCTTCACCCGCAGCCCGCTTCTGGACTACGGTCTGCCCCCTCCCCCGCATCTCTCCGTGGTCCCCCACACATGCACACCCCTTTTGGAGGTGATTTAGTCACAGCTTTGGCACTGGTTATCCTCGTATTCACTCACTATATTTATTTACTAGATGATCACCATGGCAACCTAGGACACGGTGATTGACGCACGCCCCCAGGTGATTTAGGAAACGCCGGTGCAGGAGCGCCGATGACGTCATCAGTTCCCCGCCGGGGGCCAGCACAGGTGGTGGTGGCACAGTGTGATTAGAGTGTTTGACTGCTATAAATGTAAGTACTTTTTGCTTCACTTGTTATGTCTTGATAAAGGGCTACCCGCCCGAAACGTCGATTTGCACCACTTTTTGTGTCTTTTGCCTTCTTATTGATTACTGCCGCCGTGCAGTTTAAAAATCTTAGAGTGACTTCTGCTACTATCTTCGGTACATTTCCCCATCGGGATTGAAGAGCACCTAAGTCGTTGCAGTTGTACTGCTAGAGTGCCGGGACCCCAACTCTGCAAATTTTCCTGTTCGTCATCAAGGACTTACAGAAAACCAAGGCACCGCAAACTTCGACCTCCATTCTCAACCATACTGATCCCAAGACATCACCCCCTTCTTCACGTCTTCACCTTCCTCTCCTCGAACACCATCCCGGTATACCACGCATCGGGACATGACCACGGAGAACAGCACCCCAGGCTTCAAGGAGATCACCCTTATTCCGGGTGCAACTCTGGTCCTGTCGGACTCAGATGCGGAAGGCATCCTGTTCAAAGAAAGGTTCACCGACAAAGAGAGCGCTCCGCCAGTGGAACACCTTATCTCGCAACTTACCAAACTCAAAAAACGGGAAATTGATTTCTTCCTGCACGGTGTTACCCTGTCGGAATATTACAGGGACAAAAAAATCCCTCGGGGCTTCCGAGTGAAAAACGTTCCCACAATAGGGAGACACAACCCAGAATTCTGTCGTAAGTGGACTTCAGTCCTGAACAAATGTTCTCAAGACCTCATTTTGCTGGTAATAGAGGAGTCGAAAAGAGAACTTGACGACATCAAGCTTAAAATCGACACCTTTGAGTCAACACATCTTCCCTCCATACGCGCAGACAAATCCCAAGATTGGCTGAAACAACTGAACCTCCAGATTGACAAATACCGCTCTGATCTAATCGCATTCAAGAGAACCAAATTGGAGACAGTTAACCGGGATTACGCAGAGTTCAAAGTCTACAGCTGGGCGTACGGGAGAGGTCAACAGGATCGCAGATTCCCGAACAGACGCCGACGCCAGCCCAGGTTTGACACGGATCAATCAAGTGAGCAATCGTCCAGTGAAACAGACCGCAGGAGGAATACCAAAGGGAACAACGCAAGGAGACCCCCTTTAGGGGTGGCTACCCGGGCCAGAGGGCCCCCCCCAGAGGTCGACCCACCCGCCGTGGCGGCCAGTGGTTCAGAAAATCCAAAAAAGAGATCGGGAAAGAGGACATAGTCTTCAATCTTTCCCACAGAGTGCTAACGGACATAGAATTGCAAGTCCTCAACAAAGGCCTCTCCTTTGTCCCAACTCATAACCCTGCACTCTTTGACGACCGTGTCGACCTCTATAAACTCGGCCGCAAGCTAAGACTACGCGAATTCTTCAAGGACAAGTCCTCCACCGCTACAGCCATGACCCCCCTTTGCAAACCCAGTACCTTTGACCCGACCTCTACTAACTTATCCATCAAAAGTTTTCTTGGACACATGGACCGCAAAATTACAGAGATCCATAACCAGCCACGCAAACTGCCGAGCAACACCTCTAAAACTGAGCAATCGTCTCTTGAAGCGCTGGGCAGTTACAATGACATTGTTATCAGATCAGCGGACAAAGGGGGTGGGATAGTGGTCCAAGACTTGTCTGCCTACAAACTCGAAATATACCGTCAATTGAACGACTGCCATACATACCGCAAGCTTCCGAATGACCCCACTGCAGTCTTCAAACGAAAATTCGACCTGTTCTTGGACGAGGCAGTCACGGACAACCTGATCCCCGACAGCATTCGCAGCATACTCATTACCGACTTTCCCAAAGTCCCTGTCCTTTACACCTTGCCCAAGATCCACAAGGACCCTGTGAACCCGCCAGGACGGCCCATCATTGCGGCTCGAGATTCTCTCTACTACACCGCCGCACAGTTCCTAGATCTCTTTCTTCAACCCATCGTCCAAAAACAACGGACATATCTTAAAGACACCACAGCCCTGCTTAACCTGTTGCGGGACATATCTCCACTACCCAACCGATGGCTTCTCTGCACCATTGACGTTATATCCCTGTACACCAGCATCCCACTGCAGAGGGGGATAGCAGCTGTCAGAAGGGCGGTTCACGACAGCGGAATCTACACTGGTCCGGACATCGATTTTTTTATTAATCTCCTCGACCAAGCACTATCGAATAATTACTTCCTTTTTGATAGTCAATATTTCATCCAGCTGTCAGGGGTCGCAATGGGATCCTGTGTGGCCCCCAGCCTAGCCAACATCTTCATGTCGGAGCTTGAGAATGATCTTTTCTTCTCACAACCAGAAACGGCTAGCAAAATCAAGCTTTATTACCGTTACATAGACGATATCATTGTTCTATGGGATGGTACACAGGAAGACTTTGATGATTGCATGTTGAATATAAATGACAAAGACCCTGACATCAAATTCACTTCAAATTCCAGCTTTGATCACATCAACTTCCTAGATGTCAACATCACACTGACAACGGACCTACGTTTGGTCACATCTGTCTACCACAAACCAACTGACAGGAATACGGCACTACTGGGTAGCAGTTTCCACCCCCCCGCATCCAAATGGAGCCTCCCATACTCCCAATTCTTGCGAGCTAGGAGAATCTGCTCAGAGGATACTACCGCCTCCATAGAAATCGAGATCATGGCTAAAAAATTTGCAGCAAGGGGGTACCCACTCAAGCTGCTGAAAAACACCAAAAGCAGAGTGATGGCCCTCAATAGAGATGATTTACTACACCCTAAAGGCATGGTCGAACAACCGGACAGGATGATCTGGCCGCAGAGCTATTCCACAGCCAGCCCCGATCTCGTCAAAACGGCCAAACAATTCTGGCCCCTTATCACCATGGACCCACACCTCACCTGTCTCAAAAGGACTACCCTGATGCCAGCATATAAACGCAGCAAAAATATAAAAGAGATGGTGGTCCACAATGATATCTCAAATCTGAGAGAAGCACCCCCTCCAACCTTCCTCACACGTAAAAATGGAAACTTTCGATGCCTTAAATGTGTGACTTGCGGTGGACTAGAGACAGGAGACACCTTCCTCCACCCCAGGACTGGAGCTAAGATACCGATCAAATACCCCCTCACCTGCAGCAGTACACACGTGGTGTACTACATCAAATGCCCGTGTGGGCACTTATATGTCGGTAAAACGATTAGACAGTTTAAGGAACGTATTGCCCTGCACAAGTCAAGCATCAGGGCCGCCCTCAGCTCCAAGGGCTCAGAGCAACCGGTTGCGAGACATTGGAAAGCCTGCAACCACAGCCTACCCAGCATCCGCTACAAGATGATCGACCACATCCCACCCAACGCCAGAGGGGGAGACAGGGGCAAAGCCCTCCTTAAACTAGAGGCCAGATGGATACACAAGCTGGATACCGTCCAACCCAATGGATTGAATGAAACCCTGCCCATGTCCTGCTTCTTGTGAGCTTGACATCTCTCTTTACACACAGCGGTCATAACAGCGGCCGGTTTGCTACACTTTGAATGCTCCCCGAGCAGTTCTACAGACCATACTCCGGGACACTTGGAAGTACCCTGATAAGTCGCCAGACCCCGATGTACAGGACTTAGTGAACACCTCCTATCAACGCTCTCATGCATGAGATTGCACGTTATTGAAGCCTCAACTCCATTCCCAACCCCCCAACCCCCCCCCCCTTTTTTTCTTTCCCCATTTTTTCTCCCGTTTTCCTCCCCTCTTCTGGCATGCCCAGCCCTCAGCACTTAGGGACCTCAGGTCCACAGACCCCATACATCCTGCACAGATTCCTGTGCACCCCAACTTTCTCCCACAGAGACCTGTACATGACACTGGGCCCCCCCGGGAGCTCTCCAGTGACTTATGTAACTGTCAGAGCACCCTGGGGACTGTCACCTCTGAAGGAAATCCCGGTCTCAGAGACCTCTAGAGATTATGGACAGTCTGCTTGGATGTTAACACTTTGTATCTTGTGCAGGTTGCGAACGCATTTTGACACTTTGTATTGCTTTTATTGTACTTTGTATCATTTGCACTGCATATTCGCCACCATCCCTTTTGTCGCATGCCAGTACCCTTCCCCAGCACCACCTGAGCACCCCTCACCAACACGGTTCCCCCTTTGTCGCCTCCATTTCCCAGCCAGCCCCCTCCCCTGGACACAGGCAGACACCACCAGCAGCAGTTGCCCGCTACACACTTCCATAGAGCACGCTACACCCCGTGCGCTGCGGAGATTCTCTCACAGCGCCATACACACGCTGCACACCCACACACGCACGCTCCATACCCCCAACACCCACACCGCAGCACCCGACGCACCACACACAGCGCATGCCTCATCTCCCCAGGTCCACACTGACCACACCGGCTAGCCGGCAGGTAAGCGACACGCGCACCTTCCGTACTCCCCACAGCCCACACACACCTACACCCATGCACCTTCCGCAACGCACATCGTACACCTTCACCCGCCCGGTCCACACTGACTACACCGACCAGCCGGCAGGTCGGTGACACACGCGATCACTGACTACAGAGCGGCTGCACGCCCGCACTGTTCACCTCCTTCAGCACCCTGATCAGCGCTATTTCCTTCTCCCTCAGCTCATGAAGGGACAGCTCCATACTCTCCCTTTCCCCTAGCACACGCAGGGACTGCACCCGCAGCCCCCCACGGCACTACACACCGCACTCCCCCAGTCCCCTTCACCCGCAGCCCGCTTCTGGACTACGGTCTGCCCCCTCCCCCGCATCTCTCCGTGGTCCCCCACACATGCACACCCCTTTTGGAGGTGATTTAGTCACAGCTTTGGCACTGGTTATCCTCGTATTCACTCACTATATTTATTTACTAGATGATCACCATGGCAACCTAGGACACGGTGATTGACGCACGCCCCCAGGTGATTTAGGAAACGCCGGTGCAGGAGCGCCGATGACGTCATCAGTTCCCCGCCGGGGGCCAGCACAGGTGGTGGTGGCACAGTGTGATTAGAGTGTTTGACTGCTATAAATGTAAGTACTTTTTGCTTCACTTGTTATGTCTTGATAAAGGGCTACCCGCCCGAAACGTCGATTTGCACCACTTTTTGTGTCTTTTGCCTTCTTATTGATTACTGCCGCCGTGCAGTTTAAAAATCTTAGAGTGACTTCTGCTACTATCTTCGGTACATTTCCCCATCGGGATTGAAGAGCACCTAAGTCGTTGCAGTTGTACTGCTAGAGTGCCGGGACCCCAACTCTGCAAATTTTCCTGTTCGTCATCAAGGACTTACAGAAAACCAAGGCACCGCAAACTTCGACCTCCATTCTCAACCATACTGATCCCAAGACATCACCCCCTTCTTCACGTCTTCACCTTCCTCTCCTCGAACACCATCCCGGTATACCACGCATCGGGACATGACCACGGAGAACAGCACCCCAGGCTTCAAGGAGATCACCCTTATTCCGGGTGCAACTCTGGTCCTGTCGGACTCAGATGCGGAAGGCATCCTGTTCAAAGAAAGGTTCACCGACAAAGAGAGCGCTCCGCCAGTGGAACACCTTATCTCGCAACTTACCAAACTCAAAAAACGGGAAATTGATTTCTTCCTGCACGGTGTTACCCTGTCGGAATATTACAGGGACAAAAAAATCCCTCGGGGCTTCCGAGTGAAAAACGTTCCCACAATAGGGAGACACAACCCAGAATTCTGTCGTAAGTGGACTTCAGTCCTGAACAAATGTTCTCAAGACCTCATTTTGCTGGTAATAGAGGAGTCGAAAAGAGAACTTGACGACATCAAGCTTAAAATCGACACCTTTGAGTCAACACATCTTCCCTCCATACGCGCAGACAAATCCCAAGATTGGCTGAAACAACTGAACCTCCAGATTGACAAATACCGCTCTGATCTAATCGCATTCAAGAGAACCAAATTGGAGACAGTTAACCGGGATTACGCAGAGTTCAAAGTCTACAGCTGGGCGTACGGGAGAGGTCAACAGGATCGCAGATTCCCGAACAGACGCCGACGCCAGCCCAGGTTTGACACGGATCAATCAAGTGAGCAATCGTCCAGTGAAACAGACCGCAGGAGGAATACCAAAGGGAACAACGCAAGGAGACCCCCTTTAGGGGTGGCTACCCGGGCCAGAGGGCCCCCCCCAGAGGTCGACCCACCCGCCGTGGCGGCCAGTGGTTCAGAAAATCCAAAAAAGAGATCGGGAAAGAGGACATAGTCTTCAATCTTTCCCACAGAGTGCTAACGGACATAGAATTGCAAGTCCTCAACAAAGGCCTCTCCTTTGTCCCAACTCATAACCCTGCACTCTTTGACGACCGTGTCGACCTCTATAAACTCGGCCGCAAGCTAAGACTACGCGAATTCTTCAAGGACAAGTCCTCCACCGCTACAGCCATGACCCCCCTTTGCAAACCCAGTACCTTTGACCCGACCTCTACTAACTTATCCATCAAAAGTTTTCTTGGACACATGGACCGCAAAATTACAGAGATCCATAACCAGCCACGCAAACTGCCGAGCAACACCTCTAAAACTGAGCAATCGTCTCTTGAAGCGCTGGGCAGTTACAATGACATTGTTATCAGATCAGCGGACAAAGGGGGTGGGATAGTGGTCCAAGACTTGTCTGCCTACAAACTCGAAATATACCGTCAATTGAACGACTGCCATACATACCGCAAGCTTCCGAATGACCCCACTGCAGTCTTCAAACGAAAATTCGACCTGTTCTTGGACGAGGCAGTCACGGACAACCTGATCCCCGACAGCATTCGCAGCATACTCATTACCGACTTTCCCAAAGTCCCTGTCCTTTACACCTTGCCCAAGATCCACAAGGACCCTGTGAACACGCCAGGACGGCCCATCATTGCGGCTCGAGATTCTCTCTACTACACCGCCGCACAGTTCCTAGATCTCTTTCTTCAACCCATCGTCCAAAAACAACGGACATATCTTAAAGACACCACAGCCCTGCTTAACCTGTTGCGGGACATATCTCCACTACCCAACCGATGGCTTCTCTGCACCATTGACGTTATATCCCTGTACACCAGCATCCCACTGCAGAGGGGAATAGCAGCTGTCAGAAGGGCGGTTCACGACAGCGGAATCTACACTGGTCCGGACATCGATTTTTTTATTAATCTCCTCGACCAAGCACTATCGAATAATTACTTCCTTTTTGATAGTCAATATTTCATCCAGCTGTCAGGGGTCGCAATGGGATCCTGTGTGGCCCCCAGCCTAGCCAACATCTTCATGTCGGAGCTTGAGAATGATCTTTTCTTCTCACAACCAGAAACGGCTAGCAAAATCAAGCTTTATTACCGTTACATAGACGATATCATTGTTCTATGGGATGGTACACAGGAAGACTTTGATGATTGCATGTTGAATATAAATGACAAAGACCCTGACATCAAATTCACTTCAAATTCCAGCTTTGATCACATCAACTTCCTAGATGTCAACATCACACTGACAACGGACCTACGTTTGGTCACATCTGTCTACCACAAACCAACTGACAGGAATACGGCACTACTGGGTAGCAGTTTCCACCCCCCCCGCATCCAAATGGAGCCTCCCATACTCCCAATTCTTGCGAGCTAGGAGAATCTGCTCAGAGGATACTACCGCCTCCATAGAAATCGAGATCATGGCTAAAAAATTTGCAGCAAGGGGGTACCCACTCAAGCTGCTGAAAAACACCAAAAGCAGAGTGATGGCCCTCAATAGAGATGATTTACTACACCCTAAAGGCATGGTCGAACAACCGGACAGGATGATCTGGCCGCAGAGCTATTCCACAGCCAGCCCCGATCTCGTCAAAACGGCCAAACAATTCTGGCCCCTTATCACCATGGACCCACACCTCACCTGTCTCAAAAGGACTACCCTGATGCCAGCATATAAACGCAGCAAAAATATAAAAGAGATGGTGGTCCACAATGATATCTCAAATCTGAGAGAAGCACCCCCTCCAACCTTCCTCACACGTAAAAATGGAAACTTTCGATGCCTTAAATGTGTGACTTGCGGTGGACTAGAGACAGGAGACACCTTCCTCCACCCCAGGACTGGAGCTAAGATACCGATCAAATACCCCCTCACCTGCAGCAGTACACACGTGGTGTACTACATCAAATGCCCGTGTGGGCACTTATATGTCGGTAAAACGATTAGACAGTTTAAGGAACGTATTGCCCTGCACAAGTCAAGCATCAGGGCCGCCCTCAGCTCCAAGGGCTCAGAGCAACCGGTTGCGAGACATTGGAAAGCCTGCAACCACAGCCTACCCAGCATCCGCTACAAGATGATCGACCACATCCCACCCAACGCCAGAGGGGGAGACAGGGGCAAAGCCCTCCTTAAACTAGAGGCCAGATGGATACACAAGCTGGATACCGTCCAACCCAATGGATTGAATGAAACCCTGCCCATGTCCTGCTTCTTGTGAGCTTGACATCTCTCTTTACACACAGCGGTCATAACAGCGGCCGGTTTGCTACACTTTGAATGCTCCCCGAGCAGTTCTACAGACCATACTCCGGGACACTTGGAAGTACCCTGATAAGTCGCCAGACCCCGATGTACAGGACTTAGTGAACACCTCCTATCAACGCTCTCATGCATGAGATTGCACGTTATTGAAGCCTCAACTCCATTCCCAACCCCCCAACCCCCCCCCCCCTTTTTTTCTTTCCCCATTTTTTCTCCCGTTTTCCTCCCCTCTTCTGGCATGCCCAGCCCTCAGCACTTAGGGACCTCAGGTCCACAGACCCCATACATCCTGCACAGATTCCTGTGCACCCCAACTTTCTCCCACAGAGACCTGTACATGACACTGGGCCCCCCCGGGAGCTCTCCAGTGACTTATGTAACTGTCAGAGCACCCTGGGGACTGTCACCTCTGAAGGAAATCCCGGTCTCAGAGACCTCTAGAGATTATGGACAGTCTGCTTGGATGTTAACACTTTGTATCTTGTGCAGGTTGCGAACGCATTTTGACACTTTGTATTGCTTTTATTGTACTTTGTATCATTTGCACTGCATATTCGCCACCATCCCTTTTGTCGCATGCCAGTACCCTTCCCCAGCACCACCTGAGCACCCCTCACCAACACGGTTCCCCCTTTGTCGCCTCCATTTCCCAGCCAGCCCCCTCCCCTGGACACAGGCAGACACCACCAGCAGCAGTTGCCCGCTACACACTTCCATAGAGCACGCTACACCCCGTGCGCTGCGGAGATTCTCTCACAGCGCCATACACACGCTGCACACCCACACACGCACGCTCCATACCCCCAACACCCACACCGCAGCACCCGACGCACCACACACAGCGCATGCCTCATCTCCCCAGGTCCACACTGACCACACCGGCTAGCCGGCAGGTAAGCGACACGCGCACCTTCCGTACTCCCCACAGCCCACACACACCTACACCCATGCACCTTCCGCAACGCACATCGTACACCTTCACCCGCCCGGTCCACACTGACTACACCGACCAGCCGGCAGGTCGGTGACACACGCGATCACTGACTACAGAGCGGCTGCACGCCCGCACTGTTCACCTCCTTCAGCACCCTGATCAGCGCTATTTCCTTCTCCCTCAGCTCATGAAGGGACAGCTCCATACTCTCCCTTTCCCCTAGCACACGCAGGGACTGCACCCGCAGCCCCCCACGGCACTACACACCGCACTCCCCCAGTCCCCTTCACCCGCAGCCCGCTTCTGGACTACGGTCTGCCCCCTCCCCCGCATCTCTCCGTGGTCCCCCACACATGCACACCCCTTTTGGAGGTGATTTAGTCACAGCTTTGGCACTGGTTATCCTCGTATTCACTCACTATATTTATTTACTAGATGATCACCATGGCAACCTAGGACACGGTGATTGACGCACGCCCCCAGGTGATTTAGGAAACGCCGGTGCAGGAGCGCCGATGACGTCATCAGTTCCCCGCCGGGGGCCAGCACAGGTGGTGGTGGCACAGTGTGATTAGAGTGTTTGACTGCTATAAATGTAAGTACTTTTTGCTTCACTTGTTATGTCTTGATAAAGGGCTACCCGCCCGAAACGTCGATTTGCACCACTTTTTGTGTCTTTTGCCTTCTTATTGATTACTGCCGCCGTGCAGTTTAAAAATCTTAGAGTGACTTCTGCTACTATCTTCGGTACATTTCCCCATCGGGATTGAAGAGCACCTAAGTCGTTGCAGTTGTACTGCTAGAGTGCCGGGACCCCAACTCTGCAAATTTTCCTGTTCGTCATCAAGGACTTACAGAAAACCAAGGCACCGCAAACTTCGACCTCCATTCTCAACCATACTGATCCCAAGACATCACCCCCTTCTTCACGTCTTCACCTTCCTCTCCTCGAACACCATCCCGGTATACCACGCATCGGGACATGACCACGGAGAACAGCACCCCAGGCTTCAAGGAGATCACCCTTATTCCGGGTGCAACTCTGGTCCTGTCGGACTCAGATGCGGAAGGCATCCTGTTCAAAGAAAGGTTCACCGACAAAGAGAGCGCTCCGCCAGTGGAACACCTTATCTCGCAACTTACCAAACTCAAAAAACGGGAAATTGATTTCTTCCTGCACGGTGTTACCCTGTCGGAATATTACAGGGACAAAAAAATCCCTCGGGGCTTCCGAGTGAAAAACGTTCCCACAATAGGGAGACACAACCCAGAATTCTGTCGTAAGTGGACTTCAGTCCTGAACAAATGTTCTCAAGACCTCATTTTGCTGGTAATAGAGGAGTCGAAAAGAGAACTTGACGACATCAAGCTTAAAATCGACACCTTTGAGTCAACACATCTTCCCTCCATACGCGCAGACAAATCCCAAGATTGGCTGAAACAACTGAACCTCCAGATTGACAAATACCGCTCTGATCTAATCGCATTCAAGAGAACCAAATTGGAGACAGTTAACCGGGATTACGCAGAGTTCAAAGTCTACAGCTGGGCGTACGGGAGAGGTCAACAGGATCGCAGATTCCCGAACAGACGCCGACGCCAGCCCAGGTTTGACACGGATCAATCAAGTGAGCAATCGTCCAGTGAAACAGACCGCAGGAGGAATACCAAAGGGAACAACGCAAGGAGACCCCCTTTAGGGGTGGCTACCCGGGCCAGAGGGCCCCCCCCAGAGGTCGACCCACCCGCCGTGGCGGCCAGTGGTTCATAAAATCCAAAAAAGAGATCGGGAAAGAGGACATAGTCTTCAATCTTTCCCACAGAGTGCTAACGGACATAGAATTGCAAGTCCTCAACAAAGGCCTCTCCTTTGTCCCAACTCATAACCCTGCACTCTTTGACGACCGTGTCGACCTCTATAAACTCGGCCGCAAGCTAAGACTACGCGAATTCTTCAAGGACAAGTCCTCCACCGCTACAGCCATGACCCCCCTTTGCAAACCCAGTACCTTTGACCCGACCTCTACTAACTTATCCATCAAAAGTTTTCTTGGACACATGGACCGCAAAATTACAGAGATCCATAACCAGCCACGCAAACTGCCGAGCAACACCTCTAAAACTGAGCAATCGTCTCTTGAAGCGCTGGGCAGTTACAATGACATTGTTATCAGATCAGCGGACAAAGGGGGTGGGATAGTGGTCCAAGACTTGTCTGCCTACAAACTCGAAATATACCGTCAATTGAACGACTGCCATACATACCGCAAGCTTCCGAATGACCCCACTGCAGTCTTCAAACGAAAATTCGACCTGTTCTTGGACGAGGCAGTCACGGACAACCTGATCCCCGACAGCATTCGCAGCATACTCATTACCGACTTTCCCAAAGTCCCTGTCCTTTACACCTTGCCCAAGATCCACAAGGACCCTGTGAACCCGCCAGGACGGCCCATCATTGCGGCTCGAGATTCTCTCTACTACACCGCCGCACAGTTCCTAGATCTCTTTCTTCAACCCATCGTCCAAAAACAACGGACATATCTTAAAGACACCACAGCCCTGCTTAACCTGTTGCGGGACATATCTCCACTACCCAACCGATGGCTTCTCTGCACCATTGACGTTATATCCCTGTACACCAGCATCCCACTGCAGAGGGGGATAGCAGCTGTCAGAAGGGCGGTTCACGACAGCGGAATCTACACTGGTCCGGACATCGATTTTTTTATTAATCTCCTCGACCAAGCACTATCGAATAATTACTTCCTTTTTGATAGTCAATATTTCATCCAGCTGTCAGGGGTCGCAATGGGATCCTGTGTGGCCCCCAGCCTAGCCAACATCTTCATGTCGGAGCTTGAGAATGATCTTTTCTTCTCACAACCAGAAACGGCTAGCAAAATCAAGCTTTATTACCGTTACATAGACGATATCATTGTTCTATGGGATGGTACACAGGAAGACTTTGATGATTGCATGTTGAATATAAATGACAAAGACCCTGACATCAAATTCACTTCAAATTCCAGCTTTGATCACATCAACTTCCTAGATGTCAACATCACACTGACAACGGACCTACGTTTGGTCACATCTGTCTACCACAAACCAACTGACAGGAATACGGCACTACTGGGTAGCAGTTTCCACCCCCCCGCATCCAAATGGAGCCTCCCATACTCCCAATTCTTGCGAGCTAGGAGAATCTGCTCAGAGGATACTACCGCCTCCATAGAAATCGAGATCATGGCTAAAAAATTTGCAGCAAGGGGGTACCCACTCAAGCTGCTGAAAAACACCAAAAGCAGAGTGATGGCCCTCAATAGAGATGATTTACTACACCCTAAAGGCATGGTCGAACAACCGGACAGGATGATCTGGCCGCAGAGCTATTCCACAGCCAGCCCCGATCTCGTCAAAACGGCCAAACAATTCTGGCCCCTTATCACCATGGACCCACACCTCACCTGTCTCAAAAGGACTACCCTGATGCCAGCATATAAACGCAGCAAAAATATAAAAGAGATGGTGGTCCACAATGATATCTCAAATCTGAGAGAAGCACCCCCTCCAACCTTCCTCACACGTAAAAATGGAAACTTTCGATGCCTTAAATGTGTGACTTGCGGTGGACTAGAGACAGGAGACACCTTCCTCCACCCCAGGACTGGAGCTAAGATACCGATCAAATACCCCCTCACCTGCAGCAGTACACACGTGGTGTACTACATCAAATGCCCGTGTGGGCACTTATATGTCGGTAAAACGATTAGACAGTTTAAGGAACGTATTGCCCTGCACAAGTCAAGCATCAGGGCCGCCCTCAGCTCCAAGGGCTCAGAGCAACCGGTTGCGAGACATTGGAAAGCCTGCAACCACAGCCTACCCAGCATCCGCTACAAGATGATCGACCACATCCCACCCAACGCCAGAGGGGGAGACAGGGGCAAAGCCCTCCTTAAACTAGAGGCCAGATGGATACACAAGCTGGATACCGTCCAACCCAATGGATTGAATGAAACCCTGCCCATGTCCTGCTTCTTGTGAGCTTGACATCTCTCTTTACACACAGCGGTCATAACAGCGGCCGGTTTGCTACACTTTGAATGCTCCCCGAGCAGTTCTACAGACCATACTCCGGGACACTTGGAAGTACCCTGATAAGTCGCCAGACCCCGATGTACAGGACTTAGTGAACACCTCCTATCAACGCTCTCATGCATGAGATTGCACGTTATTGAAGCCTCAACTCCATTCCCAACCCCCCAACCCCCCCCCCCCTTTTTTTCTTTCCCCATTTTTTCTCCCGTTTTCCTCCCCTCTTCTGGCATGCCCAGCCCTCAGCACTTAGGGACCTCAGGTCCACAGACCCCATACATCCTGCACAGATTCCTGTGCACCCCAACTTTCTCCCACAGAGACCTGTACATGACACTGGGCCCCCCCGGGAGCTCTCCAGTGACTTATGTAACTGTCAGAGCACCCTGGGGACTGTCACCTCTGAAGGAAATCCCGGTCTCAGAGACCTCTAGAGATTATGGACAGTCTGCTTGGATGTTAACACTTTGTATCTTGTGCAGGTTGCGAACGCATTTTGACACTTTGTATTGCTTTTATTGTACTTTGTATCATTTGCACTGCATATTCGCCACCATCCCTTTTGTCGCATGCCAGTACCCTTCCCCAGCACCACCTGAGCACCCCTCACCAACACGGTTCCCCCTTTGTCGCCTCCATTTCCCAGCCAGCCCCCTCCCCTGGACACAGGCAGACACCACCAGCAGCAGTTGCCCGCTACACACTTCCATAGAGCACGCTACACCCCGTGCGCTGCGGAGATTCTCTCACAGCGCCATACACACGCTGCACACCCACACACGCACGCTCCATACCCCCAACACCCACACCGCAGCACCCGACGCACCACACACAGCGCATGCCTCATCTCCCCAGGTCCACACTGACCACACCGGCTAGCCGGCAGGTAAGCGACACGCGCACCTTCCGTACTCCCCACAGCCCACACACACCTACACCCATGCACCTTCCGCAACGCACATCGTACACCTTCACCCGCCCGGTCCACACTGACTACACCGACCAGCCGGCAGGTCGGTGACACACGCGATCACTGACTACAGAGCGGCTGCACGCCCGCACTGTTCACCTCCTTCAGCACCCTGATCAGCGCTATTTCCTTCTCCCTCAGCTCATGAAGGGACAGCTCCATACTCTCCCTTTCCCCTAGCACACGCAGGGACTGCACCCGCAGCCCCCCACGGCACTACACACCGCACTCCCCCAGTCCCCTTCACCTGCAGCCCGCTTCTGGACTACGGTCTGCCCCCTCCCCCGCATCTCTCCGTGGTCCCCCACACATGCACACCCCTTTTGGAGGTGATTTAGTCACAGCTTTGGCACTGGTTATCCTCGTATTCACTCACTATATTTATTTACTAGATGATCACCATGGCAACCTAGGACACGGTGATTGACGCACGCCCCCAGGTGATTTAGGAAACGCCGGTGCAGGAGCGCCGATGACGTCATCAGTTCCCCGCCGGGGGCCAGCACAGGTGGTGGTGGCACAGTGTGATTAGAGTGTTTGACTGCTATAAATGTAAGTACTTTTTGCTTCACTTGTTATGTCTTGATAAAGGGCTACCCGCCCGAAACGTCGATTTGCACCACTTTTTGTGTCTTTTGCCTTCTTATTGATTACTGCCGCCGTGCAGTTTAAAAATCTTAGAGTGACTTCTGCTACTATCTTCGGTACATTTCCCCATCGGGATTGAAGAGCACCTAAGTCGTTGCAGTTGTACTGCTAGAGTGCCGGGACCCCAACTCTGCAAATTTTCCTGTTCGTCATCAAGGACTTACAGAAAACCAAGGCACCGCAAACTTCGACCTCCATTCTCAACCATACTGATCCCAAGACATCACCCCCTTCTTCACGTCTTCACCTTCCTCTCCTCGAACACCATCCCGGTATACCACGCATCGGGACATGACCACGGAGAACAGCACCCCAGGCTTCAAGGAGATCACCCTTATTCCGGGTGCAACTCTGGTCCTGTCGGACTCAGATGCGGAAGGCATCCTGTTCAAAGAAAGGTTCACCGACAAAGAGAGCGCTCCGCCAGTGGAACACCTTATCTCGCAACTTACCAAACTCAAAAAACGGGAAATTGATTTCTTCCTGCACGGTGTTACCCTGTCGGAATATTACAGGGACAAAAAAATCCCTCGGGGCTTCCGAGTGAAAAACGTTCCCACAATAGGGAGACACAACCCAGAATTCTGTCGTAAGTGGACTTCAGTCCTGAACAAATGTTCTCAAGACCTCATTTTGCTGGTAATAGAGGAGTCGAAAAGAGAACTTGACGACATCAAGCTTAAAATCGACACCTTTGAGTCAACACATCTTCCCTCCATACGCGCAGACAAATCCCAAGATTGGCTGAAACAACTGAACCTCCAGATTGACAAATACCGCTCTGATCTAATCGCATTCAAGAGAACCAAATTGGAGACAGTTAACCGGGATTACGCAGAGTTCAAAGTCTACAGCTGGGCGTACGGGAGAGGTCAACAGGATCGCAGATTCCCGAACAGACGCCGACGCCAGCCCAGGTTTGACACGGATCAATCAAGTGAGCAATCGTCCAGTGAAACAGACCGCAGGAGGAATACCAAAGGGAACAACGCAAGGAGACCCCCTTTAGGGGTGGCTACCCGGGCCAGAGGGCCCCCCCCAGAGGTCGACCCACCCGCCGTGGCGGCCAGTGGTTCAGAAAATCCAAAAAAGAGATCGGGAAAGAGGACATAGTCTTCAATCTTTCCCACAGAGTGCTAACGGACATAGAATTGCAAGTCCTCAACAAAGGCCTCTCCTTTGTCCCAACTCATAACCCTGCACTCTTTGACGACCGTGTCGACCTCTATAAACTCGGCCGCAAGCTAAGACTACGCGAATTCTTCAAGGACAAGTCCTCCACCGCTACAGCCATGACCCCCCTTTGCAAACCCAGTACCTTTGACCCGACCTCTACTAACTTATCCATCAAAAGTTTTCTTGGACACATGGACCGCAAAATTACAGAGATCCATAACCAGCCACGCAAACTGCCGAGCAACACCTCTAAAACTGAGCAATCGTCTCTTGAAGCGCTGGGCAGTTACAATGACATTGTTATCAGATCAGCGGACAAAGGGGGTGGGATAGTGGTCCAAGACTTGTCTGCCTACAAACTCGAAATATACCGTCAATTGAACGACTGCCATACATACCGCAAGCTTCCGAATGACCCCACTGCAGTCTTCAAACGAAAATTCGACCTGTTCTTGGACGAGGCAGTCACGGACAACCTGATCCCCGACAGCATTCGCAGCATACTCATTACCGACTTTCCCAAAGTCCCTGTCCTTTACACCTTGCCCAAGATCCACAAGGACCCTGTGAACCCGCCAGGACGGCCCATCATTGCGGCTCGAGATTCTCTCTACTACACCGCCGCACAGTTCCTAGATCTCTTTCTTCAACCCATCGTCCAAAAACAACGGACATATCTTAAAGACACCACAGCCCTGCTTAACCTGTTGCGGGACATATCTCCACTACCCAACCGATGGCTTCTCTGCACCATTGACGTTATATCCCTGTACACCAGCATCCCACTGCAGAGGGGGATAGCAGCTGTCAGAAGGGCGGTTCACGACAGCGGAATCTACACTGGTCCGGACATCGATTTTTTTATTAATCTCCTCGACCAAGCACTATCGAATAATTACTTCCTTTTTGATAGTCAATATTTCATCCAGCTGTCAGGGGTCGCAATGGGATCCTGTGTGGCCCCCAGCCTAGCCAACATCTTCATGTCGGAGCTTGAGAATGATCTTTTCTTCTCACAACCAGAAACGGCTAGCAAAATCAAGCTTTATTACCGTTACATAGACGATATCATTGTTCTATGGGATGGTACACAGGAAGACTTTGATGATTGCATGTTGAATATAAATGACAAAGACCCTGACATCAAATTCACTTCAAATTCCAGCTTTGATCACATCAACTTCCTAGATGTCAACATCACACTGACAACGGACCTACGTTTGGTCACATCTGTCTACCACAAACCAACTGACAGGAATACGGCACTACTGGGTAGCAGTTTCCACCCCCCCGCATCCAAATGGAGCCTCCCATACTCCCAATTCTTGCGAGCTAGGAGAATCTGCTCAGAGGATACTACCGCCTCCATAGAAATCGAGATCATGGCTAAAAAATTTGCAGCAAGGGGGTACCCACTCAAGCTGCTGAAAAACACCAAAAGCAGAGTGATGGCCCTCAATAGAGATGATTTACTACACCCTAAAGGCATGGTCGAACAACCGGACAGGATGATCTGGCCGCAGAGCTATTCCACAGCCAGCCCCGATCTCGTCAAAACGGCCAAACAATTCTGGCCCCTTATCACCATGGACCCACACCTCACCTGTCTCAAAAGGACTACCCTGATGCCAGCATATAAACGCAGCAAAAATATAAAAGAGATGGTGGTCCACAATGATATCTCAAATCTGAGAGAAGCACCCCCTCCAACCTTCCTCACACGTAAAAATGGAAACTTTCGATGCCTTAAATGTGTGACTTGCGGTGGACTAGAGACAGGAGACACCTTCCTCCACCCCAGGACTGGAGCTAAGATACCGATCAAATACCCCCTCACCTGCAGCAGTACACACGTGGTGTACTACATCAAATGCCCGTGTGGGCACTTATATGTCGGTAAAACGATTAGACAGTTTAAGGAACGTATTGCCCTGCACAAGTCAAGCATCAGGGCCGCCCTCAGCTCCAAGGGCTCAGAGCAACCGGTTGCGAGACATTGGAAAGCCTGCAACCACAGCCTACCCAGCATCCGCTACAAGATGATCGACCACATCCCACCCAACGCCAGAGGGGGAGACAGGGGCAAAGCCCTCCTTAAACTAGAGGCCAGATGGATACACAAGCTGGATACCGTCCAACCCAATGGATTGAATGAAACCCTGCCCATGTCCTGCTTCTTGTGAGCTTGACATCTCTCTTTACACACAGCGGTCATAACAGCGGCCGGTTTGCTACACTTTGAATGCTCCCCGAGCAGTTCTACAGACCATACTCCGGGACACTTGGAAGTACCCTGATAAGTCGCCAGACCCCGATGTACAGGACTTAGTGAACACCTCCTATCAACGCTCTCATGCATGAGATTGCACGTTATTGAAGCCTCAACTCCATTCCCAACCCCCCAACCCCCCCCCCCCTTTTTTTCTTTCCCCATTTTTTCTCCCGTTTTCCTCCCCTCTTCTGGCATGCCCAGCCCTCAGCACTTAGGGACCTCAGGTCCACAGACCCCATACATCCTGCACAGATTCCTGTGCACCCCAACTTTCTCCCACAGAGACCTGTACATGACACTGGGCCCCCCCGGGAGCTCTCCAGTGACTTATGTAACTGTCAGAGCACCCTGGGGACTGTCACCTCTGAAGGAAATCCCGGTCTCAGAGACCTCTAGAGATTATGGACAGTCTGCTTGGATGTTAACACTTTGTATCTTGTGCAGGTTGCGAACGCATTTTGACACTTTGTATTGCTTTTATTGTACTTTGTATCATTTGCACTGCATATTCGCCACCATCCCTTTTGTCGCATGCCAGTACCCTTCCCCAGCACCACCTGAGCACCCCTCACCAACACGGTTCCCCCTTTGTCGCCTCCATTTCCCAGCCAGCCCCCTCCCCTGGACACAGGCAGACACCACCAGCAGCAGTTGCCCGCTACACACTTCCATAGAGCACGCTACACCCCGTGCGCTGCGGAGATTCTCTCACAGCGCCATACACACGCTGCACACCCACACACGCACGCTCCATACCCCCAACACCCACACCGCAGCACCCGACGCACCACACACAGCGCATGCCTCATCTCCCCAGGTCCACACTGACCACACCGGCTAGCCGGCAGGTAAGCGACACGCGCACCTTCCGTACTCCCCACAGCCCACACACACCTACACCCATGCACCTTCCGCAACGCACATCGTACACCTTCACCCGCCCGGTCCACACTGACTACACCGACCAGCCGGCAGGTCGGTGACACACGCGATCACTGACTACAGAGCGGCTGCACGCCCGCACTGTTCACCTCCTTCAGCACCCTGATCAGCGCTATTTCCTTCTCCCTCAGCTCATGAAGGGACAGCTCCATACTCTCCCTTTCCCCTAGCACACGCAGGGACTGCACCCGCAGCCCCCCACGGCACTACACACCGCACTCCCCCAGTCCCCTTCACCCGCAGCCCGCTTCTGGACTACGGTCTGCCCCCTCCCCCGCATCTCTCCGTGGTCCCCCACACATGCACACCCCTTTTGGAGGTGATTTAGTCACAGCTTTGGCACTGGTTATCCTCGTATTCACTCACTATATTTATTTACTAGATGATCACCATGGCAACCTAGGACACGGTGATTGACGCACGCCCCCAGGTGATTTAGGAAACGCCGGTGCAGGAGCGCCGATGACGTCATCAGTTCCCCGCCGGGGGCCAGCACAGGTGGTGGTGGCACAGTGTGATTAGAGTGTTTGACTGCTATAAATGTAAGTACTTTTTGCTTCACTTGTTATGTCTTGATAAAGGGCTACCCGCCCGAAACGTCGATTTGCACCACTTTTTGTGTCTTTTGCCTTCTTATTGATTACTGCCGCCGTGCAGTTTAAAAATCTTAGAGTGACTTCTGCTACTATCTTCGGTATATATATATATATATATATATATATAGCCGGCACTATTCAAAACAACTGAAACTTGTACCCGGTGCCCACTAATCCCTTGGTAGCCAGGACAAGGGAACTTAATATGATACCAAATGCAGGTGTCACTCAGGTCAATGATAGAAACACAGACGGCGTTTGTTTATCAACGTTTCATTTTCTAAACGAAAATTTCATCAGGATACAAGCTACTTTATTGCTTCTTTTGTCAGGACATCAATATCTTTTGATGTCCTGACGAAAGAGGCAGTAAAGTAGCCTCAGAAACGTTGACCACAACATGAAGTTGTCTTGAGTATTTCTGTGACAAGTCTCGTGAGTGCCGGCCATAAACCCTGTATATACATTTTCAGGCAAGGTCACCATGAGCAGCTGCATCAGACATCCGAGTGACGGATACCTACATATATGTATGTGTATCTCTTATATATTTAGCCAGATCTGTCACTCAAACCCATAGTCTCTAACGGTGGGCGGGGCTCCACAGGTGATTGACAGGGACAGGCAGCATTATACACATACACACAGACCTGGCCAACGTTATACACTGCCCTGGGTTCTACACCAGCCAGCTCCAGCAAGTCACCGCCCACCAACCAAGATTTACACCCCCTCAGCGCAAACACCCCTACCCACCCGCCCCACGGGTGCACAGCACGCCCCCAACCACACCACCTTCACTTCGCTACTTCCCCTCTTTGCCACCCACACCGCCCCTCCCAGCACAGATACACGGCCACTGGCTCCGCCCACAATGCATGCTCCTTACTGCCCTCCGTCCAAGGACGCATCACCCCACACCCGGCCAGATCTCTGTGTACTGCCTCCGCCCACATTGCCCGCCCTTTTCTACCCACCTTCAAAAGCCGCATCCCCCCACACCCGGCCGGATCTGTACACGGAGAGCACATCTCACCACACACACTGCCCGCCGTCGGAAGACGCGTCCCCCCCACAGCCGCTCGGATCACAGGTGCAGGTGCAGCTACACACAGCGCACCGCCAGCCGCTGCCAGCTACTTACGTCGCAGCACACAGCTGACGCGGAGCACCACCACCCGCCGCCTGCCATTGCTGCCTAAACTTCCATCCCACCACCAATCTACTACACTGTAAGTACCAATCGCTGCTCAGCTCCCTAACTACCATCCCACCACCAATCTACTACACTGTAAGTACCAAACGCTGCTCAGCTCCCTAACTACCATCCCACCACCAATCTACTACACTGTAAGTACCAAACGCTGCTCAGCTCCCTAACTACCATCCCACCACCAATCTACTACACTGTAAGTACAAACGCTGTTCAGTTCCCTAACTACCGTCCCACCACCAATCTACTACACTGTAAGTACCAATCGCTGCTCAGCTCCCTAACTACCATCCCACCACCAATCTACTACACTGTAAGTACCAAACGCTGTTCAGTTACCTAACTACCATCCCACCACCAATCTACTACACTGTAAGTACCAAACGCTGTTCAGTTCCCTAACTATCATCCCACCACCAATCTACTACACTGTAATTACCAAATGCTGCTCAGCTCCCTAACTACCATCCCACCACCAATCTACTACACTGTAAGTACCAAACGCTGTTCAGCTCCCTAACTACCATCCCACCACCAATCTACTACACTGTAATTACCAAACGCTGTTCAGCTCCCTAACTACCATCCCGCCACCAATCTACTACACTGTAAGTACCAAACGCTGTTCAGTTCCCTAACTACCATCCCACCACCAATCTACTACACTGTAAGTACCAAACGCTGTTCAGCTCCCTAACTACCATCCCGCCACCAATCTACTACACTGTAAGTACCAAACGCTGTTCAGTTCCCTAACTACCATCCCGCCACCAATCTACTACACTGTAAGTACCAAACGCTGTTCAGTTCCCTAACTACCATCCCGCCACCAATCTACTACACTGTAAGTACCAAACGCTGCTCAGCTCCCTAACTACCATCCCGCCACCAATCTACTACACTGTAAGTACCAAACGCTGCTCAGCTCCCTAACTACCATCCCGCCACCAATCTACTACACTGTAAGTACCAAACGCTGCTCAGCTCCCTAACTACCATCCCGCCACCAATCTACTACACTGTAAGTACCAAACGCTGCTCAGCTCCCTAACTACCATCCCGCCACCAATCTACTACACTGTAAGTACCAAACGCTGCTCAGCTCCCTAACTACCATCCCGCCACCAATCTACTACACTGTAAGTACCAAACGCTGCTCAGCTCCCTAACTACCATCCCGCCACCAATCTACTACACTGTAAGTACCAAACGCTGCTCAGCTCCCTAACTACCATCCCGCCACCAATCTACTACACTGTAAGTACCAAACGCTGTTCAGTTCCCTAACTACCATCCCGCCACCAATCTACTACACTGTAAGTACCAAACGCTGTTCAGTTCCCTAACTACCATCCCACCACCAATCTCACACTCACATATTTCTACTTCTCAATGGGGCGAAGCCCCTCACGACGGTGTAAAGAGCGCCTGGAGGGCGCGATGAAACACCTAGTATATATATATATATATATATATATATATATATATATATATATTTGAATGAAAAAAGAAGGGAAATGCAGGGTGTGCTGATAGATGTAATTACAACCACTGAATAAAATGACAATTTATTAATAACAATAAAAAATGCCCTTTGGGCAAAGAATTGACATCACAGTATATGGACAATACACTTCATATAACAAATAGGATGAAATAGTGTCATTGAAGTGGAGATTTCCAATATCGGATGTAATTCCAAACACGTTTTGTCATATGAAATGACTTCATCAGGGGCAATGGAAGTTACAATTCATACATCACAGTTTACTGGATAGGGTCTCCTTTGAAAAGAGGTAAATCTAATGGTGTGTACACACGGTAGATGTGCCTTAAGATCCTATCCAAAATCCGATCAGATAGGATCTTGGATAGGATCTTAAGGCACATCCGATTTGCATCCAATCTTGATTATATAGTGCAGATCTGCAAGGCAGCCAAGACTTTCTGGCTTCCGATACGTGAACGCGCATCGGGATCGGATCGGGATCGCAAGGGTTAAAACCCTTGCGATCTGCATCTGATTCCGATCCGATGTTGACTATATCGTCAACATCGGAAAGGAAATCGGACCGTGTGTACACACTATTACACAGATTTCAGAAAGATGACAATTCTGAAATACCAGGTTGTATTAGACAAGCCACAGGGGGCAGGGTTACAAACGTCTTAATATCAGAACAATCCAGATCACGATATAAATTCAATGACCACTGGCCAATCACTATGCAGAATTATCTACCCACTGATGGTCGAATAGCAGATTTCTTAATATCGGAAAGATCAGGTCACAATAACTCAACAATCACAGGCCATAAAAACTCCACAGTAACCGGATGTGTACAGCAGGGGTCCACAAACTGAAATATATATATATATATATATAGTCCAGTCGTATAGTAAAGCAGTAGACAGAAAAGGCGTCACTCAGGATGTTGGATGATCCACACTTTTCAAAGCCAAGATGATGCTATTAGAATGACAATGGCTGTCTTGCGTTTTATGCCTTTTAGAACTCAAATTGTGGAACAGTTACACTAGGTGATATGGCCACGGCATTGTCAAGGCATCCCACTGCTGAGGGATCCCAGATCCAGAAACAGCTGGACAGCTGGCCATTACTTTAGAAAAACTTAGATTGGATTACAGTCCAAAAAAGGGCTCGGAACTGGTAGTTTGTATCCTGTATTGCAAATCTGAGAAAATACTGCTGTAGGTCTCAGATTGGGACATGTAAATATTCATCTTTTATGTCCAAATATGCTTGGAACTCTCAAGCTTTTAGACCCCAAATCACTGAATGGAGAGAGTCCATCTTGAACCGATATACCCTTAAATGAGGATCTAGGGCCTTTAGGTTTAGAAGCGGACTGACCGAGCTGACCGCCTTGGGTACCATAACAAAACTGGAATAGTTTCCTTGGTTTTGTTGAAGCAGAGGAACCAGAGCTTGAACTCGCTGCTAACACCTAGAATATCTGCTTTTTGGATTCCAACTTTGGTAGGTTCATAGCAATAAACCTAGTGGAAGGTGAGAGAAAAATAATCTTTCTGTATCCTTGAGATAAAAGTATTCTTAGCAAGGAATCCTGGCACAGAACCCTCCATATCTCCTTGAATCATGATAGTTGAGCTCCCACTCTGGGATACTGAAGATGGGGGGTCACCCATCATACCACTCATTTACTAGAAGTCTTTGGTTCTTTTCAGGTTGCAGTATCTGTGGACATGGGGTTTTTAGAAAAAAAATGTGGTCAGCTCCAGTAGCCGACCACAGAACAGTGTTTTCCAGATGCACTATGGCCATGGGAAGCATGTTCAGGGCCACCCGCTGGGCGGATTTGGATGAGAACTTCAGAGGGATGGCAAATGGTCTGGGATGCCTCATTGAGGGGTAGATTTATTAAGCTCTGTGTGGTTTTCATCACCGGCCAATCAGCTCTTACCTGTCATTTTTCAAACCAAGCCTGTAGCTTCACAGGTGGGAGCTGATTGGACGGTGATAAAAACCAGAGACTTTATCACTTCACCGAGCTTAATAAATCTGCCCCTGAGTGGCCAGGACCTCTGTCCGATGTCAAGTTGGTGTATGGCGGGCAGACCTTTGACCCGGGGAGCATGTTCTGAACTCGAGCAATGCTGGGTACCTATGTTAGTATAAACATATAGGATACTACAATATATAAATTAGCTCCCACCACAATTAATTCCTACTGCTGACATATATGTAGGAACTGGTGTGCAGGGATGAAAATGCTGTCTGCCAGAGCATTGCATGACAAGATTTCTTGCTTAGGCTGTAGCTCTAATATGGCTGCTCCATGTGCTGCCAGGCCAAAATACGATACAGGAAGCCCAGAGATGGTGTTATTTCATGGAGCCAAGCGACACCCTCTTATATTTCCACCAGTGTGCACTATAAACCACCTGTCATGCTGCCCAGATCGACACAGACTCCTGGTTAGTCAGGGAGTTGGGTAATACATTACCGTGGGCTGCGGTACCCGGATTATAACAGGGACCAATGTCCCTGCAGCTCCTGACCTGGACTCCAGCCTATGGGCAGCAGCTTGGCAAGGCTAGCTGCCTAGGCAGCAGTATGTACAAAAAATAATTAAAAATAAAAACTTTTCAGAGGATAAGCTCTAAATATGTCTGACTCCCACGGGCACATTTCTAAAACTTTGTTGAAGAGGGCATAGAGGAGAAAAGCCAATCGACAATTTAAAAAGGTCAGAAAATCGCACATTTTGTGCAATAATTCACACTTTCTCACTTGGCGGTAAAAATTCTCATTTTACTCACATCCAGATGTTTTACCATTCTAAAGTATAGAAATTGCTTATTTAATGGCATGTGCAAACACATGTTTGAGGTGTCTAAAAATCGCACTTTTTTCAGACCACGTTCTGATGGGCTAATTTGACAGAGACATGCACAGATCATTGCGATCTGTGCATGGTTCTGGTGTAAAAAAAAAGAGTTAAAATTTTTTATTTTTTTTAAACGGCGTGGGGTCCACCCCTCCTGAACATAACCAGCCCGGGCTCCAAGAGTTGGTCCTGGTTTCATAAAACCATGGGGCAAAACAAATAGGGGTCCCCGCTGGGCCGGCGCCACCACTAGGCAGGACTAGGCATTTGCCTAGGGCGCCGGCCGCTGAGGTACCATAAAGAGGTACCCGAAAGCAGGGAGCGGGGAGCAGGTAAGTCTGTGTGATCCATCCTCCCTCTCCCCTCTCCTATCCCACCCGTGGCATGGTCCCTGCTCCCCCCGCGCCACCTGCTCCCCGCTCCCCGCTGGGGGGATTTCAGCGCGGCACCACCTATGCTCCGGGGGGGGGGAGGGGGGGTAGTATCGCCCGCCGCAGTATCGCCCGCCGCACCCCCCCCCCGTGCCGCAGTATCGTCCGCACCCGTGCCCCCCCCCGGCGGGCGGGCGGCGCACGGTTTTTTGCCTGGGGCGGGTGGGGGCTTGCACCGGCCCTGGGTCCCCAGGATTTAATAAAAACAGCACCAGACTCAATGGCCGGTCCTAGTTCCCGAAATACGGGGGACAAAATGAGTAGGGGTCCCCGTATTTCAAGAACCAGCACCGGGTCCAACCAGCCATCAGGGTAATGCCACAGCCAGGAAGAGACTTTTTATACAAGTCAAAGCATTCAGCCCTCTGACCGGTCAGCATGGGCAGGGGTCCTGGGGAAGTGAGGACCCCCCCAAAGCAGGGGTCCCCCCTCCAGAACTTACCTGCCCATGCTGAAGCCGGGGCTGTCCTCGATGCCCCTGGGCGGTGGGCATCAAGCTAATTATAGTGTAAAAAAAGAATAAACCATTGTGTATTGCTGTGGCATTACAAGTCCCAGCAAGCCAGCACCACATGCAGGGACTTGGAGAACCACAAGTCCCAGCATGTGGGGCAATAAAGGGCCCGCTGGGACTAGTAGTGCCTTAGCAGTACAAATAGTTTAAAAAACCACACAGACACACTTACAGTATAAATTTATTACACACGGAGCCCATACATTCCAACTCACCTGGGGAGCCAGTTAGAAGTCCCCCCTGCATGGGACTCCGGAGAGCGGGGAATAGACGCTTCTATTCAGAGAGGCAGAGGATCTGGGGGCATGACCAACAGCTTTCACAGCGCTGACCATGCCCCTGTAGTGAAGTGAAATGGACTTGAAGCTTCTCCCCTTTTCAGGCAGGTCCTGAGTTCCAACATTTTGAGAGGTATGAGTATATGTGACTGTAAAATATGTTTTAAATGAAAGCAAACATTTTGTTGTTATTGCATTTGGAAATGCATGCTTTCTATTTGAAGTACATTATAAGAGGAAAATGAGTTTAAAACAATTCACATAACCACTTTCCATTGCTCTTTCACACAAATAAAAGGACTAATGTTTTTAACGTTATGACCTTTACAAATAATCATGGCGGATTTGGGGGGGGGACGTGACCCCCTGTCGTTTAGTAATTTATGTTTTGTAAAACTGCTGACCTGATATGACCTGATCATGACCTGATATGACGCCAGACGCTGTCGGGTTTCTCACCTTCTGCCCGTGTGCATACCTCTAATCCTGACCCATGCCAGGAGGGACAGAATGCTCTATTTCTGTACTTCCCTCTTAATGTATGATTGCCGTCACCTGCATTGAACAGGTTACGTGATAAGAAAGGTATTTCCACACAGCTGATGGCAGTCATACATTAAGAGGGAAGTCCTGGAATAGAGCATCGGGTTCATCCTGGAGAGGATCATGTTCGGAGGTATGCATGTGGGTGACGTCATGATGCTGTGTCGCCTGCGCATCTGCCACAGAGGGAAGAGCAGTGCTGGGAGGAGATGTAGGTGAGGCAGGCTTCTGCGGCGCTGAAAAAGGGGAGAGCCAGGAGCCGCAGCACTGAGCAGCAGCCTCAGAGGGCCCGAGCTGTGAGAATCGTGCTCTCTGAGTCCGCTCCCGCCAGTGATGACCAGTGATAACAACAGGGCTAGAGGAGGAGGCCCGGGGTGGTGAATCTTACTGTGTCAGCAGCACTACAGGGGGGCTTCTGTGGGCACAACAGGGGACATGTGTGTCAGCAGCACCACTACTGGGGGCACTCTGTGTCTTCAGCACCACTATTGGGGGCATTTTGTGTCGGCAGCACCACTATTGAGGGCATTCTGTGTCGGCAGCACCACTATTGCGGGCATTCTGTGTATAAGTGGCACCTCAGGGAGCATTCTGCGATTAACACTATTATGGCCATTATGTGTATCCTGCAGTAGTCTGGGCATTATGTATATATGGCATTATTGTGGGCATTATTTATAAGCAGCATTACTGTGAACTAATGTGCACTACTACTGTTGGCATTATGTGTCTAAGGGTCATTAATGTGTGGCGTAATGTGTATAAGGAGTACTACTATCCGAAGAAACATAAATAATGGACTCTATTGTGTGGTGTAACATGAATAAGGGTCACTAGCGTGTGTGAATAAGAAGCACTACATGGTGTAATGTAAATAACGTTGTGCAACTGTGTGGCATAATTTTAGAACACACTCCTTGTGAGAATACATCCCTTTCTTTGTGGAACATGGCTCTGGCTTTGAAGGTAGGGCAAAAATTAGTAGTTTGCAGGGGATGCCCAACACCCTTGCACCAGCCCTGGTGAGGAGGTTGGTATGGATGAGGGTGAATGACTGCTATCTTATGTCCCCGCCTGCATTCATTCATGCTACATGTCTGTTTGTAACTTTGAGGACTAGGATGTGTAGTGGGCATTATGGCATGTGCCATAAGGTGTAGGGGGCAATATGGAGTATGCCATAATGTGTAGGGGGCATTATGGAGTGTGGCATAATGTGTAGTGGGCATTATGGCATATGGCATAATGTGTAGTGGGCATTATGACAGATGGCATATGTAACGAACATTATGGAATGCGGCACAATGTGTAATGGGCATTATGGCATGTGGCCTAATGTGTAATGGGCATTACGGTTTGTGGCATAATGTGTAATGGGCATAATGGTTTGTGGCATAATTTGTATGAATCATTATGGCGTGGGGCATAATATGTCATGGGCATTACGGTTTGTGACATAATGTTCAAGATTCATTTTGGTGTGTGGCATAATGTGGCCATACCCCTATTTTCATGTAACCACTCCTCTAGTTTTATTTAACCACACCTCCTCACACCACGTGACCACACACACTTTTGAGCACTCGCTATTAGTACGACTAAAAATGTATTTCTACTTGCCCCACTGGGTACAGCATTCCCTTTTGAGGCCACAACCATGTTTTATTAGGCCATACACCCTTTACTAGAAACCTGCTCATACAACAACACCCCCTTTATTAATTGTGGTACCCCCCTTTATTAATTATGGTGCCCCCCCCCCCTGTCATTTTTTCCTGGATCCGCCCCTGCAAATAATTATTATGTAAACATACATTTCTGATAGCTATTCAGTTTAAATTTAGCAAACATTTCTATATTTGAGGTATTTTTTTAAATTGTCCTAATTCTTCTTAATCTTTCACTTGGAAGGAGCTTGAACTAAGGAGGTGATGTCATTAACAAGCCAGGCTTTTAGATATCAGCTCAGTCTTCCCCTCAGTTCACTTGACTTACACTTCCTGTTTGTAAACTAAGAAGCTGAATGACTAAAAATAGCCTCACAGTGAAGTTTAATAGAATGTCTGCTTTGTGAAGATTCCATTGGAAAAAATAAATAAAAAATATATTGGGTACCTGAGCAGATTGCTTTTGTGGCTTTCTGATAATGGATATGCTGTTTCATTTAATAGATGTTTCATTTTGGTTTTCACGTACCTATTTCCAGAAACAAACATGAATTGTTACACAAATGTCAGACAAAAAAAAAGTTGTTAATGAGGGGAAAGGGGAACTTCGAATATGCACTAGTGTTTATATGGAATTTATTAATGTACTCCAATTATAATTAGTACAGTATATCAATATTATTTCAACAAAGCAGGGGTGCTGCCATGGACAATAAATTTGGATCAGAATACAAAAGAAAGAAAAGAATTGTCTTTTTTGCTGGCGCACTAATAAGAAGAGAGTTTGTAAATGTGTTAAGTGTTTCGGATAAAATGTTTATTTTATTATTTAGTGAAGTATTAAATAATAAAAAATAAATTTTACCCTTAACACTTAACACATTTACAAACTCTCTTCTTTATTAGTGCACCAGAAAAAAAATAAGAATTTGTTTGGTTAATTTTTAAATGCATTTATGCACACTCAAGCACTCAAGGGGAAATATACTAAGATTGGAATTCTATTTCACATGAGGATATCTATTATCTTCTAGAAGGTGCTAAATAAATATGTCGATTCTGATTGGTTTCCTATACAGTGGCATAACTATAGAGGGTGCAGGGGATGCAGCTGCTATGGGGCCCGGAGGTTGGGGGGCAGGGGGTCCAGAGCCCAGCAGATGATCCACTGCACTGTGTCAAAGTGTGTCCCCCTGTGAACGCCTGCTGCTGGCACATGTGAATGGGAGGCTCCCGCTCCCGTCCTTGGCACAGATTACACCGTCACCAACCCACCTGGAGCCAGTGGCGTAATGAAAATTTTTGCTCCCCCCCGCCGGGACAATTTCGCGCGTCCCCCCCCCGATAATTTTGCCGCTGCCCCCCGCAGGGGTCCATTCGGCGCGGAGGTACCTGTATTCATTTCAGGGAGAGCCTGGAGGTCCCTGCGCCTGCGGCGCTGAGTAGGATGTTGCCGGCCGGGGTCCCTGCAGTGAAGTGGAAATAACGCGCTATCTCCGCCGGAGATAGCGCGTTATTTCCACTTCACTGCAGGGACCCCGGCCGGCAACATCCTACTCAGCGCCGCAGGCGCAGGGACCTCCAGGCTCTCCCTGCCTGAATATAGGTACCTCCGCGCCGCACGGACCCCCCTGCCAGCTCCCCGCTGCACCCACAAGCAGTGGGGAGCTGGCTGAGAAAAAATAGCGCCCGCAGACACCCGGCGCCTCCCCGCCACCGCGGGGGCTGCGTCCTTATAGTTACGCCAGTGCCTGGAGCTGTGATGGTGTTGATTGTGACGAGTCCCAGCGGAGGGGTTTGGTGGCTCCCCCCCACTCTCGAACCCCCCCACAGATCGTGTTAAGAACCAGCAGGGGGAAGTTGGCCGTGATGACACCCAGTGAGGTATCATGACCTGGTGGCTCCCCCCACCCTGTCCCGGCGCCTGTCATTATGAGATCCAGCGGGGGGAGCAGGACCTGACAGCCCACCCCAGCCGTGATGAGATCCAGCTGGGGACCAGGACCTGGCGGCTTCCTCCCCCGGCATCTGTCATGATGAGACACAGGAAGGGCAGGACTTGGTGGCTTCCCTCTCTGTCACTCCCTTCGACAATATTATTTTCAACAGCAGCAGCAGCCGAATCTGAGCGGCTGCAATGTGCGTGAGTCGTGACCGCTGACAAGCAAATAACAGGTCAGTGCTGCCACCCCCCATCCCTAGCCCAGTGCCCCCCCATCTAGCCAGCTGCCCTAGCCCAGTGCCCCCTATCTAGTAGTAGTAGTATGTTTATTTATAAGGCGTCACAAAGTGTCCGCAGCGCCGTACATAGCAAACAAAAAACAAATTACGAGGTAACGTACAGGGTGTGTTGAAAAATACAGTATAAATAGGGGTATAACTGGTAGAACTACAATCAGCATCAGTTCAGAAGTAGGTGTCAAAATTGTCGAGGAGACTGAGGATGAAGTAGAGGAAGGGAAGAACAGGACCGGAGCACAGGTGAGGTAAAGAGGTAGGGTGAGTACGTGAGAAAGAAGGACCCTACTCATAAGAGTTAACATACTAAAAGGAGGTGGGTGGAAAAACAATAGGAAAGTAGGAACGGATTGGAACGGAGGCAGGATAGGAGGATCAAAAGAGGTTAGGAGGAGGGATAGGCTAGTCGAAAAAAGTGGGTTTTGAGGGAGCGCTTGAAGGAGGTAAGGGAATCAGAAAGCCTGATGGGTGGTGGGAGGTTGTTCCAGTGCAGGGGGGCAGCGCAAGAGTGAAGAGGACGGGAGGGAGTGTGGATAGAGATCAGTGAAGAGAGGTAAGGAGCGGTGGAGGAGGAGAGAGCCTTGTAGGTGGTGGTGAGGAGTTTAATGAGAACTCGGAAGGGAATGGGGAGCCAGTGAAGAGATAGACAGAGGGGGAGGCAGAGGTAGAGCGGCGGGAGAGGAAGATGAGCCTAGCAGCAGCGTTAAGAATGGATTGGAGAGGTGCGAGGCGGGTGAGAGGTAGCCCAGAGAGAAGGATGTTGCAGTAGTCAAGGCTGGAGATGACAAGAGAGTGAATGAGAATTTTGGTCACGTCAGTGGAGAGGAATGGTCTGATGCGTGAGATGTTGCGTAGGTGAATGCGGCAAGACTGTGAGAGCACGAATGTGGGGGGTGAAAGAGAGGGAGGAGTCAATTATGACACAGAGGCAGCGCGTTTGGTCGGTGGAGGTGATCTCTGTTTCACCAATGCTGATGGAGATAGTGGGAGAAGAGGGGATGTTCGGGGATTGGAAGATTAGAAGTTCAGTTTGAGCCATGTTTAGTTTCAGGAAGCGTTGGGTCATCCAGGCTGAGATGGCCGTGAGGCATTCGGAGACCTTGGACAGGAGTGATGGGGATAGGTCGGGGGAGGAGAGATAGATTAGGGTATCATCAGCATAAAGGTGGTAATGAAAACCATAGGAGCTGATGAGGGTGCCCAGAGAGGTGGTGTAGAGGGAGAAGAGGAGAGGGCCAAGGACTGACCCTTGGGGAACACCGACTGGCTGCGGGGTAGTAGGAGAGGAGGAGCTCGGAGTGGAGACGGAGAAGGAGTGATCGGAGAGGTATGAGGTGAACCAGGAGAAGACCGTGCCAGTGATGCCAAAGGAGCGGAGGGTGTTGAGCAGTAGAGGGTGGTCAACAATGTCAAAGGCAGCCGACAGATCAAGCTGGATGAGGATAGAGAAGAGGCCTTTGGATTTAGCCGATAGTAGATCGTTAATGACTTTGGTCAGGGCAGTTTCAGTGGAATGTAAAGGGCGGAACCCAGATTGGAGGGGGTCTAGAATGGAGTTGGCAGTAAGGTGGCTTAGGAGACGATTATAGGTCAGACGTTCTAGGAGTTTGGAGGCAAAAGGGAGGAGGGAGATGGGCCTGTAGTTGGATGAAGAGTTGGGGTCCAGATTTGTTTTTTTTGAGAATCGGGGAGACAAGAGCGTGTTTGAACGAGGAAAGATGAAAGAGGTGAGCCAGGTGAGAGCAGACTGACGGACTGAGACGACGGATAATATTGGAGGGGATAGGATCGAACGGGCAGGTGGAGGGAGAAGCGGATTGACGGATAGAGTGGACTTCAGCGGCAGTTGTGGGGTAAAATGAGGACAGGGGTTGGAAGGAGGGGAGTGGAGATGTAGGAGGGGAGGATGGAGATGGTGAGGTCATGGCAGCAGTGATGGGAGTCCTGAGAGAGGAGATTTTGGTTGAAAAGTAGGTAGCAAAATCAGCGGCTACGATGGAGGACGGAAGAGCTGGAGGAGGGGGGGAGAGCAAGGAGTTGAAGGTGGCGAAGAGCCTGCGGGGATTGGATGATTGGGAAAGGATGAGGGACTTAAAGTAGGATTCCTTGGCCAGAGCAAGGGCAGAGCTGAAGGAGGAAAGAATTAATTTGAAATGGAGATAATCCGCGTTGGATCGTGATTTCTTCCAGAAGCGCTTAGCAGTGAGAGAGCACTTTTTAAGGAATCGGGTGATAGGCGAGTGCCATGGTTGGGGGTTGGAGCATCGAAGGGGGATAGAGGAGGGAGGGCAGTCAGAGTCCCCAGCCCAGTGTCCCCCCATCTGGCCAGCTGGCCCCAGCCCAGTGTCCCCCCCCATTTAGCCAGCTGGCCCCAATCCAGTGTCCCCCCATCAAGCCCGCTGGCCCCAGCCCAGTGCCCCCAGCCCAGTGTACCCCCATCTAGCCAGCCGGCCCCAGTCCAGTGTCCCCTCATTCAGACAGCCAGCCCCAGCCCAGTGTCCCCCCATCTAGCCAGCTTTCATCGCCACCCCCCCCATCTAGCCAGCCATCCCCATCCCAGTGCCCCCATCTAACCAACCATCCTTCTTTTCCATCCTGGTGGTCCCCACCATCCCTGTGTCTCTCATTCTGCCACCTTGCCTCCCTTTTCCAGACTGGTGGCTAACTGCCCACATCTCACTGCCCTCCACTTATCCTCTATCCAGTACAGTTAGCGTACCCCCCACAGAGAGTCCCCCCTTTTGCAGACTGGTGATTGCCCCTCCCAGTAGAGTGACCCTACCTGCTCAAAGACCCCCCATGTGACTTGCACTCCACTTACTAAATTTGTCTGCACATAGTTTAACATAGGGAAGGAAGATGACCGGTTGTGGGGATGCCCGTAGTCAGAATACCAACACTGGCATCCCAATGGATGGAATCACAACAGTAGGTATACTTACTCCTCCCCATATCCTTAACCATCTTCCTGCATACCCTAAACCCTCTGCGTAAGCTTTTCCAGTCTCCATACTACCTGGTCTTGCCTTCTACTGTGTCATATCCCCCCTACCCATCTATTATTTTGACCCCAACACCCCCTTCCTATTCTGGCAGAGTGCTGGGGGAGGGGGGGCTTTTAAAATTTAGCTATGGGGCCCAAACAGGTCTGGTTACGCCCCTGTTCCTATAGCAACATCCCATGAAATAGAACTCCCATCTTAGTAAATTTCCCTCACGGTGAGAGTCATAAGAGGGGGCTGGGGAGAGACATGGGGATGCATACAAAGAGTGGGACATTGAGAGACACAGAAGGGGAGATGACATGGAGAGGGAGCCTGAAGGACACAGCTGGGCAGACTGAGAAGAGCCACAGAGGGGGATGCTATGAGGCACAAGGGAGGGAAGCTGACAAATGGGGAGATGCTATGAGGCACAGGGGAGGGAGGCTGACACAGAGGGGGATGCTATGAGGCACAGGGAAGGGAGTCTGACCCAGTGGGGGATGCTATGAGGCACAGGGGTGGGAGGCTGACAAAGAAGGGGATGCTATGAGGCACAGGGGAGGGACGCTGACAAAGGGGGGGATGCTTTGAGGCACAGGGGAGGGAGGCTGACACAGAGGGGGGTGCTATGAGGCACATGGGATGGAGGCTGACACAGAGGGGGATGCTATGAGGCACAAGGGAGGGAGGCTGAACCAGAGGGGGATTCTATGAGGCACAGGGGAGGGAGGCTGACAAAGAGGTGGATGCTATGAGGCACAGGGGAGGGAGGCTGACACAGAGGGGGATGCTATGAGACACAGGGGAGGGAGGCTCACACAGAGGGGGATGCTATGAGGCACAGGGGAGGGAGTCTGACAAAGAGGGAATTGCTATAAGGCACAGGGGAGGGAGGCTGACACAGAGGGGGATGCTATGACACACAGGGGAGGGAGGCTCACCCAGAGGGGGATGCTATGAGGCACATGGGAGGGAGGCTGACAAAGAGGGGGATGCTATGAGGCACAGGGGAAGGAGGCTGACAAAGAGGGGGATGCTATGAGGCACAGGGGAGGCTGACACAGAGGGGGATGCTATGAGGCACAGGGAAGGGAGGCTGACACAGAGGGGGATGCTATGAGGCACAGGGAAGGGAGGATGACACAGAGGGGGGTGCTATGAGGCACAGGGGAGGCTGACACAGAGGGGGTGCTATGAGGCACAGGGGAGAGAGGCTGACACAGAGGGGGATGCTATGAGGCACAGGGGAGGGAGGCTGATACAGAGGGGGATGCAATGAGGCACAGGGGAGGGAGGCTGACAAAGGGGGGATGCTTTGAGGCACAGGGGAGGGAGGCTGACACAGAGGGGGATGCTATGAGGCACATGGGATGGAGGCTGACACAGAGGGGGATGCTATGAGGCACAGGGGAGGAAGGCTGACACAGAGGGGGATGCTATGAGGCACAGGGGAAGGGAGGCTGACACAGAGGGTGATGCTATGAGGCACAGGGGAGGGAGGCTGACACAGAGGGGGATGCTATGAGGCACAGGGGAGGGAGGCTGACACAGAGGGGGGTGCTATGAGGCACAGGGGAGAGAGGCTGACACAGAGGGGGATGCTCATGCAGACAGCATCTATTCCCAGCTCTGCAGAACTGGGCAGGGGGGGGACTCCAAACTGCCCCCTTCCCCCACCATGAGACACTGCTGGCCCTGGGCAGGACCATCCTAAAAAACGGGATGGTCCCGTGAAGAAAAGCGGGACAGTATATGGGCCCCCTCAGTGAAAAGCATTTATAACAACCAGTGCATCAGGTGAATTAAGAGTCTTCTGCAATATCAGTGAACATTGGAGTGCCAATTTATGAGATATAAAGGGTGAAATTTAATAGGATGAGAGATTCAGAAAGTGAGAGATTTGATAAGAAATCGCCAGTTTTTTTTTTAACACGGCAAACATTTACACTTCAAAATAAAACTGGCTTTGCAGTGTAAATGATTGCCGCTTTAAAAGAACTGGAGATTTCTTACCAAAGCTCTCACTTTCTTAATCTCTCGTCCTATTATATTTCCCCCAGAGAGTTGAAAAAGCTTTAGCAAACAAGGTAAAAACAAACACAACCCTCCAAATACTAGGGCACTTCACTGCCGCAAGCCACTAGCCAACAGGGAGGAGAGAATTTCATGCTAAGAATTCTATACTGTAGTTATTGTTTAAACAAAGCACATTAAAACACTGTTTAATTTATGCCCATGTATCACATCAATTTTCTTCATTCCAGTTCAAGGTATAACCAGAAAAACAAATTGCAAATAAAAATATCTTACCGTTTATAAAACATACACTGCGTGATTATTTTGCTGTTCTTTGTATTGTGCCCACAGATGACTACATTATATTTAAATCCCCATGTGAATAACACATACAAATCAAAACACATTGTTGTTGTATGTTTATAAATGAATTCAAATCACAATGAAAAAATATATTAGCACAAACAATTGTACAGATACAATAATTAGATGATGCATTGGATCCTGAAAGAAGAAGGCTGTATTACCACAAAGATGCATGCAGTGAAGTGAACGAGTAATAGAATATGTATTTATGCACCATTTAGAAAGGTAATGTATCTAGAACTGACAAGGGTAAGTAAGAGAAGTAGATGGTGTAAACTATAGGATTAATCTGTATGCTTTAAACAATGGCATGTTGAGGTAGAAGCCACAAGAATACATGATAGATATGAATCCAGAGGCACATATGACAGCCGGGTTACATCGTATATATTTCAGTGTGATAAGCACTATGGGCCTTATTCTGGTTCACTTTTAGAGGCAAATTCCTTCTCAAATGGACAAAAACATGTGCACTGCAGGTGGGGCAGAAGTACTGTAACATGTGCAGAGAGATTTAGATTTGGGTGAGTTATTTTGTTTCTGTGCAGGGTAAATACTGATTGCTTTATTTCTACACTGCAATATAGATCTCACTTTGAAGAAAAACCCCACCCAAATCTAACTCTCTCTGCACATGTTATATCTGCCCCCCCCCCCCCTGCAGTGCACATGGCTTTGTCCATTTGAGAAGGAATTTACCTCTAAGAGTGAACCAGAATAAGGCCCTATGTTGTATGAAGGTCAGACAAGTAATTCAGATGTACATAACTCCACAGACTGAGGAGGTTGTTAACCCTTTGAGTGCCAACATCTCTGTGTAGCTCACATTTGTTAAAAAATTTAGTGTAAAAAAAGATTATATTTCATGTATAAGGTAAACATTACAGGGCATTATGATGAGTAAAAATGTTTGCTTCGCATATTTTGCATATTTCGCATATTTCCCACCAATTTTGCTAAAGTCACTTGGCACTCAAAGGGTAAGAGAAGGACTTGCACATGTGAGACTAAATTTTGATTTTGCCATCAAACATAAGTTGAAAGTATTAATGTTCTTGTTTTGGTATTTTTGCATCAATGGAATTAGTGTTATCTATACAGACTTCACAGGATGAGCATTGATCGTCCTTCATAGATGTGACTGATTATTTCTCAGGTTTCCATTCCTTGGAGATTGTTCTAGCAACAGAGTCACAAAAAGGATGTGAGGGGTGCAGGACACATTTGGCAGGGCAGCCTGAATCTTTGGAGACAGTCATGTAACTATGAAGGGGGGTGGCTTGTCATGAGACCATGATCCCATAGAGACATAAACAGGGACTTCAATAAGGGCCCACCCTTACCCACCAATCTCCTTCCCTCTAGATTGTAAGCTCCTTAGAGAAAGGCCCTCTTCCCTCCTGTTCTCACAGCCGTCTTCTCTCACATTTCAATTACAGAACTAAAATATAAAAATAATTCTTCTTAAACGGACCTTGCAGACTGCATAAGAAATCCTGTTAGAAAGCGCGGTCAAGCAAAATAATTTAAACCAAGTTGTTTTAATCAGTAAATATGCAATGTCTATTTCATAATTATTCTCCTAAACGTGATCATACACAATAATAAGATATACATATACAGACAAAATATTCAAATAAAAATAAATATAGAAATTTAAAATAATAAATAATAATAATAATATATATATAAAAAACAATTGCATACAATATACATACACTAATGGTCTGTGTAAAAATGAATGCCGCTGGAATCAACTTTGGTGTATCAGTCTCATATTAATGAAACAATTTTGGAGAAGATATGAGGCTTTTTTGGCTGGATGCTAGAATTTAGTGTCTCATGTATGAGGCGTATATGATACAGTCTCGTTTATCTTGATGTATAAAGTAATGAACGCTATATTTGCATCTCTTCATACTTATAATTGTTCATCTCTTCCAACTGCCACCTGACCTTGGAAATTCAAGGACAACTTCTTTGCTTCCCTAGATCTCAGCTATATTGTGTACTGAGAATTGTGGTACTACTGTTACATGAACATGTTTATGTACCCTGTATTGTTCTAATGTGGGCCATATGTGTGGTGCTGTAAACCACTTGACGCCTTATAACACATTGGGGGGTGTATTGGCCAGTGATAAACGCTGCTGCCGCCACCTGAGTTTACTTAGTTGACCTCTTATCGAGAAATAAACTTTATAATCTAATAGCACTGCAAAGATGCACTGAACATTTTCTGGTGTCCATGAATAAAGAGAATATCAGTATCCAAATACATTGATGCTTTTCACCTTGACAATTGGCTGTCATCAATGCTAAATATTTACAAAGAAGCCTTGATTATCCACCACACCAAGATTTCTGCCAGGATGCATGGGTTCATGCAACAAGGTGATGTGGTGGGCGTTTCTTTTCATTATTGGTGACAGGTTCACTTGCTAACATTTGCAGCTCCGTAGCCTAGGGAATCACAATTACACATACAAACAGGAAGTAGGCCCACAGACGCTGCTATTGCTCAAAGGATGACTGGAACCCTATTGGGAAACAAGTAAGTAATGTAAGAAAAGGTGAGCTGAGTGTCAGTCCACAATAATCATTCATAAAGCTAAAATAATTCTTAAATGCGCATAAAGCAAGTTTGCCAACAAGGAACCTGAGATGCTGCAACAGGATGGTAGAACTAATTTAAAGCTGTGTACACAATTAGCAGTACATCTGATGTAACAATATAGCTGGGCGTATGTAATGAATGATGTATTGTGCGACTGCATTACAATGCATTTTGTTGTTTGCTGGATCATCCCATTGGGCATGTTGCATCCCGGTGGGATAACCTGGAAAAAAACCTGCATGATTCCACAGTAGTGAGCTCCCGGATCCCTTCCAGAACCACACATGGCTGCCACTTCCCCCTGATCTGATGGGCCAATGGCAACCTCCTGTCCAGAGGGTTCAGTGGCAGCCTCCTGTCCTGAGGTTTCAGTGGTCTCCTCTTGTCTGCCGATTATTCATATGTATCCCATAAGAACATTGACACAGGCAGGAAAGGGTACGCATATTACTGGAGAGGTCTAATCACCTCTAGATTATTTCTTTCTTTCATAAACCTTTAGGCAATGCATCCCCACACCACACTAAAACCCTGTTTTGCTTTTCAGCTGTTAAAAAATCTGGCCACTCCGATTCATTTATATACTTAGCCTCTGCTGACGTGCTTTTGCTGGAAATGGGCCACATTATATGACCGCATTCACCTCTGTCTGGAGATTGTTTCTTTATGTAAATGCTGGCTTATTTATCTCTTTCAGAGAAAAGCTTTTCAATAGGCAAGATCCAAGCCCTCCTGAGTCCAGCTCACAGGGTGTGCTTTGTCTCTATGCACTTAACAGAAATGATTTAAGTATTAGCCGGAAATATTTATTCCAATGGTCATATATAAATAGTCCACTAAATAAGCCGCTTGTAGGATTGTAGATCTCCTAATGGGTAATATCTGGTAAAGAAAGCAACATATACAGGAATATACTCTAAGGGCCTTATTCTAGTTCACTCTTAGAGGCAAATTCCTTCTCAAATGGACAAAACCATGGGTGCTGTAGGGGGGCAGATGTAACATGTGCAGATAGCTAAATACCCTAGACATCAGACAATAAAAATAATTACGGGACCCCAGCAAGTGACTGCAGAATGTCATCACATCACATGTGTAGTCAGCAGACAGCACATACATGGCAGCATTGTGGAGGCACAGAGTGATGGGAGGAGTCTAAACTTACAGACAATGCAATAGATCTATCAGACTCCTTGTATTATTGACTGAGATTAGAAAAGTCATCAGCTTGATGGTCAGCAACATCGAGTCCGACCCCATGCTGAGAAGGTCGGGACCCACTTTGGGGTCAGGACCCACAGTTTGAGAACCGCTGCCCTAGATTGATTAATGAAATTAACCAGGATCTCGATAGATAGACGAAACAAACTATTTCATTAACGGGGAGAGCAAATGCACTAAAAATGAATGTGCTTCCGCGTATATTATATCTTTTTCAGGCCCTACTAATAATGATACCAACAAAAGTCTTCTCTAACATCCATAAATCATTTACCTGAGTTTTATGGGCAGGAAAAAAAGCCAGAGTCTGACTGAAAACATTACAAAACAATACAAAAGAGGGAGGTCTTGGAGTTCCAGATTTAAAACTGTATTTTTATGCAGTTTTGTGGCATTCGGGCAGGGACACACGAAGATGGGTCCAGTTGGAATCTGAGTGGATGCAAATGCACTCAATATCTACCCTGCTTTAAATACCACATAAACAACGCCCTACAAATATACAAAGCTCTCCAGCTATATTATTCACATTAAAGTTATGGGACAGGCAAACAAAATTACCTTAATTAATATCTAAACACCCCCCCCCCCCCCCCAGCTCTAACCCCGATATGGGATAATCCGGACTTCCCAGGCGGTGAAGAAAGACATCTCTTTAAACACTGGATCTGTAACAATTTGCTCTTTATTAATGATATAGCCCCAACGTATTTATTTCCATCCTTTAAAGACTTACAACTAAAATATAATATTCCTACTCAATGTTTACATCAATTCCTCCAACTACATAGTTTTTACATACAGATGGAGCGCCTCTCGCTATTGCTCCGCCAGCGCCAGAATCTGGCTGCTGGCGATCGCCGGCGGAGAGGCGCCCCATCTGACTGAGACGCGCGTGCGTCTCACACGCACACGCGTCTCAGTTTCCCGTCGGTGGGGGGACGGGAACCCTGTCCGTCTCCGCTTCAAGGAGATGGACAGGGTTGGGGGGGGGGGCGGCAAGGTGGCGGGGACTCGGCGTGACCCTCGGCGAGGTGGCGGGGACCCGGGGGGAGCCCCGTTGTAAGGCGACGCGCGCGCATCTCGTGCGCGTGCATCCCCTTATGGGGGATGGCGGCTGGCAAATCTTCCGCCATCCCCTGCAATAGCGAGAGGCGCTCCATCTGTAGCAAGTTATGGTACACAGATCCAAATATCTAAGTAACCCCCTAAAACTATAATGTCCTGTATCCACAACGTCCCCCGGCCCTGGAGGCGGAGTTGGAGCAGGGGGACGTTGTGGATACAGGACGTAGGAGAAACGTAACCCAGGCAACCAACCTATATATGCTTCTTAAAATAAGAATATGTATGAAGTTCCATGTACTGTATAATATGAAAAACTTTTTCAACAAAATGTTTATAAAAAAAAAGAAAAATAATTAGATTTGGGTGAGTTATTTCGTTTCTGTGCAGGGTAAATACTGACTGCTTTATTTTTACACTGCAATATAGATCTCACTTTGAAGAAAATCCCCACCCAAATCTAACTCTATCTGTACATGTTATATGTGCCCCACCTGCAGTGCACATGGTTTTGTCCATTTGAGAAGGAATTTGCCTCTAAGAGTGAACTAGAATAAGGCCCTAAGTGTAAAATAATTGAAAGCCAATGAAGATTTCCATCACCACAGAGACATATGACTGCTGATGTTTACTATGTGTCAAATGTTTATATGTGCATTTGTCATGACTGAAAATAGCAGTGCCTTCCGGGGTCTAGGTCATTCCTGTTTTTACCTAATCCCCAAGCAATGCTCCTGATTTACATCAGTAATATCAATCTATACACTAAGGGGGTGATTCATGTTGGCTCGCACAGCACATTTGGTTTGCTAATGGACAAAACCATGTACACTGCAGAGTGGCTCCAGGCACGACTACCGCCGTGCAGCGTCCGGCACCATCTGCCATAATGGGGCGTGCGCATGTCAAGATGCTCTAACGTCCCAAGCGTTTGTGAAATGCTCAAACCTCCATGTCCTGTCCCCGTCCACCAGATCGCCATCTGCCAGAAACCTGCAGACGGAGGTCTGGTGGAAACAACGAGAGAGAGATCTGTAACATGTGCAGAGAGAGTTAGATTTGGGTGGGGTGTGTACTTCAAACTGATATCTATATTGCAGTGTAAAAATAAAGCAGCCAGTATTTACCCTGCACAGAACCAAAATAACTCACCAATATCTAACTCTTTCTGTACATGTTACATCTTCCCCACCTGCAGCAAAAATGGTTTTGTCCATTGGGAAACCAAAGCTGTACAAGCCAACCTGAATCACCCCCTCATTTCAGTCACTGATGTGTCCAGGCAGTATAATGATAACGAATGTTCCAATATACCAGCTGATTGTAAACAGAGACTGCCCTTAAACAAGTCAAGGAGTTACACCCTCATTTATAACACATACATTGTAAATACAATAAATATGTCAGTTGGTCTTGGTGCAACAACACAAATAATATTAATAAGTTCCACTAGTCCCTGAGGAGATTAATCAGCTGATCAAAATATTCATATAAGTAAACCTAGAGAAAATAGCAGCCTGGTCCTGTAAAGAAAGGATGTGAGTATCAGCGCCGGCTGTACAGTAATGATTTGAACATTTTTTTTCTAAATATATATAATTTATTATAACATAAAATTATTAGATATAGTGCATATAAAATACTTTTTTGACTGGGTGACTAAAGTAATAGATCAAGGTGGGTCTGTAGATGTAGCTTATCTAGACTTTAGTAAAGCTTTTGACACTGTCCCACATCGCAGATTTCTAAATAAGCTTGGGATTGGATTTTAAGATAGTTGAATGGATAAGAGCGTGGTTGCAGGACAGAAAACAGAGAGTTGTAGTAAACGGAGTACAGTCAAAGGAGGGAAAGGTTACAAGTGGAGTACCCCAGGGATCTGTACTTGGACCAGTGCTTTTTAATATCTTTATTGGTGATATTGCAAATGGAATTGAGGGTAAAATGTGCCTTTTTGCCGATGACACAAAGGTATGCAACAGGTTAGGCACACCAGGAGAGGTAAAACAAATGATTGATGATCTAGGTAGATTAGAGGAATGGTCAAGAGCATGGCAAGTACAGTTTAATGCCAAAAAATGCAAAATCATGCACTTGGGTCTCAAAAACCCTAGACTAAAATAGTATAAATGGCACTATAATGGAAACAGAGGAAGAGAGGGATCTAGGTGTCACTATTTCAGGGAATTTAAAGGCAGGTAGGCAATGTAACAAAGCAATGAAGAAGGCAAGTCAGATGCTTGGTTGCATAGGGAGAAGTATCAGCAGTAGAAAGAAAAAAGTAATAATGCCACTGTATAGGTCATTGGTACTATTCTGACTCAATAACCAGGCTGTAAATGTAAGGCCTTTAAGACAGTTCATCTGTGTATGTCTATAGTGAACCAGTACTTACACCAGGAGACTTTGTCAGACAGTGTCAACTCAACTGAAGAGGCATGTGTGAAGAATCCAGATGAGGGTTTATTTCAAGCTGATATTCTTGTAATAATGCACAAAAACAGTAGGTGAAAAGATAATAATTTGCCAGAGCTCAACAGGAATCAACTGAAGGTTAAGATGGCAGACATACAATGAGATAGAGATGGGAAGAAGGCAGGGCTAATGACATCAGAGCCCTACAGGAACAAGGAAGGACAATTTTCACAAGATGCAAAGCTTGCAATAGTAACATGACAGTAACTGAACAGCATATAAAGACACATACTTCGTGGGACATGACACTCCCCGTCTGAAATCTTTAGATTTCACGATAATTCAAACATAATAAAGTCATTTGGTGAAGTGCAGAATTGATCTTGAGACCTGTAAACAAAGAGAACCTGCAACAATAACAGATAATGATAAGAAAACATTTAGTCTAAATCTTGTGACTGAAGTCCCAAGTGTCAAACCCATCTTCAGATTGGGGAAGTCGCAACTTGCAAACACTTCCACCAACCCACACTGTAATCCAAATAATTAGGTGTCAATGGTATGATAGCTGGAAGTTTGTAGTAAATTTCTTCCTATGATTAGCTGAATCTAGTAGCCAAGTTCGTCTTTATGTGACATCTTCCTTTGGGAGAAGAAGCACTAATTCACAAATTGGACGGAAGAAAACTCGGACAGAACCTCCTTTGGTCACTTTGACTTCCACTTTACGAGTCTTTCCATCGTCGCTTGGGATAACCTTGGTGATAAGTCCCATTGGCCAGTCATTGCGATGAGCCTCTTTGTCCATTAAGAGGACGAGGTCACCGATCTGGAGGTTGAGTTTTGACATCTGCCATTTATGACAACTTTGAAGCATGTGCAGATACTCCGTCTTCCAAAAACACATTGGACAGGTGTTGAACCTGTTTCCACTGACGCCTGTAGATGTCATTGTGGTCTAAGATTTCAGAAGGAATTAAAGCAGCTCCAGTCTTATTGGATTTTGCTATATGACCGTCCACTCTTAGCAATTTGTGACAATCCATTCCTGGGTTCAGTTCAAGGAGTGCACTGTTCTCGGATAGGGTGGCTCCCTTTGTGATCTTATCAATTTCTTGACAGTATACTTCTTGTTGTACACACTGAATGAGAAACTCCTCTGCATGTTCAGGGTCTGCAACTGTTTGTTGTAGATTGTTTGGTAGTTTCACTCTTGGCAGGCGGAAGGGTAAAGGTGTTACCCAGCTGTTGGAATCATCTTGAGTGAAATCTTTGTCCATTATCTTGAGAAATTCTTTATCTTCTCTTGCATATGCTAACTTGTTATCCTCACTTGTTGAATTGAAAACTGTCAGTCCAAGACTGTCATCCCGAGACAGGACTATGTTCGTATTATTGTAATGGTCATGCTGTAATTTACTGCTACCCAGCTTCTCTTTCACCCAGTAATGATGTGGGCATGGCTGAAAGTGAGTGCTGCGACCATTTGGCAAGAGGTTTGTCTTAAATGAGGAAATCTTGGTAGGCGGCATTATTTTGTCCATACAGACATTGCCTATGATAACCCAACCTAGATCAAGGCGTTGGGCAAACGGAGCATTATTTGGTCCATTTATATGTTGACGCACCTTATGTACTTGGAGAATGTCTCTACCGAGTAGAAGTAAGATCTTTGCATTCTCGTCAAGGTTTGGTATTTCATTGGATATAGGCCTTAGGTGAATGTGATGAAGAGCGACCTCTGGTGTAGGAATCTCTTCTCTGTTGGATGGTAACTGGTTACACTCGACAAGTGTGGGTAAGGGTATCTCAAGATTGTCCTTGAGAGATGCTACAACCAGTCCACTGGCTCTTCTTCCAGATTCCTCAGTAATTCCACTACAGGTACCCAAAGTGTAAGGATAAATATCTCCTTCTAATTTTAACAGATCAAAGAGTTCTGGACTTGCGAGTGACTGATTGCTCTGGTCATCCAAGATGGTGTAAACCTTTAGAGTCTTCTCTGGCTGTCCCTTGGGGTATACATTGACTAGACATATCTTTGCACAAGACTTGTCACAAAGACCTTCCCCACAAACTTTAGTGCATGAAGAAGATATAGTAGCGGGACCTGCCGTTTGATCTGTAATCTCCCCGCCATGCCTTGGCATAGGAGGGAGATGTGCAGGTGGTGTAGGATTCAGTTGAGATGGGTGAAGTGCCTGCACGTGGTCCTCACAGTCACATTCTGTGCATTGAATAGCAGTTTTACAGTCCTTAGCAAAATGTTCAGTGGAAGCACAACATCTGTAACATACCCCAAACTTCTTTAGAAGTTCCATGCGTTCCTGGAGTGGTTTCTTTCTGAAGCCAATGCATTTCTTGAGGGGGTGTGGTTTCTTATGTATGGGACACAGACGATTAGGGTTTTCGATCACTTCACCTTGGTTGCTCTTGTCAGGAGCTGATGTTGGTGTGGAAAGGATTTCTGTCTTATTCACTGACACTGACACCCTGTGGTTCTTGTAGTTAGAACGTGGGCTATCATACTTGGGGGAAAGCGAACCAGAATGATTTGGCTCACTATAGAAGAAGCTTGGGTCATTCTTGGATTCTGCAATGTTCTTGACAAACTCACAGAAGTAGGAAAATGGGGGAAAGGAGACTTGATTTTCCCTTTTGTATCTTGACCCAAGTGTAGTCCACCTTTCTTGAATTCCGTATGGCAGCTTGGAAACTATTGGGTTTACCCCATGAGCTGTGTCCAAGTAACTGAGGCCAGGTAAGTGAGTATCAGCCTTGGCCAGCAGGAGTTCAAAGAGTAGGTCACTGAGCTCTTGAAATTTCTCATTGTCCTTGCCGGATATTTTTGGGAAATTCTGCAGCCGTTTGAACAAAGCATTCTCTATGGCTTCAGGACTTCCAAAGCTCCTTTCTAGCCTTTCCCAGGCAGCAATGAGGCCTGCCGCAGGATTAGCGATGTGGACGGATCTGAGTCGCTTGACACGTTCTGTGGACTGTGGGCCAAGCCATGTGACCAGCAGATCTAGTTCTTCAGCAGCAGTAATGCCAAGGTCGCTAATTGCGGTCCTGAAGGCACATTTCCAACCTCTGTAGTTCTCAGGCTGATCATCAAACTTAGTGAGGCCAGTCTTAATAAGTTCACGGCGAACCATATATCTTGCGAAGTCTGACATGTCTTTTTTCTCTGACTTTGGGCAAGATAATGCTGGCTGCTGAGTTTGGTTGTTCATATTGTTTATAGTGTTCTGGGTAAGAGACATAGGGAGATATGGGGGTGCATAGGCATTCAGCCTAGGAGCTGGTTTAACGTCCATAGGTCTCGCTGCATATGAAACTGTGTGGTTACCAGGGATCTGGTGATTTACTGGCATATTGGTTTGCGACCATACATTTGTATATGGAGCTTCTTGAGGCATTGGACCTTGGTGCACTGTGGTGTGTGTATTGTACTGACCTTGGACATGGTTTGTTGAAAAATGATCTGAGTCCCTTTGTTGTGCCCTGTTAGGAATGCTTTCAGCAATCAGGGGTTCACTGTTCTGGCTTAGGACGTAATCTCTTGTGCGCTTAAGAGGATCCTCTGCATCCACTTCACTTAAATTGATGCTGTCTCTTTCACTTACACTGGCAGCTTGTTCTAAAATCTTTAAACGTGCCATTGCTGTAGCATGTTCACATTGTTTCTCCAGAGCTTCTATTTCTGCCTTTTCCTGCGCTGCTTTGGCTTCCATTTCAGCCTTTTCCCGTGCTGCTCTGGCTTCCATCTCAGCCTTTTCATGCGCTGCTCTGGCTTCCATCTCAGCCTTTCCGCGTGCTGCTCTGGCTTCCATTTCAGCTTGCATTTCTGCCTTTCTTTTTGCAAAGTCGGCTTGTATTTTAGCAGTTTCTACTTCTGCACGTGCCTTTACAAGTTGTTCACTTAGCATGGAATATTTTGAACTTCGTGACTTAGATCAGGGGTGGGGAACCTCAGGCCCGGGGGCCGGATGCGGCCCCTGTAGCCGTCTGAGTGGCCCGCCCACCCACCAGGCGGCTTTGCCGGGAGTCAAGTAAAGGGGAATTCTCGCGAGAGGTCGGTAGTTCTCGCAAGATTCCTCTTAATCAACAGCAGCCGGAGACTGTCAGTCCTATTCAGCGGCAGCCGCCGGAGCGTGGGACGCTGCAGCAGGACAATTTGTAAGAGACATTTTTACATATGGCCCCCAAAGGATTTTTTCCCCATACAAACGGCCCTTGGCACAAAAAAGGTTCCCCACCCCTGACTTAGATGATCGCTTTGAATGCCTGGTGGACACAGAAATGCGTGATGATGTTTCCAATAATTGTGCGATTCTGGCTGCTGTCTTACACTTAACTTCACATACTAAACTGTCTCGATCCAAATTGAGATGATTGAAGCCTTGCAATTCTTTTAATGCATCGTGAGTATTAAGCGTTTTCAAAACATGAACATATTCTTGACATTTCACTGTGTAAAGTTCATATACTGAACAAAGCTGACCTAGGGTTCCCTCTAGTGGTGAGACATCACAATCATGCTGAGAGATGGTGGACATGTGACTTTGTAGTTTTTGCCATAAGTTTAGGATATGGGCAGAAAGTTCATGTTTCCTACCTTCAAGATTCTCTTTAACCTTCCATGTAGGCTTAACAGGACGTTTAGACTGTAAGTTGAGATCCATAACTTCTTCTTGTTCTGATTGTAGATAGTGTTCATCTTGAACAGGCTGCACAATGTTCCCTTCAGCCATGATAGCAAACAGGTAGAATTTAGCTGAATAACACTGTAGTGAGTTTGTAGCTTGCTAGAAGAATCTGTGTGATGTAGCTGTATCTGTGGCTGCAAAACACTGATGATTTCTCCTCACACTGCAGGCAAACTGTTACTTTCTTTGTATCTGCAGAAGCTGCAGCTGGCTTGCTGGTATATCTGGCAGTTTATAAACTATCTTTTCACTGTTCTGACTCAATAACCAGGCTGTAAATGTAAGGCCTTTAAGACAGTTCATCTGTGTATGTCTATAGTGAACCAGTACTTACACCAGGAGACTTTGTCAGACAGTGTCAACTCAACTGAAGAGGCATGTGTGAAGAATCCAGATGAGGGTTTATTTCAAGCTGATATTCTTGTAATAATGCACAAAAACAGTAGGTGAAAAGATAATAATTTGCCAGAGCTCAACAGGAATCAACTGAAGGTTAAGATGGCAGACATACAATGAGATAGAGATGGGAAGAAGGCAGGGCTAATGACATCAGAGCCCTACAGGAACAAGGAAGGACAATTTTCACAAGATGCAAAGCTTGCAATAGTAACATGACAGTAACTGAACAGCATATGAAGACACATACTTCGTGGGACATGACAGGTACAACCTCATCTAGAGTACTGTGTTCAGTTCTGGAGGCCATGGGTGAGATTTAATGGGATGAGAGATTCAGAAAATGAGAGATTTGGTGAGAAATCTCCAGGTTTTTTAAAGCAGCAATCATTTACACTTCAAAATCAAACTTATTTTGTAGTGTAAATGATTGCTGCTTTAAAAAAACTGGAGATTTCTTACCAAATCTCTCACTTTCTGAATCTCTCATCCTATTAAATCTCACCCATATCTCCAGAAGGATATAAATACATTAGAGACTGTACAAAGAAGGGCAACTAAAATGGTGCATGGCTTACATCACAAAACGTACCAGGAAAGACTAAAACATCTTAATATGTATACTTTGGAGCAGAGAAGGGAAAGGGGGGACATGATAGAAACTTTCAAATATATCAAAGGCTTTATTAACAAGGTACAGATGGGAGACATTCTTCACAGGAAGAGGAGCAGCAGAACACGAGGACATGCACGGACACTAGAGGGAGGAAGATTCAGGGGAAATTTGAGGAAGAATTACTTCACAGAAAGAGTAGTAGATAAGTGGAATAGCCTCCCATCAGAGGTAGTCACTTATAAGGACTGGACACTACAACTATTTTATTGCTTTTTTAAACATAGAAGCAAAGAATTTGACGGCACTTGGCCCATCTCGTCTGCCCCTTTTTTAAACATGTTACCTCAAACCATATTTGATCTTTATTTTTTTGTAAGGATATCAATATGCCTATCCCAAGCATGTTTAAATTGTTCTACTGTATTTGACCCTGAAAATGCTGGGCGTTCCCATGAGTACGTGTGCTAGGGGCGGGTGGCTGATGTCATATGACATGCCTGTCCTGTCTTTGTCCCGGCTGACGCAAATAGTGACCTTTATTTGCAAGCCCAGGAGAAATCATTTGATGGTCAGCAATTATCGAATGATTTCTCCTGCAGTGGACACAATGTGAGGTAATTTGTCTTTGGTAAACATCTCCTTGCATGGTTGCGAGGGGAAATGGCGTGGAGGGGAGGGCGGATTTTTCGGCAGGGCGGGCTGTCTGGCACTCGATAAGCTGCGATCAACCAGAATCAGCCCCATAATACATTATTATATAGGCAGTCCACATTAGGCACCTAGCACCAACATTTCCCTGTGATAGTGCTTCAGCATGAAAGTTTATGCAGTACCTGGCCATATAGCCTAAATGCTACTAATATAAATACATATTCTTATTGTTCATATTAAATTGTTTAGAAAATGGATACAGTGACACTGATAATTTTTTTTTATTAATCTGGATGTCACGACAACCACCCCTTTGGCATAAATATACATCACTTGATGGATTACACAGACATGCTCTGCCTCAAGGGGCCTGTTGACTCAGGTAAGGGTTGTAAGATAACTGGGCCTTTGATCTTGTGTGTTTCCTGTTGTAGTAATTAATATCCTCCTCTTAACATGACATTTATGAAAGCTCAACCACTACTTGTAGTTTACCTACCTTGAATCATAATTAATATTACATGTAGACAAGAAACTTAATATATCTCTTTCTCCACACAAACAAATAAAATGAGCTCCAGACAACCGCTCTTGATTAAATACATGCACAGCTTCAATCATAATACCTAAACTGCCCAGTCCATTTAATATTATTTTTACTTATATAATTTGAAAATTTCTCTTTTTACACCCTTATCATATAATTTTAGCTTCACTGAAATGATTTAAAGGGCTTTTAGAGCAGTTTTTCTTAAAAACACTAAACACTTTTTTTTTTAGTAATCAGATCACATTTCCCATTCTTGTAATGCAAACTATTATTAAAATGGTGTTACTCAGGGTATTTTTAGTAAAAAAAAAATATCTGATGAAGTCTTTGGGGTGCCCTCACAAAGGCAAATCTTAAGGTGCATACACACTTTACAATTTTTTTGACGAATGATGATGCGCATACCCGCCAGTTGTTCATCAAGATTGTTCGTCAACTGTGCATGCAGCTCAATTTGGATATCTTTCAAGAAGACAAAGAAGGTACAGAAAGAATAAAACTGCGCTAAATATGAACAAACAGTGTATATAATGAAAACAATGAACAATGTAATGTAATGACATACATGAATTAAGAAAAATAATAAAAATAATAATGATAATAAAATTGTTAAAATACTGAAGGTCAATAATCACTCAGTGCATTTGAAATGAGTGTGTGGATAGTCACCCTTTTTGTGGTCCGCCAGTACTGGGGAAGTCCATTCAGTTGTAGAGGGGGTATTGAGGAATTTGTAGTATCCAGTGAATAGGAGGTGAGGGTCTCTTCGGTGGTGCACAAGCTCCAGGACATCAAAGGGTGCCGGAGCAGTGCAGCCCACTCCCCTGCCCGCTCCCTGCTCTCTTATCATGGCAGTGTGACTGCTGGGCAGAAAGCCCAGCTGCTATCAGCGCAGGTCGGCGTCCTCCCTCCGCCCGCCCCCCTCCAGGCAAGTGACAGCCGGGCAGAGAGCCCGGCTGCCATCAGAGCAGGTCCTCATCCCCCCTCCGCCTGAGTCCCCTCCAGGTAAGTGACAGTCGGGCAGAAAGCCCAGCTGCCATCAGAGCAGGTCCGCGTCCCCTGTCTGCCCACCCTCCCTGCTGCTGTCTGCTGCATGAAGTGTGGAGCTGCAGACACTGCTGCAGAGAGGTGATAGGCTCCACACTTCCACACTGCAGTTTTGCTGCTGGGCTAAAATATATTATAATTGTTGGCAGGCTCTGGGTCATATATATATATATATATATATATATATATATATATATATATATATATATATATACTCTATATATCTATATCAAATTCAGTCCCCCTTGGCAACAAGCAATATCAGTTCCCCTTGGCAACAAGCTATTTCAGTCCCCCTTGGCATTGAGCATGAAGCCCCTGGCATCGAGCATGCAGTTCCAAGCACTGAGCATGTAGTGGCACTTATGTGTCAGATGTGTAATGGGCATTACGGTTTGTTATATAGTATGTAATGGGCATCATGTGTGGCTTTATGTGTAATTGGCATCACGGCATGTGACTTTATGTGTAATGGGTATTACAAAGTTCGCTAAAATGTGCAACAGGCATTACGGTGTTTGGTATAATGTTAGGCCCCGCCCCTTTTGCCGTGCAAGAGCCCCGCCTACTACAAATGGGGGGGAGGTGCGAAACATGCTCTCGCTCCGGGCACCGTGGCACCTAGCAAAACCACTGACTGCAGAGAAACACACTTGGTATTTTCCACAATATCACTGTGCAGTAACAGCCTGGAGAAACTTGCTCAATTCAGAGCTCACACAGGAAGATTTACACAGGTGGCTAATCATCAGCTAGCAGCTCAGATTCTTGCTTGTATGCAGAACAGACTTCTCAGATAGTGAAGTCAGCACACAGGAAAACATGCTACTGATGAGCTGGGCTGGTCAATCTTGCAGTGTCTAGGTCAGGGGTTCCCAATCTTTTTTTTAATCTTGGCACATTAGAGTACAAGAGTTTTTTCACTGCACCCCTAGGATAAAAAATATAGAAAAAAATATGAAATTAAATGCATTGTGTTTATACTGTATGTGATCCTTAAGTTCAGTTATATGGTAAAGGGTTCAGTCTGTACACACATTTTATAACTGGTGTCACCAGCACTGGTTTTGTCCATAAATAATTGACCATAAATAATTTGAGTTGGTCTTGAACCACCAAACCGTGGCTCCCCTGCAAGTGTCCTGAGACACCCCAGGGAACCACAGCACACACACAGCACACTTTTGAAAAAGCTGGGAACGATCCTAGCGAAATGCGTCAGTTATTGACACCTCCTCCTCTGCAAATCTCTGTGGAAAACAAATCAAGGAATCCTGAACCAGGGCTGTACATCCACCACAGAGGAGCATTGTGCCCTAAGCAGGATAAAGAGCCGTCGGCCCCACTCCAAAGGGTTTATCACCATCACTGCTATTCAGCACAGGACTTTTTCCTCCCACAAATCGTGAGTGGTACAAGCAAAAACTGCTGTTTACCATTGGTACAAGTACAGTTCCACTTATAAGAACAGGATCTCCACAGAGAGGAACATTAGAGGTGTCAATTATTTTGCCTATTTTTACAAAATGATGTATTTCTGTGAATGACTAATTTTATATCTAATATGTAATACATTTGTCAGCAAGCCATTTATGTGTTGTACCATTAATCTATCCTCTGAGCGTAGATGTCTCCATTTTTCTATTGGAGCCACAGCACACACTTTGGGATCCACTGGTCTAGGTGCTCAATAAGGGACCACACACAGCTTTCCAGGTTTAGGTAAATTAAAATAATTGTTCCTGCTAACAGTGGATCCTGTGGGGCTTCATAAGTGGGCAGGAGCTATACAGTAGCTCCACCAACACCATTCTTATTCAGCCTGAATTATAGCAATTAAAAATTGTAGTTATGTATGTTTGTGAAATTGATTACTTATTAGACACAATTAATCACAAAAAATGGTTTGAAATATTTTTTTCTCTAATCCATTAGAAACCAGTGAAAATGGGAAAGCAACCATATTGGGTGCTTCAATGAATTCAGTGATGGCTTCCTTACGTGGCCTACACATGTTTTGCAATTTTTACCCATTTTCTAAGCGATCTGACTAGATCGTTTACAAATGAAGCACAACTCACTGTGTGTGTGTAGGGCCCCCGATGACGGTGATGCATGGTTCTGAGCGTCGCTATCTCCTGACTAGATTTGTACTGCATGCAGTTTAAATGTAGTCATCCCCTGCATTCTCTCTATTGAGAACAAGGGCAGTAACAGATCGCTCAGCACGAATAGTGGTACATTGTTGTGTGTTGAGCAATCTGGCTAAGCGAAAAAAAAAAATTGGGCAAAACGATCGAGCGCTGCGTCTGGTTATGTGCTGCCTCAATACCACCAGAAGGGGGACTTTCCCTTATGTCCCCAGAAAAGGATTAAGTGGAAGAGATGGCGCTTAACCAGTGTATCATAAAAATATTTCCTTACTAATCTTTCAATGTTCCTTTATCCAACTTTTTCTTTCTTAAACTGTCACATTCACTTCCTGGATCTGAGCGCTCTAGATGTCAAACTTGCTACTTGTGAAGGCCCCATTAGTGATGTACTGTAAATAAGTCTCTGTGTTTTGTTATATAGGCGTACACCATAAAATGCCTCTCTTCACAGCATGTAGATGGATGCCATTTATTAAAGTAACTTAGAAATGTTTAGCAAAATTGTATAAAACAATCTATGGAAATGTAAGAATGATATTGTGAGTGATGTATTTGACAGCACAGGAAAGGCAGCCTGGCTTTCTAAAACACTGCAAACAGATATACTGTAAGTCAGACAGATGGACTTTTTTAAGTAAAATGACAATCAGCAAATCAATCATTTTGTCATGATAGTCACTTCCAGGAGATTGCTTCAGGGCCATAAAAGAATCTGTTTGCACATTTCATACAAAATTGTCAGTGACTAGTCTACAATTATTGTCTGTGGATCAGACTCAAACATAGATTGGTCTAGTACAGTATGTTCTATGTCCCTTTTCAATAGTGCAAACTGCACAGCATACTGTATGCTAGCAATAAAAGCAGCCCCTATGGACCTGCAATATACTGTAACACAGGGTCTGATTTAGGGACAGACACTTTTGCAGTATGGTTGCATCTTTGGATATAGATACTGTAATGTTTGCAGGAGGTGTCTTAATGAAAAAGTTACTCAATAATTTCTTTAGTTCTTTTTCTTCAAAGATGTCTCTGATGGTGTTTAGTAATTGTGTCCGTTTCTCCGTCAAAGGTAGGTGTCCGTGAGCAGAGAAGATAAAAATAAGAAAAAAACGTAAATTAAACCATGTGTGTGGTAATTTATTATATGTCTGTGAAGTCAACAGAAAAAGAATTTTCAGATGTTTTTTTCTCAATAAAGTGAAGATATATTAGGCGTACCAAACTCACGTTGGACAAGTTGGTACGAAGCATATAAAGGTATCTTTATCCTTTAGTGGCGATATCTGTGGTTGTTTCTTTAATTCAAATGGGGAAGGTATTTTGCCAGTGTGCTCAAAAAGAGAAAAAGGTACAATACATGTGTGGATTCGTCTGGTGAAGAGAGTGATTATTACTCTATAAAAGGACCAGTAGTGGATGGCGTACCAGACTCACGTTTAGGCAAGTTGATACGAAACTCATCAAGGTATCTTTACGTGGTGGCAATCCCTTTCTTTTCCCAAAGTGTGAGAGATGTTTGTCCAGTGTACTCAAAGAAAGAGAAAAATACAATACATGTGTAGATCCTATGGGATCCTATGGGATGTGAGGGATTGTTTTGATTTGTGAGGAGCCAAAAAAAGGATAGGTGGCGTACCTCACTCACCAAAGTTGTGCAGAAATTACATATATCAAGGTGTCTTTAGTTTTACGGGCGTACCCTTACTCACGGAGTAAATTTGATGTTTACACTCAAAAAGGTTTCTTTAGAATGCCTCCGGTTCTTACGGATTTCTGTGGAGGTTCATCACTCAGGATTTGCTCGAAAGAAAAGGGGGAATCAAATATACCATATATCAGAATTTTTCTTGTGAACGGTTTGGTTTAGAGGGTAAAGGTTCTATTACACCTAATTATGGTGTACCTTACCCTCGATTTAAATATTTCTTGTATAAGATTAATTGGTGGGCGTACCCCAACTCACACTTGTGTGTTCAGGTGTCCGCTCATCAAGGTTTCTTTTAGGGAAGTGGATATTTTCTTTTAGTGGATCTACACATGTATTGTATTTTTCTCTTTCTTTGAGTACACTGGACAAACATCTCTCACACTTTGGGAAAAGAAAGGGATTGCCACCACGTAAAGACACCTTGATGAGTTTCGTATCAACTTGCCTAAACGTGAGTCTGGTACGCCATCCACTACTGGTCCTTTTATAGAGTAATAATCACTCTCTTCACCAGACGAATCCACACATGTATTGTACCTTTTTCTCTTTTTGAGCACACTGGCAAAATACCTTCCCCATTTGAATTAAAGAAACAACCACAGATATCGCCACTAAAGGATAAAGATACCTTTATATGCTTCGTACCAACTTGTCCAACGTGAGTTTGGTACGCCTAATATATCTTCACTTTATTGAGAAAAAAACATCTGAAAATTCTTTTTCTGTTGACTTCACAGACATATAATAAATTACCACACACATGGTTTAATTTACGTTTTTTTCTTATTTTTATCTTCTCTGCTCACGGACACCTACCTTTGACGGAGAAACGGACACAATTACTAAACACCATCAGAGACATCTTTGAAGAAAAAGAACTAAAGAAATTATTGAGTATACCTTGCGCCTTATTGTTTAGGAGTTCCAAATTGTTTTTTGTTGTTGTATAAGTGTAAGGTGTTGGTGACACTTTGGGAACTACAAAACTAGGGCTGCATTGCGCCATATAAGATCCTATAACCCCCATTTGCATTAATGAAAAAGTTGCCTACTGCCGGCATCTTAAATCTAAGTGCTGCGCCCATAGTGACCATCAGTGCCTAGTCTAGTAAATCTGCATCATAAGAAGAAGACATTGGTCTTGCCACTGCCAGAAAACATGGCCAACATGCCCTCATTTTCTGTTAATGCCACCACCAAATGGCTTTGGGGCAGGGCGAGCAATCACTCAAAATTAGACCCTTGATGCCACATGTTACCAGGGCAGCCTTCAGGGGGAGTTCTGTGGGGACTCCAGACCCGGACCCAGACAGAAAAGGGGCCCAGGACTGGAGGCTGTCAAGTATAAGCTGTCATAAACAAAGTTCACATTGCCCTTAAAGCAATGTAGAGGTTGATTAGTGCATCCATTGCTGCTGACTCACCAGGCAAGCCATGGGTACAAGAAGGGGAAAGGGGGCCCTGCCTATTTTGTCAGCCCTAACCCCATCAATGTCTGATGGCAGTCCTGCATGTTACTCCACTACTCATCCAATGCCTCTAATACCCCTTTCACACCAATCACCGGGCAATTACCCTGCATTTTTGAGTGCCAAGTCATTTTGCCGGGTGCAGCCTGACCCCAATTAACATCACCTGCAAATTACCTGGTTAAGCTTTTCATCCTGGAAATTTTCGGGAAAAAAACTGGTTTTTCTGTGGTGGGAAAGGGTCAACATGGGTCTTAAATCCCAGCTCACCGAGCCTGGTCAAGAGCAGGTTCGGAGTGCTAGGATTTAAGACCCATGTTGACCCTTTCACACCAAAGAAAAACCCTGGTTTCTCAACAAATCCTGGGTTGAAAAGCTTTAACCCAATAATTTGCTTCTGGTGTGAAAGGGGTATAAATCATTTCATTATCTGTACTAAAACACACTCGGTGACTGTTATTTTTATCTGATATAAAACAGATAAAAACCGATAAAAACAACAGTCACCTAGTGTTATCCATTGTCTATATGTTTTAGTATAGATAAGGAAAGGCATTGGATAAGTAGTGAAGTAACACAGGGAAGTACATAAAATTGCTGATTTGCATATAGTACCACTATGATGTTAAAACATCTGCGTATGCACAGGTCTCATTTGGGAAACTGGAAATAATATAGAACAATACATTATCTAGAAAAATTATGTATTTTTTTGTTGAAACACACACTTTTTATTCTTCCTATTGACAATATACTGTGCAGTATACACTGTACTTTATCTAAGATGAAAGGTGCTATAAATAGTTGTAATATACATTATGGCATGACAACTCAGGGGTCTTAGGCATTGTCATGGCCTGAACACCAGCTAAAAAGCTTTCCGCTGTTCTGTGTTCAGCTTGTTAAATGAGACATGTTCTATAACAGAGGGTGTAGTGTGAATTACTTTGCATTTCATTTAGTTCTGCATTCACTGAGAGGAATGGAGCACAGACGCGACTGAGCTTTGGCAGCTGTTTGTGGTGCTGAAGCTGGACTCCTCTTTCTCTCTCTCGCTCTCTCAGTCTCTCTCTCTCTCAATCAGTATATAGCAGAGGTAGAGGCTGCATCAACGGGAAATACAACTGAGAAAACCTGAAGAGCAGTAACTACTACACCACACGGCTGCTTTTCTGATCTGGAGTGCACGTCTCTTGCCAAATAGGACAGAAGCAACACTTGAAATGGTAAATAAAACACTTTATTTGCAATGTATTTTCAGGAATGCCTTCTATTTTTAAGGCTTTATTAGTTATTTTTCAGCATTCTGATAAAATTATTAAATGGTGTACAGTGCCTTTAAAATACAGTACTGCATACTATTTATTTAACAAGTTAATGATCACTTTGTAATTAATAAAAAAATGTATATACTTTTCTGAAATAATGCAGCGTGCTAAGTTGTTTCCAAATAAGATATATATATATATATATATATATATATATATATATATATATATATATATATATATATATAACTTAAAACCAAGTTATTAGTCTAAGCCTTAAAACTTTTGGCTATGTTTTTATGGAATATGCATATATTTAGGATTTGTTTAACCATTGTGAATATGAACAACACAAATAGATATAATTTGTAAAGAAAATATTGTTTTGAATGACTTTACATAATGTGTTCTTTTGACTTATTTTCTTTCTACACAGGACACCTGGATTTGAATGAATTGTGCTGCTCCATCCAGTCTCTTTAGTTGCTAACCTTCATCACAAAGGCTCATAAATAGCGAACACAACAGAAACATGGATAATTATTCACTAGCTTTAGGTATGCATATGATGAATGAAACTCAAATCAATCAGACCCTAGACAACATGCCCCAGAACGCACTAGAAGTTCAAGTTGTTACCATATTTCTTGTCCTTTTGATATGCGGAGTTGGCATTGCTGGAAACATTATGGTTGTTTTAGTAGTCTTAAGAACCAAACACATGATGACCCCAACAAACTGTTACCTGGTCAGTTTGGCCATTGCTGACCTAATAGTGCTTCTGGCTGCTGGGCTTCCCAACATTTCAGAAGTGGTCGCTTCTTGGGTTTATGGCTATGCTGGGTGTCTTTGCATCACCTATCTGCAATACCTTGGCATCAACATCTCAGCTTGCTCAATCACAGCCTTCACCATAGAGCGATACATAGCTATCTGCCACTCCATAAAAGCCCAATTTATCTGCACTGTATCCAGAGCCAAGAAAATAATAGCTTTTGTTTGGATGTTCACCTCAATGTACTGTGTTATGTGGTTCTTTCTGGTGGACACTACAGAGGTCAAGTTTGCTGATGGCATTCAAGTCAACTGTGGCTACAGGGTGTCTAGAAACTTGTATACTCCAATCTACTTTTTGGACTTCACTATTTTTTATGTGATTCCATTGGTTCTTGCCACTGTTTTGTATGGCTTGATAGCTCGGATTTTGTTTATGAACCCATTACCTTCTAACCCTCAGGATCTTAGCAGAATGAGTTCAAAACACTATGGGAAGCCCTACAATTCCATAAAACTTTCATGCAAAGGAAACAAAAACACAGTGAGTTCAAGGAAACAAGTGAGTACAATTGTATTTATTATCCACACTTGTAATCAAAATGTTAACAAACTTGTCCAGTGATACTCCAAGCCATTCATCATGACAGATGTAGTTGAGTAGCAACTAGAGGTGCACAGCTTGCTTGATACCTTTCCCTACATTATGATTTCAAGTACCTTGTTTGTCATTTTCCAGGTATTTTGAATTAATCCAGAATGTGCTGTAGTTTTGTTGGTTTCCGTCCAATCAAATCCTTTCAAAGACAAAAGATAACCTTACGTATGTATCAATAATGTAGTATAAACATGTGCTCTACAACAATAATACCAGCTCTCTTCAAAACAGAATCTAAACAAATGTAATCAAATACATGTTTGGTGTACTGATTTAACATTGTAGCAAAGTATCACTGATGTATTTATCATGAGGCAACATCTGCTAGAGGAAATCCTGGAAACTAAAGCAGGAATAAGCACAAATCTGGTAGGTTTTTCTGTACAAAGTAGGAATCTTGGGAGAAAGCTACAATTATGGAATATAAGAGGTTATTCCATTGCATTACACTGAAACTCTTCTGTGCACAACACTAGAGCTGATTTGCAGCATTTCAGTGAAGGCTGTTAAATGTTTGCCTCTGGTTTCTGGGCAGTGTGAGGGACTTACTGTAGTATTGTACATGGAGCATTCTCCCAGCATTGGTGGTAGGAATTCTTTAGTTCCAATATCCATGGATAATTAGCTTTATACATACAAATTAAGAAAAAAATATATTAGCTCTTTTCTGTTAGCATATTCTGTGTTTCTATAAAAGAAAACTATTAAACAAAGGTGCAGATTTTTTTTTATCTGACATCTAGGTGATCTGTCCTGTACCAATCTTGTACTGAAATGGTCAAACTGCACTTGAATGCGATTCTCAAAGGAGCTTATAATACTAATAATACTGTATGTACAATACACAACTTTTTCCCCCAATGTTTTAAAAATGTCATGAAAATTTGCAATTTCTAATGTTGCTCTAACAGCACACATAGCGCCATGACAAGTCACCTATTTGCTATTGACCTTAGCTAAAGCTGGTGTTTCCTATGAATAATGAGCTTGATCTTTGTATGCCATTGTAATAATAATTTTTAGTACATGGTTCGTATCTCTTGTAAAGTGACCCACACTGTGTCTCCTTGTTGCACTTAAACCGAGAAGCACAATTTGAGATGCACCTTGAACCATTTCACTAATCAAAATGATACAACATTGACACAAAATAAAGTTATAAAATAATCATGATATCTTTGCCATTATTCATTTATGCCATAATTAAGGTTAAACTAAACAGAATTTTTCAAAAACAAGATTTATTTGATTGAGAGGTTTATTGCTAAAGTAATAGGAGTCTTAACATTGATGTGATATATACATTTGAATAGAGGACCTATGGAACTTTTTCAGCTTTCAGAGAAGTTAGGCAGGCACCTTAAAAACCAAAGCATGGACAGTGCCAGAAAGCCAGAGAAAGCAAAATCATATTGATCTAGATAACCATAATCAATAGATAACTACTATGAAAGTCAGACGTGTTGAAGGTTCTTTACAGAAAGAAAGAAAGAATTGCAGCAAACATTGACATTATTGACATGGTTTTTGGAAATGATTATTTCACATTATGCCAAATTGGTCTATGCTTCCCTGGGGTTGTTTTAGCCTTCCTCTGCATCCGCTGACTGGGGATTTTGAGTATAAAGGGACTGAAGCAAATTTAACTCAACTTAAATTAGCTCATAAATATAATATAAATTCAATACTTTTTTAGATCTGAAGATGCATTTCAGTTGGCAACTGTCATATATGCATCTATCTCACACCAGGCACAAATCACAGATACATCTCACTTGTATCTGTCCTGTACCAACATTATGCAGTATAATATGTATTTTATGTACAAGAAATGCATTAGGCATCAATGTCGCTACTAAAACCTATACTATATAATACGTAAGAAATTTCTCTACATCTTGCACACATAAAAAGTAAACATAATTTTATCTATCTATATACAGTGGCGTAACTAGCTTTTGGGCGCCCCCCGCCGTTAAAGGGAGGGCGCCCACCCACGCACCCCGCCGCACCAACCCCCGCCAGCCCCGACGCACCAACCCTCGCCCGCCTCGCCGCACCAACCCCCGCCTCGACGCCCATGCAATCCCCCCCATCCCCCGCAGTCTTACCTACGTTCAGTACACGCTGGTCCCGGCTCCCTTCTTCTGCTATGAGGACCACCACAAAATGTCCGCCCCCATGCAGCAGACAGTTTCAGAGAACTGTCTGCTAAATGGGGGCAGACATTTTGTTGTGGTCCTCACAGCAGAAGAAGGGAGCCGGGACCAGCGCGTACTGAAGAAGACACTGACAGACAGGTAAAGACTGCGGGGGATGGTGGCGGGGCGGCGGGGTGTAACTATAGCACTGCAGCCCCCGGCGCCCCCACATGCACAGCGCCCCCCGCGCGGTCGCGGGGGCTGCAGTGCTATAGTTACACCCCTGTCTATATATACTTGCCCTCTCCTTCCCTAACCTCCCTACAAGATGCCTAAACCTAACCCTTCCCCTCTGCAGCCTAACCCTAATGATCCCCATTACTGACTAACCCTAACTATTACCCCCTTAGTATAATTATAACTCTCTCCCACTTTAGTACCACCGTAATACCCCCCATCTTAGTGCCTAACCCCCCTCCCCAGTGCTTAATTCTATCCCCCTAACCATTACCCCCTTAGTATAATTATAACTCTCTCCCACTTAAGTACCACCGTAATACCCCCCATCTTAGTGCCTAACCCCCCTCCCCAGTGCTTAATCCTACCCCCCCCCCCCCATGTGTGTGCGGCCTAACTCTAACAGTCCTTGGCATACTTACAATCGACCAGGATGTTGGCAATTCCGTGCCAGGATTTCAAATTCCAGCATCTTGACCCCTAAGTGCGTTCCTTAAATACAGTACTGTTTAAAAGTTTTAGGCAGTAGTTAAGCTGCAAAGTAAGAATGTTTTCAAAAATGGAAGTGTCAATGGCATATATTTGATTAATTAACAAAATAAAAAGTGAATGCGAATGAACAGAAGAAAAATCTAAATCAAATCACTATTTGTATATGCCTTCAAAATGGGTATGGGTCATTAGGTTGACAGTGTCTAGGTCAACAGTCAATAGGTCGACCCCTGTTGGTTGACAAGCAATAGGTCAACACAGCAAAAAAGGTGACATGGTCAAAAGGTCAACACAAGCAAAGGATCGACATGAAAATAGTAGACTTAAGAAACGGTTGGAGCGTTATTTCATTTTTTTTAGTGTCTATGTTGACATATGTTGACATGGACACAGTATAAGTGTATGGTGTGCACAGGGAGTTAGATTTGGGTGAGTTCTTATGTTTCTGTGTAGGGTAAATACTGGATGCTTTATTTTAACACTGAAATTTAGATTTTAGTATGAGCACACTTCATCCAAATCTAAATCTCACATGTTTCATTTGCCCCACCTGCAGTGTAGCATGGGTTTGTCCAATTGAGAAAAATGTAGGCCCATAATCATGTGTATGATTAACTAATCACACCAAACAGGTAATAATGATCATCATTTCAATATGTAGGTTGAAACACAGTGATTAACTGAAACATAAACTGCTGAGTAGGTGGCTTAAAACTAAGCGTGGACATCCAATTTCTGCTACAAAAGGTGAGGATGTGGAAGATATTTTCATGTCACAGGGCAAACACCATGGCAAGACTGAGCACAGCAACAAGACACAAGAAAACAATGCTTTAGATGAAGGACACTCTTATTTGCCTTTGAAATCAGAGGATGTCCAGCTGTGCCTTTAAACAGGAACTGGCAGTGAGATCCAGGCACACCCATGTAATGTTCAATAAGAAGTGGTCCTCATAAAAGTAGTGAAGCATGGTGGAGGTTCCTTGCAAATTTGGCACTGCATTTCAGCAAATGTAGCTGATTTGACCAGGATTAAGGTGTCCTCAATGCTGAGAAATACATGCAATACCATCATGGATTTGTATGATGGCTTCAAATGTATTCTGCAGCTGGACCCCAAACATACAGCCAATGTTATTAAGAAATATATTTAAAGAATAACAAGGAGTCCTGAAAGCGATAATATTGCCCATCCAGTGCCCTAATCTCCACACCATCAAGTATTTCTGGGATTACAGAAGGATTTCAGAAACTCTACAACTACAGAAGATCTGTGGTTAGTTCTCCAAAATGTTTGGAAAAACCTCCCTGCCAAGTTCCTTCAAAAACTGTGTGCAAGTGCACCTAGAAGAATTACCACTATTTTGAAGGCAAAGGGTGGTCACACAAAATAATTTTTTGTAAATTAGATTTCCCTTCTGCTCATTTACTTTGCATTTTGTTAATTGATAAAATTGTTGAAAGCATTCTTACTTTGCTTTGTTCTGCCATAGATAAGTATGCCAACGTTGGAAGCTTGTCAGCTGACATCCCAAACATAAGTATGCCAGGGCAGTATAGCGTCAAGCTGGGGATGTGGGGGAGGGTTAAGTTTAGGCACTAGGGGGAATTTAGGGTTAGGCTGTGTAGAGGGAGGGTTAATTTTAGGCACTTAGAAAAGGGGAGTTAGCTTTAAGTGGTGGTGTACAGGGGTTAGACTCTAATCGGGAGAGTTACGGTCAGGTTGTAGAATATCGTATTGCACCATATGCAATACAATTAAGCACCAGAAAATGAGATTGCTACCATTACAACCGATAAGCAACTGGAAAAATATTAGGCAAAACACAGTCATATTAGATACACACTCTATAAAAAGAAATGTAGTACTGTATATAGGTAAATAGATCAATTGATTGGGGCAACATGTGCACACAGAGAGTCCCAGCTGGACAGCTGATGGCTCACATAACACAATAAGCCCAGTCAGCAGATTGGATTCAAGGAGAACCCACAATCATTTATAAAGTACAAAGCTGTATAACAAAAGTATGTACCATATAATTATAAACACACAGAAGGCTGGAAACGGAACTGAATATTATGCAAAACATCTAATTATAAGATACAATGAAGTACTACAGTATCATTAAATCCATAGGGGGTTAAGGTATCAAGTTGTCAAATCCAAGGCAACTCAAAGCATAACAATGGTTGGGATCTATACTCACTTCTCTAACAGGTAATGAGATACAGTACTGTATATTACATGCAGCAAGGATCAGATTATATATGATAAGTAATTAGGAACCTTTTATCACTAAAAGCGGTTTTAAATGTATTCCATGGAGTAAAATAGTTATGCAATTTAGACATTTGAAAATCTTTTATTTCACTTCACCTGAAAACCCTGAGATTACGCACTCTTGAATAGCAAGTCTTTATTTTAGTCTTCTGACGTTTCAGTTCAGGCTCATATTTTACAATAGGCTAGCCTTTCTTAGATGATGTATTGATAAGCCTGCTGGTTGTGTTACACCGAAGAACCACGGCATTCAGAGCCGGCCCTAGCCTAAATGACGCCCTAGGCAAGATTTTGGCTGGTGCCCCCTAGCACCACCACTAGTTCCGCCTCTGACCCTTCTCCCCTTTCCCAGCACCATCAACCCTCATCATAGCAGTCATCATTTTGGTGCTCCTACCCGCAATATTTTAAATAGAAACAGTGCACACATTCAGTGCGCAGCCCAAACAGGGGTGTGTTCTTGCTGGGAAGGGGCATGGCCACCCAATAGTACCCCCAATTCAAATTATGCCACACAGTAATCCCACTTTATTCACATTATATCATGTGATGGTGTCCCTTATTCACGTTACATCACACAGTAGTACCACTTTACCTTATGTACATTACTCCTCACATTATTCACATTATACCCTTAGAAAAAAATCCTGAGAAAATATTGTATTTTAAGCACCTCCATGGCCACACTGCAACCCAGCACAAAGCAGTGTGTGCTGGGCAGAGGAGAAGAGCTGCAGCTGCTGCTGTCACTTAAGGGGAGGGGGCCCGGAGCCCCCACTGGGCCCTTCCATCACACTTTGGCCTGGGTAATTTGTACCCCCTACCCCTTTCTCTGGGCACCCCTGATAATACCACACAGTAATGCCCCTTACACATGACACACATTATTAATGTCCTTATAACCATAATGCCCCTTACACATTATGCCAACCTTTATTAATGCCCTTCATACACATAATAACACACATAATGCCCCTTACACATATGTTGCACATTATTAATGCCCTTATACACCTGACACACATAATGCCCATTACACATATGTTGCACATTATTAATGCCCTTATACACATGACACACATAATGCCCCTTACACATATGCCGAACACTATTGCACAACCAACCCACCCCCAGACAGCACTCTAACCAGCCGCTAACACTGTGACCTCTGCCTCTGCTTGAATACAGATGTTTCCTCATACATCTTGCCTCAATAGGCCATGCAGCTCCTGGCCAGTTCTGCTAACGTTGGGTGCATTTTTTGCTGAAAATTCGTATAATTTGCATTGTTATGACCAGCACACAGAAGGAGCTTCCAATGATTAAAATTATATATGGCATTCCTATATTCTGTGTGTGACTGTGGCTGTACCTGCATACGGAATGCTATGTTACAGTGATTTCCATGAATACACTAATACATATGCAGATACAGCCTCACTCACACACAGAATATAGGCATGCTGCATATCATTTTAATCAGCAGAAGCTGCTGATGCCCCTAGGCATTCCAAATGCCCTAGGCAATTGCCTAGTTTGCCTATGCCTAAGGCCGGCTCTGACGGCATTACTGCAGGTGCCAAGTTTGGAAGATTCCGCACAGACAAGAATATTACCAAAGGAATACAGTGAGGTTAAACCAACATAATAAAATGTATATAAATTACTCTATGTGAGTAAAGGTGTATAGCTCTGTTGGGCCCCCATGAGACCTGAGCAGTGGCAAAACTCTGGGAGGCAATGGAGTCATCTGCCGCCAGGCTCCTGCTCTCAGGGGGACACCTCTCATACCCTGCTAAATCAGTTAATTAAAAACGTCAATATCACTTTGTAGCTGAGTTCTGAAATATATGTCTACTCTGTCTCTGTAAATATATATAGCTACATATATATAGAACACATATATTTCATATATTATTCAAAGTTGCGTTTGTGTGTGTGGGGGGAGGGGGCACCAATATATATCTTGCCTCTGGGCAACTGGGACAAACTTATGCCACTGCTGAGTACAGTATGCAAGGGAGAAGAAAAAGAAGACAAGGTACTTGTTTCCTAGAACGGCCACAATCGTGAGTGATCGTGGCTCTTAATTAAGGGACACGATCCTCACGATGTGGCCGATTTTTTACAATTTTTTCCCTTTGATTGACAGAAATCGGGTCAATCGGTCGGTCGCGACCAATTAAAATCGGCCGCGATGCGACCGACCGATTGACCCGATTTTTCCATAGACTTCAATGTTAAAAAATCTTTTAACATTGAAATCGGGAGGATCTTGTCGGTCTTGTGCCATTATAATGGCACAAGATGAGATGGACTTGATTAAGTCCATCTCACATAGGGAAAAATGATAAAAAAGGTGAAATGGGCCAATATGACCCATTTCACATTTTTTATGTGCCCGCCATGACCCCACGATAGACGTCAACCCGAAGCGTGGCGAGCGCAGCGAGCCCGCGAGGGGCGGCGGTGCGCGTCCTACGACCTTTTCATTCCCCTACTATCCACTAGGGCGTGGAGTGAGAATAGAATAGTGTGGCGAGCGCAGCGAGCCACCGAGCCCGAAGCGTGGCGAGCGCAGCGAGCCCCGCGAGGGGACGTGTATACCTGTGAAGTTATACGCGTCCCCTCGCGGGGCTCGCTGCGCTCGCCACGCTTCGGGCTCGGTGGCTCGCTGCGCTCGCCACACTATTCTATTCTCACTCCACGCCCTAGTGGATAGTAGGGGAATGAAAAGGTCGGAGGACGCGCACCGCCGCCCCTCGCGGGCTCGCTGCGCTCGCCACGCTTCGGGTTGACGTCTATCGTGGGGTCTAGCCCACTTAGTAACATTTGGGGGGGCAATTAAAAATAATCAGGTGAAAAAAAAAAAAAAATCGGGTGAAAAATCGGTCGGTCGGATCGGTCGCATCGCATGCGACCAAATCGCATGCGATGCGATCGATCCGATTTTTTATCTTACGACCACAACGATCTAAATCGTTGTGGCCGTGCTAGGAAACAAGTACCGAAGACAATTTTTGCTTGGGCACGCTTTAAGACAAGACAGTTGATTAAAAGGAATCTTTATTGATATATACATTAAAATACAGATCAAAACAGGAATAAGAAAATAGGGGAAGGGAAGTGTTAGAATAAAAGGATGGAAGGGGGTGATAAGCAAGATGGTGTCATGTGTAGGAACAATACACATATTATATGTGGTCTCTGATTCTTGTATATAAACAATACCAAGCAATACAATACAGTGTGTGAATTACATGCAATCTTCAATTATTGTGCATATACGTACAATTATGTCACATACAGACAAAAGTGACTTGTGGAACAAATGTGGCACAATGTGTTGAAAAACTTTATATATATATATATATATATATATATATATATATATATATATATATATATATATATATATATAGCTTAGTATAATACACCAGTGGCTCTCAAACTTGGTCCTCAGGACCCCACACAGTTCACGTTTTACAGGTCACCCAACAGGTGCCCTCATTACTCACTGAAAAGTTTTAAAAAATCCACAGGTGGAGCTAATTATTTCACTTGATTCTGTGAGGAGACCTGCATAACATGCACTGTTGTGGGGTCCTGAGGACCAACTTTGAGAACCTGTGGTATACACAATAGTCGAAATCCATACGGTAGGATTACGCCTTTTGTGTATACTAAGTGTGCCCCAGCAAATAGAGTCTTCTTTTTCTTCTCTCTTGCATTACTGCAGGGGTCTTCAGTTATTGCTTGTTTGTGGGTCTTTCTAGCATTTAGTATTGTGTTTAGCAAGGTAAATACAATTGACTTGGCCATTGTAGAATTTTTAATTATTCACCTTAAAAACTGGGTTGGAGTTTACGTCCCAATTATTATAAACTACCTCTATTAGGAGCTTACCCCCTACTCACAGAGAGTGGTACTGTAATTTCTAATAGCAGCAATCTCCACATCTCCAGATAATAGTGTATGCAAGCAGTGATGTGTAATATATTTTTTTATTTTAAATTTGAATAATTGTATAAAGATTTTGCAAGTATCTTTTGTCAATGTCAGGTGTTGATCTGGTGTGAGGGTGTGATTGTAAGAACCACAATGCTGTTGATCTGACTGTGTTAAGAAAATATTCAGGTTTCTAAAATATACAACAATCCCACTCTAAAATTTGACTTTGATTTAATTTAATTAGTTGAACAAAGATTGCTGGACTGACATCAGAACCACTAAGGTAATTTTAGAATAAAGATAGGCATTTAATAATACTGTCTGTAGGAGCACCTTCTCAAAATGATTGGATGCAATACTGTTTAAACCTTCCTGATGCGATTGACTTGAGGGGAACAGCCTGTCAAATGGTATGCTTAATACAGGTTGAGTATCCCTTATCCAAAATACTCGGGACCATGAGCATTTTGGATAAAGGATTTTTTGGGATTATGGAATATATTTTTTCATACTGACCTGGTTTCCTGGTGATGCCATGATGGTCCTCCAACGTTAATGGTGTCCCCCGGCGTCCATGGCAGCCTTCCGGATGCTCTTTAGTGGCAACTCTGGTCCCAGGGGTGTCATTACCGGTGCGCCAACATTTCAGACTTTTTATTAAAACGTTCCTCAGGGAGACTGAAACAGAGTTTAGAGTTTAAAAGTGTAATGTACCATTCTGAAGCTTTTACAGTTTGAGTGCCAGCCATTACATTCATGTGTGTAGTCACATTAAGTTCACTGGTGCTGGTGACTCTCTTCATCGTAGCTGTTTGAAACTGTGCCTGACCTCCTGCAACTAATTTCTATTCCTGAGCTTCCATGTACACATGGTTTTAAAAAGCATTGAAAATTGATTCTTGAAAGTATTACAAAGAGATTACTATATCTGCAGCAGATGAAATTAGATGCTCTTTCAGAAACTGCATTTGACAATTCAAGTGATTGTCAATAAACACTGGCAAAAACAAATTATCAACTGAAATCAATATTGATTTTTTTGAATTCCCTGCACGCTATATGTCATGTTAAAGTATTTGTTATTAGGAATACATGGAAGAATTCATACACAGGAGTGTGTGTGTAAAGAGAGCATGTTACAGATATGAATGCAATCGCACGCAGCACCAATGTGACAATAGGCTAATACAGCAGATGGCGTCTGAGGGTAAATAAATGCCTCTGTGGGCATCTGCACCTTTTTCAGATACAGCATCAGATCATTTTCCAGGAAGTCTGCAATGTGCCCCCATATTTGGGAATGCCCACTCTTCCAACCCAAACAACCGCAGCCTTTCAATAATGTGCAGCACCCCACCATTGGAGATGTATGCAAATATATGAATTAGACTCATTGGAGCAGATGTATTAAGCCTTAACAAGAGATAAATGCAAGTTTGATAAGGAGAGATAAACGTCCAGCCAATCATCTCCTTACTGACTTCAAACACAGCCTGTAACATGACAGTAAGGAGCTGATTGGCTGGACATTTATCTCTCTTTATCACCCTTGCATTTATCTCTTGTTAAGGCTTAATACATCTGCCCCAATGGGTCTTATTCACTACAGATCACATAAGCCCATCCTGCACATGTCTTACACTGAGAGGTGCAATAGAATGGGAGGTATACTCGAGATTGGAAACTCAGAGTAGAAATAGGCGCCCTATGGGGTGTGTCGCTAAGCTGCTCCTACTTGAGGGGTGTGAAGCCCTCTAGTGGGTACAAAAGTGGGAAAAAAAGGTGGAGCGCTAAATGGATCAATTGGATATCACAATTTTAATATATATAAAATATTAAAAAACAACCAATTTGTAGAAAAACAATAACATTAATGTCAATGACAAAAACCATATAAAATTACATATATAATAAAGAACAAGGAAGACAATACTTATGTCTCTGCGTAGCTGCCTTGGTTACCCTTGGAATAAGGGAGGGGGGGGTTTGTTGCTCTCCGGGTAGTGCACTACCGAAATGGTGGTTGGCAAGTTGCCGTCCTAGATGGTATTTGGAGACGCTGGAGGATGATCTGGTTCCCAAAATTGGGGTCCTCACTAGGTTGCGCTGATCCCAGGTATAGTTGCTGTGGTCAATTTTCTCGCTGGAGGAAGATCTTTATACCTTCTTGAATGAAGGGTCCTCACGATGATGCGGTATTGGTTATCCACAGGGTGCGGGTTATCAACTCCCAGGTGGAATTGTGAATGAAGATAGGGATCCGAAGGGTGGCAATGAAAGGGAGAGCTTCCAGGAGAGTACCAGATGAAGTGGGGGGGGGGGGGGGGGGGCCAGTAAGCAGAGTTGAAGATTCTTCCCAGTCCTTAATGATAAAAGCAAGTGCTGCCTAACATGTTTCGTTGTGATCTCACAACTTTATCAAAGGTATGGCACTTGGTCTGAGAGAGGTGCAGTTTCCTGTCAAGCAGTCCTGCAACAGGCAGCTTGAGTAAGGTTCGACATTCAGGCTGAAGTCACAGAGGAACACCAAGACTGATGGTCGTGGTGTTCCTCTTAATTTGTGATCGCAAATACAGTCAGGAGATGGTATGCCAGAACAGAGGTGGTATGCACCTTCTACTGCATTTCAATTGCTAAGAAAATGTTATTATATGCGGCTGTGAGCAGTTTGTCATATGCAACCCTTACTGAATCAGGCCCAACACATAGAAAGCATAGAATTTGACTGCAGATAAGAACCACTTGGCCCATATAGTATAGGGGATACGGTCATTTGCTCTAGATAATACAATACTATTGTCTTTTTGGTTACTGTCCATTAGCACTGTTTAATCTTTCTCGCTAAACCCATGTCGACCTTGACCCATGTCAACCTAGTGGTGTTGACCTAATGCTTGTCGACCAACATGCTGTAGACCAAATTATCCCAACCCTACTGTAGTATGCCCACACTGGAGTTAATTTTTTTTGTCAGGAGCCACTTAATCTACCAGTATATTTTTTAGAGTGTTGGAGAAAAACTGATTGCCCAGGGGGAACCCATGCAAGCACAAACTCACAGTTATGGCCATGGTGGAAATTAGGGATGTGACCGGCCACTAGTGTTTTGTGAAACATGTTTTGGATCTGTATCTCCGGCAGTGTTTTGGATCTGGTTCTATTCCAAAACACCACCCTTCAGTGTTTCATGTTTCCTGTTTTTGAAAAAACATAGAAATCGCAAAAATCTGAAAAAAAATAATATTTTTTTGTTCCTACGCTATTATTGACTTCAATAACATTCATTTCCAGTCTATCCTGAATACCTCACACATCACAATGTTGTTTTAGGACAAAAGGTTGCACCAAGGTAGCTGGATGACTATGCTAAGCGACACAATTGGGTGGCACAAACACGTGGCCCATCCAGGAGTAGCATTGCAGCGGCAGACAGGATGGCGGTTTGAAAAACTAGAGGTGCCAGATGGAATTGTCCTTGGGACCTCCCACACAACCTTATGTTGCATAAATAGGACATGCACACTATAACAAATCAATCATTTCAGTGACATGGGGCCAAATGTAATAGGGTGAGAGTTTCAGAAAGTGAGAGATTTTGGGAGAGTTTTCCCCTTTTTTTAAAGCAGCAATCAATTACACTGCAAACCAGGTTGATTTTGCCATGTAATTGATTGCTGCTTTAAAAAACATGAGAAAACTCTCCCAAAATCTCTGACTTTCTGAAACTCTCACCCTATTACATTTGGCCCATGTGGTCTGCTGCACGACTGTGGCTGAAATTATTGGTTTGTTTGGGCCCCACAAAAAAAGAACCAATTCATCTCTCCCAGTACAAACTGGCTCTACAGAGGCAAGATGTCATCCTCATGCTCCAATTCCTCTCCCCTTCAGTATGTACATCCTCATCCTCACAGATTATCAATTCGTCCCTGCTGGAATCCACCAATACAGTTCCCTCTTTAGTCTTTGGAGGCAATTGCTGGTCTTCGTTTAATTGATCATTCATTTTGATGAACCTCATCTTCTCCACATTTTGTGGAAGCAACCTTCTATGCCGCTCGCTGACCGGGTTCCCGGCTGCACTAAAAACACACTGGAGGGGGGGACAACTCAGGTAAAATAGAGCCAGTTTGTACAGGGGCCTCCAAACTGCCATATTTTCCTGCCATTACAGGAACGGACTGCCTGACATGTCTACTTGGATGCTTTCACCAAAGTAATCCTCCACCATTTTTTCAATGGTGACAGCATCGTATGCAGTGAAAATAGACATGTCAGCAATCATTGGCAGGTCCTTCAGTCTGGACCAGATGTTGAAACTCACTGCATCACCGACAGTGCGTTGGGTAGGAAATTTGAGCTGTTTCCACGCAACCACAGGCATGGGAGAAAATGAAGGAGGAACTGTTGCCGTGTCAAGGTCCGCTTCAGACAATCTCCTGACCAGCAGGTCTTTGCACCTCTGTAGACTTGTGTCCGAAGGAAACAGAGACACAACATATGCTTTAAACCAAAGATCGAGCACAGTGACCAGAACATATTCCTCGGAGATGCTGCTGCTGTTGCTGCGGAAGGCGATGTATCTACCCAGTGGGCTGTCATATAGTCCTTAATTTGCCCTGAACCACTTGTCCATATGTCCATGGTTAAGTGGACAGTGGGTACAACTACATTTTTTTTAGGGCACTATGGACACTTTTTCGGACATCTCTTTACATCCTGGGTATCGCCTGCCTAGTAAAGTGGAATCTAGATGGGATTTGGTACCGGGGACAATACCTCCATCAATCGTCTAAATCCCACTCCACTGATGGCGGATAACGGACGCACGTCTAACACCAACAGGCTGTCATACTTCGTCCTCTTTGCAAACGACTGTTGGACAGTCAATTGCTTAGTGAAAGATGTAGCAGTGTTCCAACTTCTTCTCTGGGTTGATGAACAACTCCCAGCAGTAAAAGAAGCAGCAGTAGGCATAGCACTGAAGGATCCTCCGGAGGAATTCCAGATAGAAGAGGAGTCAGTCATGCCTTGACATGGCCTGCAGAACTACCTCCGATCCAGATCGAGGAGGAACTTGATGAGGAGTGACTTGCTGGTGTCATTTTCAGGCGCTTGGATACAACAGGATCGGAACTAAACAGTGACTTATGAATGAACTTCAGGTGACCCATAGATGAGGATGTCCCTAGGTGGCCAATGGCCTTACCCTTACTTATTGCAGTATTACATAAGCTACATATGTCGAGACAATTGTTGTCTGGATCTGGATAAAAATAATTCCAGACCAAAGATGTGGATTTTTTGGTCTTCTACCCAGGCATGGCGATGGCCTTTTTCATCCCATGGACAACAACTGTCTCACCTTGTGCCTCATTTAAGCAAACCATATCACCATCAGCAGCATCCTCCTCATCAACTTCCTCCTCAGCACCAACTACATCAATATCCTCCTCCTGGTGTTCAACATTGACACCTTCAATATCAAAATAGGAAACTGGACTGTGAGGGATCCTTCCAGCATATGCAAAGGACGTGCTGTAAATGGTGGAAGGAGCCACCTGTTCCCGTAGTGATGGGAAGGTCAGGCATTGCAACGTCTTTAGAACCGACAGTTGTTTGCTGTGTTTTTGATGAAAGCTTAATTCTATTACATTTTCTAGTGGGAGGAGGAGGGCTTACATCGTCATGTGAAGCTGAACCATTAGTCATGAACATTGACCAGGGCCGTTCCTTGCCGCTCCGTGTTGTAAATGGCATTTACATTATATTTATCTTTGTGTTACTGAACTTTGGCATTTTGAACTTTACATGCCCTCTACAATGACATTGGGAAACGACCTTAATAGATGACATTGATGGCATTTCATGTTCTAGGTCATGGCTAGTAACAGCAGCTTCAGCACTAGGAGGAAGTGGTTCTTGTTCTTTCACTCTTTTATCCTCCAAATTTTTGTTCTCCATTTTCTTTCTGGAGTTATAATAAATGCAGCACAGTAGAGTGTACCACACACACGGCAAAGCCTGAAAAAATTATACGGATTAAAATAACCCTTTTATTTTGGGGTTATTTATATATTCGGCCCGCACAGGAGAGTGTACCCGGCCCACACACCTGGCAAAGCTTGAAAATATTATACGGATTAAAATAACACTTTATTTTGGGGCTATTTACAGGGGCAAACGCAGGATTTTCAGAAGGGGGTTTCCGGAGATGGACACTTAGGTGGCCCAGTATATGCTGGGTCAGTTAAAGTATTATCGATAGACCAAATGTATATAAATAATAATAATAATAATAAATATATATATATATATATATACATATATATATATATATACGTACAGGAGGAAGGAGCGGCACTCGGAGACTTGTAATCCAGGTGAAGAAAAACTGTGGTTTATTAAGCGACGTTTCGGGGCTCGCACCCCTTTCTCAAGCCACACACAAGTGAATCACAATAAAACAGTGCATACTCACGAAGCGCGGCAAACAACCATCAACTCCTCCCTCCCGGCGTCTCCTCCGGCCTCCGTCTCCCTGCACGCTCTCCGGGGACGCTCATTCCGTTACCAGGAAGTGCGTCACTCGGCTGTAACGTGCCGGAAGTCTCCAACCGTGGTGCGCCCGGTCGGGACAGCGTCCTGTTGCCATGGGGACGCGGCTGCATAAAAAGAAACATCAAATAACAAATCAACACTTATATATACATAAAAACTACCCAATTACCTTAAAACCTTACTGCTACTACCTTTCTTAGTGATATATCTATATTTTAAGACCACGTCGAAGACGTGGAGTTACAACGTAAATGACAACAATTTTTGCCATTCACTCCGTGTTGTGATTTGTACAGCAAGTGTACATAACCGTTTTTTTTAAAAAAAAGAGAGACCAAAGAAGTGAATCTCTCTGAATAATGTGCTGTGCTAATTTAACAAGAACCCCATTTATGGGGGGCACACATATACATATTTATACATCATTAATTTCATATACACATGTATTAAGGAGAGTGCTAAATATGCCATTATTGTTATTCTGAATACACTTAACGCAACCAATTTATTAAATTAGCACTCTACTCCGTGCAAGGACCTGTATGGCTGAACATAATTACAGAATGGACTAGCTATATCAAATAAAGCAACTTAGCCATAAGCTATCGTTGAGTCCCCTGGGCGTGACTGTATCGAGCCTGTAAATCCATTTATTTTCTAACTGAACCAATCTTTTTCCCCTGTCTCCCCCTCGTGGGGATAAGGGTACCTGGTCAATTATTTTATGGCGTAATGTAGCAACAGAATGTTTCTGATGGGCGAAGTGGCGGGCCACCGGTTGGTCACTGGTGCCACTTACCAGTGCCGCCCTGATGGCCGCCCTGTGTTGTGCCATGCGTTCTTTGAACTGTCGCTCTGTTTTGCCCACATAGTAAAGCCCACATGGGCAAAACAGAACGTACACAACAAACCTGGAAGTACATGTGAGGGGCATTCTGATGGCGAATTTTTTACTCAGGTGGGGATGATCGATAAATTTTCCTACCGACATGTGGCTACACGTCGTGCAGCCGGTGCATTTAAAGCACCCGTTGCCCCGTCTTAGGAACCCACTAGTGCCCCCTTTGATTTCAGGTTTGCCCAACTGTGTGACATCTGACTTTACTACCCAATCTCTCAGGTTACGACTCCTGGTGTAGCTGGGCATTAATTTATGGTTTTTAAACATCTTCAGGTCTGGGTCTGATGTAATAATGGGCCATAACGATTTGGCCTGTTTGTTAAGAGCCATACTGTGTGTATGGAATTGCTGTACCCAGGGCACTGACGTTGTCTTACTCTTTTTGCCCCTCTCCTCTAGTAACTTACTGCGTGACTTTTTAGTGGCCTTTTGCCTGGCTTGTTCGAGGATCTGTTTAGGATATCCCCTCTCTCTGAATTTTTTGGTCATTTCATCAAGCTGTTGGTCAGCTGTTGCAGGATCACTATTACACCGAAGCACTCTAACATACTGGGAATAAGGCAGAGAATTCACAGTGGACCGAGGGTGAAAACTCTGATAATGTAACAGAGTGTTTCTATCAGTCTGTTTAGTGTGCATCGATGTTGTGATCTTTCTGTTCTCAATGGTTATATTAATATCAAGAAAGCTGATGAGTTTTTTGTGGTGGGCTACTGTTAATTTAATGGGGTGACCTGAGTTATTTTGCCTTTCGATCACTGCCAGGAACTGTTTGACATCCCCTGTCCAAAAAAACAATAAATCATCTATATATCTATAATATAAATGTACAAATGGGGTAAATGCCTGATCTTCAAAAAACAGTTGTTTCTCAACAGCCCACATGTATGAGTTCGCCAGTGACGGCGCAGCTGGCGAACCCATTGCACACCCAACTCTCTGGTTATAATATCTCCCATCGTAATAAAAATAGTTATGCTGCAACGTAAACCGTAATAGAGCCAGAAAAAAGATAATGTCAGGACCCTTATAAAGTGCGTTGTGCGTAATCAGCTGTTCTACCGCAGCAATACCCGCTCCATGGGGAATGCATGTATACAAACTTGCCACGTCAGCTGTAATTAAGGTGGTTTCTTCAGGTACCTCATCCATGGAGTCGAGTCTGCGCAATAAGGTAGAGGAGTCTTTAAGATGAGTGAAAGTGCCTTGTATGCAGGGTTGTAAATATGTGTCCACATAAGTTGCAATTTTCTCGTTTAGAGATCCTATAGCGGCCACAATAGGTCGGCCCGGGGGCTTTTTTACATCTTTGTGAATTTTTGGGATGACATAAAACAGTGGAACCACTGGGTGGTCCACCATCAGACTGTTATAGGTGTCCTTATTGATAAGAGCATCGTTCACGGCAGTGTTCAACAATATGTCCAACTCTTTTTGATATTTCTTTGTAGGATCGGACGGAAGCAATTCATAGGTGTCTCCATCATTCAATAATCGTACACATTCCTCCTTATATTGCATTATATCCATTACAACAATAGCCCCGCCTTTGTCGGCTTTTCTTATGACAATGTCCTGCCTTTTACTCAGAGATTTCAGCGCAGTGTCTTCTTCCATGGACAAATTGTAATGATTTAAATGATTTGAATTTTCTTTAGGTTCTTGAAAACCTTCTAGCATCCTATTGAATATTTTTATGGATGCATTTGTCGACACTGGTTCAAATTTGGACTTAGGGCGGGTGTCTTTTCTTATAGGTGCACTCTCATCCTTCAGGGATACTTTTTCTGCTGCCTTCCCAAAATGTTCTTTGAGCTTAATTGATCGATGAAATCGATGGGTTTCGATTTTATGTTGAAAAGCGTCCATCCGATTTGTTGGGATGAACGAAAGACCCTTGCTCAGCAGACTGGTTTCCCCGGGTGTGAGTGCCGTTGTAGAAAGATTAAATATTAGCGTTTCGTCTCCTTGCTTATGATGCCGCGGGTTTTGACGCCGGTGTTGGCCCCCCCTGCGGGTGGCTTTCGACCTTTTGCTCCTCTGGCACCTTTCTTCCCTCCTAAAGGGGATTGAACACCAGATTGTGTGCTTGTTTGCGGTCTATCTTCGACATCGCTCGCAGAGGTGCTAGAGTCGACTTCTTGTCTGCGCCTATTATACCTCCCGGCAACAGGGGGTCTGGGTCTGGGATTATTTCTTGATGTCCCCAACCAGGAATATACTCGGTGCATTTCGTAATCCTGTTGGACTTTCAACAATTTTTGCTTTTTAAATTTCACCAGTTCTTTGGTGTAGTCCGTCTATTTGCGTCTGCAATTTATGCACCCAATTGCCATCTGTGTCCGCCAATAAAGTGTCCTTGTGCTCCAGAGTGAAAGTGCTAAGTTTAGCCTTGGTCTTATTCAATTCCTGAGTGGATTCTTGAATGACCAATAACATTAAGTCTGTGGAACATTTATTAAGGATAGAAATCCAGGTCTTGCAAAACTGCGCGTTATACCGTCCTATTGTGGGCATATTATGGATTCTAAAACCCCGTGGTATTTGCTTAGCCCTGTAATAGTCGGATAAAGTCCTACTATGGTAGAGAAAATCTACCTCGCGCTTGCTTAACTTCAGCCACTCTTGAAATATGCAGCCGCGTCCCCATGGCAACAGGACGCTGTCCCGACCGGGCGCACCACGGTTGGAGACTTCCGGCACGTTACAGCCGAGTGACGCACTTCCTGGTAACGGAATGAGCGTCCCCGGAGAGCGTGCAGGGAGACGGAGGCCGGAGGAGACGCCGGGAGGGAGGAGTTGATGGTTGTTTGCCGCGCTTCGTGAGTATAAATGTATGCACTGTTTTATTGTGATTCACTTGTGTGTGGCTTGAGAAAGGGGTGCGAGCCCCGAAACGTCGCTTAATAAACCACAGTTTTTCTTCACCTGGATTACAAGTCTCCGAGTGCCGCTCCTTCCTCCTGTACGTATATATGCTTCCTGGTTCATCCAGTGTATCGCGATGAGAAGGCACCTGAGCAAGGTATAAAACTTTAAACCCTTGGTTTACCCCATGAGTGCCGGTTCATAGGGACTATGTATTCATGCTGACACTTCATGGTGAGAGCATTCAGAACAAGGCACCTCAGTTAACAGCTCTGTCTGTTAAAAGAACATCCACCGCAAGTTTGCACATCACTGGTTTTGCACTGAAGCACAAGCACTTTATTGAACCTTTTCTGTTGGTGGGGGAGACCACATATCATCACTATACTTTTTGTGTCAACCCGACAAACGGCCACTTGCACAATGGCCGAGGAGGAAGGAAGCAATCCTTTGGCATATGTCCTGCAATGCGATAATAGTGATAACTTCAGCTATTCAGACATTGAAATTGAGCGCATTTTGCATAAAGACCCCGCTTTTGATACCATCTTGCACAATTCCAATGAAGAATTATTTCAAGAGTGGCTGAAGTTAAGCAAGCGCGAGGTAGATTTTCTCTACCATAGTAGGACTTTATCCGACTATTACAGGGCTAAGCAAATACCACGGGGTTTTAGAATCCATAATATGCCCACAATAGGACGGTATAACGCGCAGTTTTGCAAGACCTGGATTTCTATCCTTAATAAATGTTCCACAGACTTAATGTTATTGGTCATTCAAGAATCCACTCAGGAATTGAATAAGACCAAGGCTAAACTTAGCACTTTCACTCTGGAGCACAAGGACACTTTATTGGCGGACACAGATGGCAATTGGGTGCATAAATTGCAGACGCAAATAGACGGATACACCAAAGAACTGGTGAAATTTAAAAAGCAAAAATTGTTGAAAGTCCAACAGGATTACGAAATGCACCGAGTATATTCCTGGTTGGGGACATCAAGAAATAATCCCAGACCCAGACCCCCTGTTGCCGGGAGGTATAATAGGCGCAGACAAGAAGTCGACTCTAGCACCTCTGCGAGCGATGTCGAAGATAGACCGCAAACAAGCACACAATCTGGGGTTCAATCCCCTTTAGGAGGGAAGAAAGGTGCCAGAGGAGCAAAAGGTCGAAAGCCACCCGCAGGGGGGGCCAACACCGGCGTCAAAACCCGTGGCATCATAAGCAAGGAGACGAAACGCTAATATTTAATCTTTCTACAACGGCACTCACACCCGGGGAAACCAGTCTGCTGAGCAAGGGTCTTTCGTTCATCCCAACAAATCGGATGGACGCTTTTCAACATAAAATCGAAACCCATCGATTTCATCGATCAATTAAGCTCAAAGAACATTTTGGGAAGGCAGCAGAAAAAGTATCCCTGAAGGATGAGAGTGCACCTATAAGAAAAGACACCCGCCCTAAGTCCAAATTTGAACCAGTGTCGACAAATGCATCCATAAAAATATTCAATAGGATGCTAGAAGGTTTTCAAGAACCTAAAGAAAATTCAAATCATTTAAATCATTACAATTTGTCCATGGAAGAAGACACTGCGCTGAAATCTCTGAGTAAAAGGCAGGACATTGTCATAAGAAAAGCCGACAAAGGCGGGGCTATTGTTGTAATGGATATAATGCAATATAAGGAGGAATGTGTACGATTATTGAATGATGGAGACACCTATGAATTGCTTCCGTCCGATCCTACAAAGAAATATCAAAAAGAGTTGGACATATTGTTGAACACTGCCGTCAACGATGCTCTTATCAATAAGGACACCTATAACAGTCTGATGGTGGACCACCCAGTGGTTCCACTGTTTTATGTCATCCCAAAAATTCACAAAGATGTAAAAAAGCCCCCGGGCCGACCTATTGTGGCCGCTATAGGATCTCTAAACGAGAAAATTGCAACTTATGTGGACACATATTTACAACCCTGCATACAAGGCACTTTCACTCATCTTAAAGACTCCTCTACCTTATTGCGCAGACTCGACTCCATGGATGAGGTACCTGAAGAAACCACCTTAATTACAGCTGACGTGGCAAGTTTGTATACATGCATTCCCCATGGAGCGGGTATTGCTGCGGTAGAACAGCTGATTACGCACAACGCACTTTATAAGGGTCCTGACATTATCTTTTTTCTGGCTCTATTACGGTTTACGTTGCAGCATAACTATTTTTATTACGATGGGAGATATTATAACCAGAGAGTTGGGTGTGCAATGGGTTCGCCAGCTGCGCCGTCACTGGCGAACTCATACATGTGGGCTGTTGAGAAACAACTGTTTTTTGAAGATCAGGCATTTACCCCATTTGTACATTTATATTATAGATATATAGATGATTTATTGTTTTTTTGGACAGGGGATGTCAAACAGTTCCTGGCAGTGATCGAAAGGCAAAATAACTCAGGTCACCCCATTAAATTAACAGTAGCCCACCACAAAAAACTCATCAGCTTTCTTGATATTAATATAACCATTGAGAACAGAAAGATCACAACATCGATGCACACTAAACAGACTGATAGAAACACTCTGTTACATTATCAGAGTTTTCACCCTCGGTCCACTGTGAATTCTCTGCCTTATTCCCAGTATGTTAGAGTGCTTCGGTGTAATAGTGATCCTGCAACAGCTGACCAACAGCTTGATGAAATGACCAAAAAATTCAGAGAGAGGGGATATCCTAAACAGATCCTCGAACAAGCCAGGCAAAAGGCCACTAAAAAGTCACGCAGTAAGTTACTAGAGGAGAGGGGCAAAAAGAGTAAGACAACGTCAGTGCCCTGGGTACAGCAATTCCATACACACAGTATGGCTCTTAACAAACAGGCCAAATCGTTATGGCCCATTATTACATCAGACCCAGACCTGAAGATGTTTAAAAACCATAAATTAATGCCCAGCTACACCAGGAGTCGTAACCTGAGAGATTGGGTAGTAAAGTCAGATGTCACACAGTTGGGCAAACCTGAAATCAAAGGGGGCACTAGTGGGTTCCTAAGACGGGGCAACGGGTGCTTTAAATGCACCGGCTGCACGACGTGTAGCCACATGTCGGTAGGAAAATTTATCGATCATCCCCACCTGAGTAAAAAATTCGCCATCAGAATGCCCCTCACATGTACTTCCAGGTTTGTTGTGTACGTTCTGTTTTGCCCATGTGGGCTTTACTATGTGGGCAAAACAGAGCGACAGTTCAAAGAACGCATGGCACAACACAGGGCGGCCATCAGGGCGGCACTGGTAAGTGGCACCAGTGACCAACCGGTGGCCCGCCACTTCGCCCATCAGAAACATTCTGTTGCTACATTACGCCATAAAATAATTGACCAGGTACCCTTATCCCCACGAGGGGGAGACAGGGGAAAAAGATTGGTTCAGTTAGAAAATAAATGGATTTACAGGCTCGATACAGTCACGCCCAGGGGACTCAACGATAGCTTATGGCTAAGTTGCTTTATTTGATATAGCTAGTCCATTCTGTAATTATGTTCAGCCATACAGGTCCTTGCACGGAGTAGAGTGCTAATTTAATAAATTGGTTGCGTTAAGTGTATTCAGAATAACAATAATGGCATATTTAGCACTCTCCTTAATACATGTGTATATGAAATTAATGATGTATAAATATGTATATGTGTGCCCCCCATAAATGGGGTTCTTGTTAAATTAGCACAGCACATTATTCAGAGAGATTCACTTCTTTGGTCTCTCTTTTTTTTTTTAAAACCGGTTATGTACACTTGCTGTACAAATCACAACACGGAGTGAATGGCAAAAATTGTTGTCATTTACGTTGTAACTCCACGTCTTCGACGTGGTCTTAAAATATAGATATATCACTAAGAAAGGTAGTAGCAGTAAGGTTTTAAGGTAATTGGGTAGTTTTTATGTATATATAAGTGTTGATTTGTTATTTGATGTTTCTTTTTATGCAGCCGCGTCCCCATGGCAACAGGACGCTGTCCCGACCGGGCGCACCACGGTTGGAGACTTCCGGCACGTTACAGCCGAGTGACGCACTTCCTGGTAACGGAATGAGCGTCCCCGGAGAGCGTGCAGGGAGACGGAGGCCGGAGGAGACGCCGGGAGGGAGGAGTTGATGGTTGTTTGCCGCGCTTCGTGAGTATAAATGTATGCACTGTTTTATTGTGATTCACTTGTGTGTGGCTTGAGAAAGGGGTGCGAGCCCCGAAACGTCGCTTAATAAACCACAGTTTTTCTTCACCTGGATTACAAGTCTCCGAGTGCCGCTCCTTCCTCCTGTACGTATATATGCTTCCTGGTTCATCCAGTGTATCGCGATGAGAAGGCACCTGAGCAAGGTATAAAACTTTAAACCCTTGGTTTACCCCATGAGTGCCGGTTCATAGGGACTATATATATATATATATATATATATATATATATATATATATATATATACACACATACAGGGGCAGCAACAGCAGTGTAGACCCCTGGGAATAGCAATGTACTGTGGCCCCTACCGATCCTCCAGCAGTAGGGGTGGGGGAAGCTTTGATATCCCACGGGTGGTAGGGGGTATTATATCAATCGCTCAGCATGTATGTAGGGCCTGGATCAGCAATTTCCACTAATTACCCCTTTACTGCACAGATGGTGGGAGATTGGGCGGGAGAAGGGGGCATTGGGCTGAATGAAGGGGCCCTGATACATAACTTCCAGGGTGGTGGAGGATGTTTAATATGCAGAGGAGGGGTGTATAATGGAGTGGGCTTATTATTCATAATTTTCTGGTGGGAGGACAGCTTGCTTGACTGCAGATATCTCCAGTTCCCGGAAAAAGATTTCTTAGATTTTAATTGGAATGAAAAAAAACTAGTTAATCCCACCTACCAAATGGTATTATGGACTAGGGGATCAGAGTTCAGGAGGCAGAGCAATCCGCCAATGAGAATATAAAACTAAATACCAGGTGTGTGGATCTGGAGCAGTAACCAGCTGCTGGAAGGCTGATATCTCTAGTTTTGTGAATAGTAAAACTCTAAGTCAGACAGAACCTGAAATATCTGACTGGGAAGATTTAACAGGCTTGGATGGGGAAAACTGCTTTGAAGTCAGATATCTCCGGTTCCCAAGGGCCGATTTTTAAAATTCTTGTACCCATGGAAAGAGGGGACCCTCAGCTTTCAGCCTAGGGTCCTTAGACTCCTAAGGGGGTTTCTGGGTACTCAGAAACCCCTCCTGCGTGCACTACTGATTTATTATATGTAGGTGGCACAGGAGAGTGTTTAAAACATACACACAATAGTGTAATCTGGACTGTCACTGGACTTAACGGCAGTACTGGACTTAACGGTAGTACCACTAGATTTAACTGCAGTACTGGACTTAATGGCAGTACCACTGGACTTAACGGTAGTACCACTGGACTTAACGGCAGTATTGGACTTAACGGCAGTACCACTGGACTTAATGGCAGCACCACTGAACTTAACGGCAGTACTGAACTTAATGGCAGTACCACTAGACTTAACAGCAGTACCACTGGACTAGCAGTACCACTGGACTTAAAAGCAGTACCACTGGATTAACAGCAGTACCACTGGACATAGCGGCAGCAGTAGACAGCACAGCACCACTGCATTGGACTTATACAGCAGCACAGGACACCAGCACTAAACAACACAGGACACCAGCACCGGCAGCAGACAGCACAGTACCACAGAACTGGACAGGACAGGACAACACAGGACTCCACCACTGCGACCAGGTTGCCACCCCATGCCAGCTTTCCAGAGAGACACAGAGACACAACCTCCCCCAACCCTCTCCAATGCCGGAGTGAAGATGACGGCGGTTGTGGGGGACTTATATTGAGTTTGGATCTCGTGATAATCCGATGCTGGGATGATGATGTTTTGCCTCATTCTGCGAGCCGAGTTTGGTGGGAAATGCCAAATGGCACTCGGATAACAGTTGGGATCCCTGCCGTTCAGTAGCGTCCTGATTTCAGAAATCCGGATGTGCTCATCTCTAGTGAAAATAGAACACATGACCCAATACATGGGGGTAAGTTAATAAGATGTGAGTTCTTTTGAAATATTTTGCTTCTACACATTTTGATTTATTTTTATCTATAATAAAATTTGATTATAATATATAGCTAAATCTGGTCATACACTAATGAGCTTGCAATTGAAAGTTCTCTTTGGGTGCCGTGATTTAACTAGATTCCACAATAAATCCTCAACAGCAGCAGGGTGTTCTCAAGCCAGCCATTTAGCAGTACTAGCAACACAGGATTTACACATAAACATAATTGAATACTCCCTTAGTCCCAGTCCATTACTGGGCTCTCAAGTGTGAACTGAGAAACATGGTTCCTGCCAAGACAGTTATTTCCATAAGATATAGGCAGCACAGCCACAATCCAAATTAGGGAGACATTCATCATGTTTGTATCATTAAACTGATTATACCTTTCAGTTAGGGAGAGGTACATGTCACAATATAAACATTCTTATATTCGTGCTGTTATTTATTATTTGCAAATTAAGCACATATTTGTGCTACTTAGACATAATCAATTATAATACCGATGGCCTTTGCAAGCTGCTTAGCACTTAATAAAGTAAAATGATATAGATCTATCAAACAATTCCTTTATACAGGTACTTTCTTCAAGTCCTCAAATCCACTCATTTCACTTAAGCTGTACTTAACACACGGTGCGATTCTGGCTATCGACTTTGACTATATAGTCAAAATCGAATAGAAAGTTAGTGCGAATCACACAGTGGTCAATGCCGATGCGTGCCCCATTTAGTCAGTATCTAATAGAAACACAGACTGTGCAGGCAACTTTTTCTTGACTATCTCGCCTGTAAATGGGGTTACAAGTTCCCATATGGAGAAGACTGAGACATATCTTTAAAATGTGTTAACATTTTGGCTATGTCAACCTTATGCAAGTCAACCTTTCTCATGTGTCACCCTTCTGCCAGTCAACAAATAGTTGTCAACATATTTGACTGTCAAGTTTATGCTTGTCGACCTAATGATTCACACCCCTAGCGCAGATATATATGTGGAGGCCCCTACTTCATTAACTAAGTTGGAGAATTAAAGACAATTGATAAGAACTCATCATCTGTATTAACATAGAATATCTTGTGAGATCTATAGCAGGTTTGATATCCTGCACACTGTGGTGTTTTGTAAAATAAGTAACTGGGAAATCATGAGTACTGGTGTATTTTTAGGGTTTTATATTAATATATTTACAAATATCTTCCCCTCCCCTGTCATCACATCTGTCCAGAGTCAGAACCCCCACTTTGTGTCCCAGCTGTGCCTTGCACTGGAAGAGATGTCATCCGCGACTGGTCGTTGGCTTAAGCACTGGAAACAAAAGGTGCCACAGTGATTTCATCTCCCTTAGCGGTCATCCTTCCCAGCCGAGGGAAAAATATACAATATGTAACTCATGATTATGGGTTCTTCTATGCCCCCAAAGCCAGCTCGAGTTATGTTGTGCTGCTTCCAGTAGCTATTAAGTTTTAAAATGTTTTGGGGTTTTCATACCTCCCAACTTGAGCAGCGATGAAGGAGTGACAGGGGGCGCTCGCCACAGGCGCGCCAAAAAATTTGAGGGCGTGGCCTAATTAAATGGGCATATCCTATACTTGCGACTCTCCCATGAGGCCATGCCCCTGTTTTGACGCTATGGTGGCATGACCCAGAGGCTCTGTGAGCCTCTAGCCATGCCCCCAGCCCCCTGGTTGCGTTTATTCCCCGCTGCTCAGCAGCCGACAGGGGGGACTCCCAACAGCCCCCAGGGCTGGCAACAGAAATCTTGGGGCCCTGTACAATTATATTCCTGGGGCCCCCACCTAATCCCAAATCCACATAACCCTTTTCTGTACGAGCCTCATTTAACCTTTCGCTGCTCCAGATCCTGCTTTCAGGTGCAGACTTCTCTCATCCTCAGTCCTGTTGGCCTGGCTACTGGCTGCTGCCTTTTGCTGGCCTGTCACTTTCACAAAAGAACGCCGAGCACTACAAGCAGGCACAGAACAGATGACCCGCGCATGTGCTATAAAGTACAGGAGCCAGAGACTGAGGCTACAGTGCCAGCAGCGGGTATGGCTGTTCACCTGCAGCCACAGGCCATGTGCACACACAGAGTAGATGGCTCTGAGCACGCACCGAATGGCAGGGTGCACACACAGTAGACAGCAGTGGCACACAGTGTCAGTCAGACTCAGCCACACAAAGATGGTGCACAGTAGACAGCCTGGCCGCGAGGGTCACTGACAGTCCAGCGTCCGTGAAGGGACATGGAAGCTCTGGGGCCCTTGAGATTGCTGGGGCCCGTCACACTTGTCCGCCTTGACCCCCCCTGTCGCCTGCCCTGACAGCCCCCCCTCGCCGCGGGACACTGCCGGCCGCAGGAGGGATGCGGGAATGTCCCCGAAAACCGGGACATTCCCGCGGTAATCAGGACTGTTGGGAGGTATCGGTTTATACTTAAATATTTGCAAACTAATATTTTCCATCCCTAACATTTAATTGTAGCCAATCCCCAGCTCCAGAAAAAAAGGAGAGCGAATTTAATGATCAATTAATAATTAACTTCCATTTACCATATGTAGTGCACATGCTTGTAAGGCTTAATATTTAATGTTAGAAAAAAAGTCATTTTTTTTTGTAGTCGTTAAATTGTTTCCATTACCTACAATACACATAGTGCAGACCATACACTGTAAACTAGAAAGTGTCAGGTAATACAGTAAATTACCATTCACAGCTACTTAAGATACATAAACCATTTACTGCAAATAGCGAGATAAAAAATGTAGACCTGTACAACTGTAGCACGGATTTTCTTGGCTGATTTAACTGCAATGTTTATTTCTGGGCATCGTGCCAAGCGCAGAACTTATGTGATATGGTTTAAAATTAGGCCTATTAAAAGCAAATTCCTGGATCTCTCTTTGTATTCTAAAAGCGGAGCGGTCATCCATAGATAATACGAGACTTATCCAGTGGCTAGTGAGTGCATAAATATTTTCTAAAAAGGCGCTCCACCTAAAGTTATTAATTGCACAGTATCTACAGCCAAGGGTGTATACTGTATATGTGTTTTGGTGCCCAGGGCAAGTTGAAAAAAGGAGGTAATATCCTTTTACGGTAGGGTATCACAAGAGCAGTGTCCAAATACATAATTTCTGACAAATATGTGCCCCAAACTCATAATATGTCACATATCATTGCCCCCAATTTGTAATATACCTCAGAACAGTGCCACCAATAATGCCTCATGTCTATGTTTCAAATGTATAACCTACCCAGCAGTGCCACCAATTGATAATATGCCATACGGCAGTGATTCCCTCAGATGCCACAGTGTAGTGTCACTAATTTATAATATGCCACAAATGTGCGCCCCAAATTTATAATATGCCACACAGAATAACCCAAAATCAGTTTTACACAGAAGATCATGATAGAACATGGGGGCTGCATCACTGCAGGTGATTGACAGCAATCAGTCTTTGGACCATAGTTTGTTCACTCTTAGTCTACAATTTGATTCCTCACTTCATGTGACCGAATTAAATCAAGCTTTACCAGAGCCCTAATATATTGTCAAATAGCCATGGAATACCATAAGTGTACCAACTTCTGCAAGCATAATATACAGGCTAACAAACAGACTTCTCACACCAACATAGTGTAGATCAACTCTTCATGGCCTTTAAAATGTGTTTGGCAAAATCAGAAAAATATATATTTTATTCAGAGGCACACTATGAAAATTTGGAGAAACAGGGTTAGTGCTCTGGGTACACCCATGGGACATATAATTTGTGTAATGTACCTCAGACCTGTACTATGTAGACTTCAGTGAGTAATACTTTAAGCCTGTCTGATCCTCCTGGTACTAAAGCAGGACTCCAATACTATCCACTACTGTGATTAAGTTTGGTGGATAGTGTCCCTCACCAAAAGACTCTTTTGACCAGACTGTGTCCCTCCTGCCATCTGTACTTAACCCACCCAATGTAATATCACCCCCAGGGTTTCCTAACCTTCCATTCTCCTCTCCTATCCTACTCATGTTCTCTTTGTTCTGGCTTTGCTTAATGCCGGTGGCCTTTTAGTATCATCTGCATGATGAAAAATGATGTGATTACTGTCACTAGGCGACCATTTGTAATCAGGGAAAATGCTACCGTATTGTACATGCTTTGCATGCTACAACCATTCCTTATAATAATTGTTCTCTGCATTTAACAGCAGATCAGCAACTTTATCATAATAATTGCAGAGAGAAACAGGGAATTATTGACTGGATGTCTCATGGTAGGTGGCGTCACAAACCTTATTATTGGGAACAAATATATTATTTCACACTTGGAGAGAGAAAATTATTATGAGAAATAGGGCAATTTCCAGAGTTTTGTTTTCTCTATAGCTCCTGGAGCTTTTTTATATAATGGGAAATTCATTCATGCAGCCTTTGTAACACAAGCATATGCTTATGTGCTGGATTTAGTGATTTTGGGCCAGATGCACTAAGCTTCAAAAGTGATAAAATGGAGAGTGGTACACAGCCAGCCAATCAGCTCTTACCTGCTATGTCACAAGCTGTGTTTGAAAAATGTCAGGTAGGAGCTGATTGGCTGGTTGTTTATCACTCTCCATTTTATCACTTTTGAAGCTTAGTACATCTGGCCCAATGACTGATAAGAATACAGAAGAAAATGGTAATAGGCCAATTAGGAAGAATATCTAACACGACAAAAACGTTTCAATGCAGATTTTTATGTTTTCATATTTATTTTTATTTACACATATTTTTTGTTAGATATTTAAGCTTTTTTTTATTTTGTAGGAAGAGTGAGGAAGGGATCCATAGAAACATTCAAAAATATAAGGAACAACCTTTATGTTTTCCACACCTGGTAAAATTTAGGAAGTGTCATGTATACTGTAAGCATGTTAATTAGATTACTATGCATATTCATCCTATAGACAAGGTGATGATTGGATTATGATAAGTTTGCAGACTTTTAGGCTGCCCACTCTGGGAGAGTGCAGCCAGCTCCATGAATTAGGGTGCGGGGGCAACTAGTTTGACATGAAAGGTGGTTGGGCTCACCAAAGGGACATTCTAGTGGGGGCTTGGCCATTGCAAATGGTGGCCCCGCCTCACTGTGCAATGCCACTATTACAAGCATTGGACAGTTTTGCATCATCTGGTGCCCACAGAAACCCCGGCTGATGGTGGGTTGTGGGAGGCTGGGGCAATTGTGGGGGCCTGGGAGGTGGTTCTGATTTTCGTGAGTCCCCCGGCCATTCTGGAAGGGTAGGCAAGTATGCTATATTTTCTTGGCCTGTTTAGACTCATACGGGGGTATTCAATTAGTCTATGTTTTTTTTTTCAGGTACTGTAGTCGAAAAATCAAACTTTCTATATTTAATTGCTTCCGTTTTCAGCCCGTTTTTCCACTGATGAAGTTTCCCTTTTGCAAAAAGTCAAAACTGAATTGGGGGAAAATTGTTAAAAAAGGTCACAGTTTCTACTACAACACATGGGTCGGCAAGTAATTCGCCAATCCACTTGCTTTCCGACAATGCCAATTCTTATGACAGTTGAAAAATTGGCACTCTTTTTGAATAGGTCAAAAGTAAATTATAAAGGAAAGCATTTAAAAAGGCAGATTTTTCGACCGTCTAAAAAAAATGGCACTCATTGAATACCCCGCATAGGGCTAAATTTACTAAAGCTTCTAAAATGAAACTATGTCATGTTGCCCATAGCAGATTTTGTCTAAAATATCTTTCTTGTTTACCTGAATAAAGGGGTTATTCAGACCTTATCACTGATGGGTGGTGTTGCAGAGCTCTGCGATCAGAGAGCCCCTGCCCAGACAAGTGAAGTCTTGGCCCGTGCAAGTCTGCAAATAGCTTGGAAAAATCTCGCCAATCAGCAGCCGGGTGCAAATCCATATGTCACTCACCATCGAACGATATCTTCAGTCTGTGCCGTCTCACCTTCTACAACTCTGCGATAGAAACAGGCTGATTGAGGCCAGAGCTGACGTCACACACCTCCCTGAAAACGCTTGGAAACTTCTGCATTTTTCCTGACATTCCCAGAAAAGAGTTAGTGACATCTACAAATGGCAGCTCCTGTCAATCAACTTGGGAATGGCTTGTGAATAGAGTAATCACTTGGGCTTGTACATGCATGCAACGATCTGTATGCATGCGCAGTCTTTCACTAATCGGTCGCAGTATGAATTCGCACAGCAGTGATTAGGTCTGAATAACCCCCTAAGTCTGTAGATGTTGCACTACTTTCTGAATATTTTGGTGCAGTGACACCAAATGTATGACAGAATGCATTGAGTTCCACAATCACCCAAATAGGGGATACCCACCCCAAATGCTGCCAAACACCACAGTCTGGGACTTTCATGCAGTTGGTGCTGCTTTCCTATTTGAAATTAGGGTACTTGTTTCCTAGCACGGCGCCCATCGCATCACATACATTAACACTAAATAACGTATATGATGGGATGCAATGCGACGTACAATAAAATATTGCATCGTATGCCATACAATGGCATAGGATGCGATTGTATACGATTTTTGATTGTACAACCACCCTGATGGGTCCTTACAATGTTAAATGGCCCCCATACTCAACGCCATCCCCACGATCAATGCCAACCCGAAGCGTGGCGAGCGCTTTTCATACCCCCACTATCCACGTCGGCGTGGAGTTGATTTAAGATAGTGTGGCAAGCGCAGGGAGACACCGAGCCCGAAGTGTGGGGAGCGCAGCGAGCCCCGCGAGGGGACGTGGAATACGAGCCCGAAGGGTGGCGAGCGAAGCAAGCCCTGCAAGGAGACGCGCAATATGAGCCCGAAGCGTGGCGAGCTAAGCAAGCCCCACGAGGGGACGCGCAATACATGTAAAGTAATCCGTGTCCCCTCGTGGGGCTCGCTGCGCTCACCACGCTTCGGGCTCGGTGGCTCGTTGCACTCGCCACACTATTTAAAAACAACTCCACGTTGGGATCGGGATCCCGACGTCAGGATAATGACTGTCGGGATCCCGACTGTCGGAGTCCCATACCACACTCTATTTATAGTAGGAGATATTGCCGCTCTCTATACTCTCCCCATTTAAACCACTTTATATGCACAGAGTTGGCGGAGGAGTATTTACTGTTAGCAGTTTCATAGAGTTAATGCTTCTGAATGTTATTTTCAATGGTTATCATATGGGGAATAAGAGACAATTTCCATAGTTGGGCAAATAGAATATGATATGCGTCTCCAGATTTAAGTTTCCCAGGACAGTAATGGAAGAGTGTTATTAGAGGATCATCAGAGACTTCAAACCCTATTATTCTGTAAAATAGGAATTTTCCAGACCACAACGGCAGCAACAAGGGACAAGTGCAAAAGATATGATAGATGACCCTGACAGATCCCCAATTTCTCCAACAGAAATGTGACACAGAAGGCTATATCTCGTGCTGCCATTCTGGAGTGAAATAAGTTCTTTGGCACAGTTTATAAAATACTGTATCTCTGAATGATTAATGCACTTAAATATTTAAAAGCATGGAAAGGAGATTAAATCCCATCCCTCCACCATAAGGATCCTAGAAAAGAGGATAATATTTTAAACAGTATTTAATACATGATCAGAGCCCAAGAACTAAAACTGTCATTTTTAAACAATTAGCAAGCTATCATAGAGACAAGCGTAGAAATATTGAAATATAGGGGGTGATTCAAGTTGACTCGGTAAGCAGCATAAATTTGCGGCTTACCGAGGGCTTCAATGCCGCCTACCGGGCGAGCGAATTCCCTCCGCCCCTGAGCTGAGCGAATGCCGGCAGCGGCATATAAAGTGTTCACCGACACATCCATTCAAATGTGGCCGTACAGGCGAAAAATCTTTGATCTTTATATCTGCGCTGGAGATGGACGAACAGGGGGTGGGCGCTGATGTCATGTGATGTCAGCTGTCCACCCCATGCAGGCTTTGACCCGCCTGTGTATGCATGAGGACACCCAGTATTTTTTCTGGGCACACCCACCATTTTTGTGGTCACACCCAGTAAACACAGGGCGTTCCCCAGGCACCAGCCTCCTGTCCACCCCCCCCCCCGCCCACCTGCCCCGCTGTGTGTTTGCACAAAATAAATATATAGATTAGAGTTAACCAGTAGTGGCGTAGCTAGTGCTCCGCAGGCCTAGCCGTGGCGGGGGGGGGGGGGGAGGTGCCACGGGGGCGCAGGGTCCTGGTGCAGTGACCTGTGGGAGCCAGAGTCAGAATGAAAGTGGGGGGCTGAGGGTTCTCTAGTCTCCGGCCACTCTAACCTGTGCTGCCCATCTGCTCCCTTGTACAGGCACCCGCTGACAGCTGGAATCTGTCAAAAAAGATACAATGAAAAGCCTGCGGCTGCACAGGCTGCAGTGTTCTCCCAACACTTTAAATGATGGGCGGTCCATCTGGCATGTGTCCCCGTGTCGGCCGGCAGCCAAAACCCCCTGTTGTCCAGCAGCTCTTGTTGGAGAGGGTGTTGGGCGAGCAACAGGCAACGAGCGGGGAGCAGGGGGCCCGGCGGCGCCATATGTACAGCACAGAGCAGGAGGCTCTGTGCAGGCTTCTATACAGGGGAGAGAAGGTGACCCACTGGCGCCACCTGTACAATACAGAGTTGAAGCCCCTGCATCACCTATATGCTGAGAGGTGACCCAGCGGCGTGGACAGTGGCATAACTGTATGTTAGACAGTTTGCTGTCATTCAGTAATAGGTGGCGGCTGTGTACTGTAGCTGCGTACCATTGGTGATAGCCCACCCCCCCTCCCCAGCCTCCTCACCTCCTCACCGTCTCTGCACCTGGGAGCATCCAGTGTAATTACCCGCACACACTTCCGTTAGTATCTCCTGGCTACAGTATGTCAGCGCCGCGGACGGGATGTTACACCGCATGAGCTTACATCACTCCTGGGGAGCTGCAGCACTATACATGGCGGCACACAGTGGCCCAGGAAACCAGTCTTCACCATTGTCATGTTTTACTGAAGAAGGAGGGGGGTGGGGGGTATACTGGGGGGGCGCCACAAATATTTTGTTATGCCACTGGGCGTGGATGAGGCGACCCGACAGGGGTGGATGGGGGGACCAGACACTGAAGGTAGATCTTTCTTGGGAGGAGGAGGTGACCCGACACTGAAGGGGGGTGGATGAGGTGACCCGACACTGAAGGTAGCTTTTACTGTGGAGGAGGTGGGGGGGGGGGGGGGCAGTTTTTTGGCAGGGGGGCACAATATTTCTAGTTACGCCACTGTTTACCAGCACTGCATCTCTTCATCAATTAGTTCTATCTAATCCAGAAATAATACTCCACAGTATGTACCCCCTAAAAACATTATATATATACAGCCCTCTGACGAAGTACGTGACTAAGAAACGAGTTGGGGCATTGCCTTGCGTTGGAGTCCTTGTCCATCTGACGTTTGCGGGTTGGCAGTTGTTATTTTGGGAGAGAGACAGCCCTGAGTCTGTGCAGATGTGGCGGTACTGTTCTGATTCATAGTAATGCCCTAGTAACTGTTATATAGTAGTTTATTTTATGAACAATTGTAGTTCTCTGTTACATGGGTTCAGGAAGTTATTCCAGATCCCATGTTTTATCGCCCCAAAAAACTGGATCATTGTAGCCTGAAAAAAGCGGGCTAATTATATAGCCTGATAATGACCACAAGTCAATATTAATGTCCCAGTCTTATATCAGATCCCATTAGGTATGGAATATTGAAAGGTACAGTAACACTGTTAACAATGTTTTAAAATCAGACCAAGAACATGGTACAGATTAATTAACATTAAAACATCAATATTTCAACATCACAAATATGGAAGTGCATATGTATATGTTTTTTTCTTAACCTATGTCCATATACAGCTTCTAGAAGAAAACAGCTCTGGGGGCGGCAATAAAATATGCAGAAAGCAGCAGCTCCCAGTGCAGCGTAATCACATCCAGGCATTGTATCGCAATGTAGGAAACGTATACTATTACTAACAAACGTCCTCTGCATGTTTTCCAGAGCTATGCTCTGCAGGAATAGGAGACAAGCCAATCAGCATCAGAACAAATCCATTTGTGATAAATACACATTTAAAAATCAGCTTCAATGGCAAAAAAAGTAGTCTTTTTATATAAACTGACATCAAATAATTTTTGTTGTTTATTTATGTATTTATTTATTAACAGTTACTTATATTGTGCAACAGGGTCGGATTGGTAATGACGCCCCACAGGGAGTATCCCTGGTGGACTGGTGTGTCTGTGGGGCCACCTGTGGCTGAGAGAGGGTAGAGGTGGACAGATTGGTGGTGTGAGTGTGTTAGGAGGTAGAATGGGGCAGGCTGGTGATGTTTCCAACTCAGAATCAGGCCCTATGAGGAGGGATGCCAGCCCTTTAATAGACCCCACCCCCTCAACAGACTTGAAGGCTGTTTCCAGAAATTCCCAATCCAGTATTGTTGTTTAACTACTGTATATTCCATTGCACTTTAGAATTGCAGTTGGCCATAGGTGCTGAGATGGAGACAGAATTTATTTATTTTTTTGGTGCAGAGATTGGAATAAAACTGTTTATTCAGCAGTGTCCATAACATTTTGTCATGAGTCTAGGATTTGATGTGCTCAATTGTGAATCAGGAAGTAAAACAGAGGCTGATGAGGTTGGTTTAAAATGCGCTGCTTTAATAAATGACCTTTGCATAAGGATTCAAATGAAGGAATAAGTCCCAAATAGTGTCTTTGAGAAACAAAAGTTCTGTGGAGGACATAATACAACCTGTGTGATTTCCACGAATACTTAGCAGTTGAAGAGCGCTAGGATCCGGTATCTGCAAGAAGTATGTAGAGAGAGGTTGATATGGTTTTGGAAATTGGAAAAAAGTTAGAATTGATGAAGAAGAAGAATCCTAGGAGAAGTGCTGGAAGAGGCTTGGGAATTGTAAGAAGTTGATAATATCCAGAGCGAAGAACTGGAAGAAGTTGTATATCGGATAATTGATTTCTTTCGGGTCGAAGATCTGGAAGACGTTGGAGGCTTGGGAACTTTGGAGAGATGCTGACTGAGGAGGGCAACTGGGTCTTAAAGGTCGGAGCTGGAGACGGACTGGAGAAAGCGAGGTGAGGCAGGAGGACACTGAACCAGAGCCACCAGAAAGCGGAAGACAGTCAAGAAGACTGAGAGGAGTAACCCGAACTGGAATAGAGGCCAAGAATAGCGGAATATGCTGGAAATGATTAGGACAAGTGTCAGCCAAAATGCCAGGAGTCACCAGGAAGCGAACTACCTAACAGGCTTTTTGAACTGACACTGAGCTGAGTAGGCAGATCTCTTTTAAAGGCTGAGCCATTGGCTGCTCGGGCAGTGAGGGCCCTTTCTGGCCTCTCTTGACCTTGCCAGTGCTTTTAATGAATGATATTAATAGTTATATTTTAATTTAGTTCTTTAGCTAATACAGGTTGAGTATCCCTTATCATAATATCTGTTATTCAAATAATGTACTCCCCCTCCCCCCTTTTTTTTCTAATAGCAACTACTATAGACATCTGCTTCTGTTACTACTGGGGACATCATATAATTGGCACTACTGGGGACATCTGTAACTGTTAATACTAGAGACATAAATTGTAACTGTCACTGCTGGAGTTATGAAATGTAACTGGCACTACTGGGGAAATCTGTAACTGGCACTACTGGGGACATTTGTAACTGGCACTACTGGGAAAAAAAATCACTGCTGACGTCAGATAAATGCCCCAAAAATTGTCAAATCACGTCTTCATTTTGCCAATTACTCCTCCTTTCTTCCCCCAAACATTGCTTTCTTGTCAATCGCTCTGTGAGTATATCCTATCTACGAGTGTGATTGCAAAGGAACTTTGATACTGTACATGTACAGTGTCGGGGAACATTGGCTTTGCGTGCATCCCTGAATCAGGCCCAAAGTTACTTGCTCAGTTTCTTATGGGGCCTACACATGTAGAAATATTGCTGAGTGATCTGAGTGTTCTAGGTGCATCACTGTCTCTATGGCCCCTACACATGGAGCAATGTAGGGGCACTATCTAAGCGATCTAGTCAAATTAAGTCAGATTGCTTAGGAAATGCCCTGAAATCGCTCCGTGTGTAGGCCTCATAAGAAAAATGTTGTAAATAAAATGTCAAATGCAAATAACATATGAACAAGTACAGTATCGTGCACTGTTAACTTTAATTACACGTGGCAGATACGTGACTGATCATTATACAATGTTGTGACAGGGGTCTTGTTTGCATTAATCTTTCACAGATGAACAATATTGCCATTCTCCATATCTGAACAACATCAAATTAACATCAGACATTTATTAATAGGAGGGAGTTAGGCTGCCACGATATCACGCACGTAAACATATAGAATTGAGATTAATGTGTTGATCCATTAGATGTGCTGCATGCAATCTGTTCAAAGCTGCTGACCTTATCAGCACATATATATTTAGCAACTTGTATAGTATGGCAACAGTGCCAGCAAACCAATAGCACACATTACTTTTACAGTACTGTATTTAAGAGATCATCTTATCTGTGTCTTAATTAAATGTGTCAGCAAAACGTGCTGCACATAATGTAGTTTATGTGAATATGCGAAACAAGATGATTTGATGATCACATCTGTACAAATACATGAAATAGTATAATATATTATGCTGATTCCCGGGAGTCGCAAATTGGCTGGAAATCAGTGCTGATGCTGGGGATCCCCGCTGTTGATCAGTACTGGTGATCTCTGGGTGATTCCCCTGCAATTCTCCCCTCCCCCCACCCCCACACCCCAATATTTCCCCCCTGCACTTGTCATGACCAAATTTAGCCACATCTGGGTCAAGAGAGGAGGAGGCCCGTGTCCAACCCCCGTCCCCCGCCCAGGCTCCACTCCATCTTCCATCTGCAATCTCTCCGCCTGCTCGCGATCACAGTATCCCGGGAGGAAGGAGCTGCATGCAGAGAAGACTCAGCAGAGGAGGGCGATGGCGGGAGCAGGGAGCACAGGCATCTGTCTCCTTTCCTTGTGGTGCCTGCTTGGCCTCTTCATCCTGCGGCTTACAGAAGGGGCCATACAGAGAAGGAGGGTCAGGCAGGGGGGAATATACTGTGAAGGAAATACACTGAATGGGGGCAGAGTGGGGGGACATACATAAAAGCAGGGAGCAGGCTGGGGGAAATACACTGAATGGGGGCAGAGTGGGGGACATGCAGGGAGCAGGCTGGGGGAAATACACTGAATGGGGGCATAGTGGGGCACATACAGGGAGCAGGCTGGGGGAAATACACTGAATTGGGGCAGAGTGGGGGACATGCAGGGAGCAGGCTGGGGGAAATTAACTGAAAGGGGGCAGAGTGGGGGACGTGCAGGTAAGGGGGGAGCAGGCTGGGGGAAATACACTGAAAGGGGGTAGATTGGGGGACATACAGAGAAAGGGGGAGCCGACCTGTACTATTTATTGCAGTCAAGATCTCAGTATCACCCTTCACATTAGAGCAGGTAAGACAAGTTATTTGTTTAGTCTTCTGATGTGATTCATGGTTCAGGCTGAATTGTCGGCCCCTACACATTTTCACCTCACCAAATCTGACCCTCTTTGCAAAACGTTTGGACACCCCTGCTCTAGGGGGTATAATTACTTGTTTGAATGGGTAGGAAATTACTCAGTAGTACCCATTTGATTGCAATCATGGCCAGGACCCAGCAGCTGGCTGTTATAACTGGTGGGTCCAAACTTGATGGTATTGACCTCTTCTGGATTGGTTTCCATCTAAGGTGCATCTTCAGAGCAATGACCCTTGTGCACCAGGGGTTGAGACTTGTAGAACACACCAGTGGGTCTTCGTGCCAATAGCAGCCGCCATTTCCCTTAAGGCTAGGTGCACCTACTGGTACTAGATTCCGCCAGGGCTTATGGTACTGTTGGTAGTACAAGTGCCATATCCGTCAGATCCATGCATGCTTATCTGTGTAAATAAATAAGAAAATGAAATAATAAAAAAAAAATGGTGTGGGGTTTCCTCTCCTTGAGTATAACCAGCCCTGGGCTTTTTGAGCTGGTCCTGGTTCAAGAAATACAGGGGGGGGGGGGGGGGAGTTGGGGGTTCCCCTGTATTTCAGAAACCAGCACCGGGCTCTTGGACAGGTTCAAGTTACAAAAATATGGGAAACAAAAAGACGAGCACTGGGCTCCAGAAGCCATCAGGGTAATGCCACAGCCAGGGGATGCTTTTTAAATAAAGCACATAGGACTCTATGTTAGAAGTTTCACATGGAATCTTATGGTGGGAATTGGTAAATGAGGCTGACCGCAAAGTCAACTGGGGTCATCTTTGTGGTGCTTCATTTGTCACCCTTATTTGCCTATGGTGAGAACCACCTGTAGGCTTACATGTTAGAGTCATAACCTGAAAGCCCATAGAGGAGCACACACCCCAGCAGGTGGGATTCCCTTCACTCTCATTCTCGGGGCAAGATGCTTGTGTAAATCCACTGGCCACAGTCCACTGGCAACAGTTTTTTTGCTATTTTTTTAACCCCATGGATTCCCAATTACCGAATTAAAGAGGACATTATCTACACTGGAAGTGGTATCCTTTTTATTTCCCACCGCTCCCCATTGGAATTCTACTGGAGAAGAGGACTGGCCTAAGAGGGACCCTATAGGTGAGTATATATGTATGATGTATGCATGTATGTTAATAAAATTAACAGGACATGCCATTATAGATATGCCACTGGATGCAACTATACTGCAAACAAGTACTCACAGTAAAGTTCTGATTCTGGAGAAGGTTTTCTCTTTGTTCTGCACCTGCAGTTTTGTGATTATCCATTAGCTCAATAGCAGTCTGTAGGATGGAGTTTTTCAGTCGTACCATGCTCACTGGTGAGCCAGGACAAATGTTCCCTGTGTTCAACGGCAGTTGTTGTTGCAGTGGAGAATTCCAAAGAAGGAGTAGAGATGCTTACAGCACATTATGAACTTGACCATTGCATTGTTTTTCACACCACAAGCTGACAATTTTCTGATCTCAGTAGAAAATGGGCTTTTACAAAATGCACAGCTGTATGAAATTTGTTGGGATTTGTTTGGCAGTTGGAGATGGCACCGTTAGACATTATGTAATCGGTTGAATTTTGGCTATGATAAATTAGACAAGATTAGGATAGTCAGAGGGCACAGATAACATCACCATAACATATACTTCTATTAAAAGACCCCTTTGCTTAGGGCAGTCTAGGAAGCATGAGGGCCAGAAGCTTGAGTGGCTGATTGGCTTATTAGTGTTCCATGCACCGTGATTGGCTCAGTTATCCAGAAGAAAACAGTAAATGGTGTATCTGGGCTAATTCTCAAATTCATTAGCAAAGCACTGAAATAAATCTTAATCGTTTTACCAAACTCTATAGAAAATGTACCATACAACCTATTGCTACTTCTGCTAAGTTGAGGTTCATTACTGTTGTGAGATCCAGATGTTGGATGGATAAAAAGAACACGAGGGAACTCTTTTTTCTCTATTTCCATCATTGTCCCCTGTCTATGCTGGATGATAACACAGCTGTTGATGAATCTTCTTATTTTCACAATATTATGTAACTACAATTACTAAGCAGACAGCAAAGCAACATAATTTGATGAGAGACTGTGGCTGAATTTCATGAATAAATTGTGTGTGCCTGGGGCCAGCTGTGTTTTAACTGTTCACTATTCTGAAGGGTTCCTTGTTATTCTGGGGCTCAGTGCTGAACAATGGGGATACTGCTCTATCAGACTGGAAGCTAATCAGCATGGATCGCTAAATAGAGAATTTGCATATGGAGCGATAATGGAACAACTGAGTATGCGTGAGGAAAATTAGCAACAGAAAATGTGAACGCGATCAGTTTGACTGACAGGAAACTGGCATTTACAGGTGGTAACCTACATACAGATAGTGGTAGATGCTCAATTAGTTCAGTAATATTACTCAGGTGCATGAGGGAGGGTTTAATACTGAGTAAGTAAACAAGACATTTTCCCCCCAGCTCAGGTGGTAACCTGCCATTTTGTGGGTGTTTTCGAAAAAAACACAGGCCCGCCCAGGCGTTTTCCAGGAGGGTCTCTGACATCAGCACTGACCACTTCCAGCCTGTCTCAGTCATAGATTAGTGGCAGCTTTGGAGCTACTGTAATCACAGTAAATTCCTTTTGATGGTTCCGGGAATATCATATGGATTTGCCAGTGGATACTGATTAGCAATCCATTCACCAGTGTCTCACATCCTGCAAGCAGGGCCGGATTTGTGCCTAGGCCCGTGAGGCACCGGCCTCAGGGAGGCACCAATTAAGGGCGGCAGGCAGGCTGACATTCTGTTAAATAGGAGCATGGCAGAGCGGGTGGGCAGCGGCGAGTGACGAGCGCTGCCGCCCCAGACATGAATTATCATATGCCGGCGGCAGCGCCGCTCGTGACCCGCCGCTGCCCACCCACTCTGCCATGCACATTACATCACCGCTTAGTGGCTGGGTCCGACGGTCCCCCTCCGCGTCCAGAAATGGCTCAGGCTCACTGCTGCCGGCTCCCGCCCATTGGCTACTCTACACACACACACAGTCTATTGGCTGCTGTGTATCCAGCAGCTGAGCTGAGCGGCGCACAGATCCTCCCTGCGCTCAGTCAGTCACAGTGTGTGAGCCGGAGAGAGACTGACAGAGACACTGTGCTAATCACTGTACTAATAAGTGCCTCCCTCCCTCCGGGTCCTCCGTACAGTGAGCAGTCCAGAGTGCTTAAAAAAATATTAAGGTGGGCTACAGTTACATTTTTATGAAATATATAAATAACAATGTATATACATATATGATTACATTAAAATAGGGGGGGGGGGCACAAAAATGTTGTGCCTAGGGGCGGCCTGACCCCAAAATTCGCCCATGCCTGCAAGGAGTGTTTCCTCTTTCTGTCTGAGTGGCCGCTTACTCCTCGCAATCCTTGCAGTCCAATGCAAATTCTCACAATAGCGATCCATGATAAATTAGCCCCAGGTCTTGTCATTATCCATTATTATGGTTTAGCAGCAGAGATCACAAAAATGAACTGATGGGGCCACTATGCTAATTTGAATCTGCGAATTCACGGATCAGATGATTATCGATACAATGTGCATACGCATGATGGCACTGCAATGAAAGCCTGCTGCTTTTTCTATTTGCAAGCTGTGCACAAGAGGATTGAAAGGCATGCTTTAGTATTTAGGGGAGGGTGTGTGATGTCAGCTCCAGGCCAGATATGCCTATTTCAATGGCAGCGCAGAGAAAGTCTCTGGCTACTCTGAGCCTGCGATGACTTGTGCCCAGTGTGAATATAACTTGCTGGTCAGCCTGTAATGATAGGTTCTAGACATATTTGCTCTACTGTGAATATATCTGTAGCCATACACAAGGACAGATTGGTAATAAAAGTGACCCTGGAAGAATTTCTAGACATGGACTCACATGTACGGCAGCAAATTAAATGTAGGTAGAGCCAACAACAATATACAGTAGGTGGGATGAATACATCACTACACCTCTGTGGAAGCCATTGGTTTCAATTGACATGGCAGTCTATTGGCCTCCAGACCTTTACGCTGTTGTGACAAACCACAAACCTCCACATTTAAATCATGTCACCTAGGAGGTTATTCTGGTTGGTGCGGTCCATTCCAAAATCTTTCGGAGCAGACCGCACGCCACGCTGTGCGGACATCGTAAGAAGAAACGCCCACAGGTCCTCCGCATTCGGACGGACTCACTCTTTAAGAAGACTACATGCAAACCGTGCGTGTGCGGTGGCCACACACAAATTCTGCACGGTCTTACAGCGTCAGAACGGATGGGAAGCTGTGATGGGAAGCGGGTATTAGTGATACCAAGTTCTGTCCATTGCTTGCAGTGTAAATGTGTCTAAAAAATGCAGCCGTGCTTTCAGCATATATTTGTGTGTTTTGTAATGGTCCATTTAGGCTGCAATGGTTCCAACTGAAGCAATGAAAAGAGTGTAATTAATGAGTAATGAGTAGAGGAGTAGATTGTATTGTGTTCAGCTGACAGTGGTTCAGGTGCGGCCGTACTAATTGGGCGATCCGTATGCCTAGCGCATGACCGAGTGGTGTCCGCAAAGTTATACTTGCTTATGAAGACCGCATATTTCCTGGCTGTTGGTTCGTTTGCAGTCGGTGTTCTGTCCGAATGCACGCCTACAAGAGTTAGTGCACTCCCTCCTGTACGCCCATATTTACGCCCAGTTTAGCCCACTTTGAAACTACGCCCTTGTGTAGTTCCGAATGACACCCATATTACGCCCATATTTCCCGAGTGAATGCGGTGCACATTTCTGTACGGTATTAGTGAGAACAAGTACGGAGACCGTGCGTGGCACATGCGCATTGCGCTGCCTACGCATGCGCAGACGGCTAAAAAATGCCATCCGAAAGAATTCGGAAAATTACGCATCCACCAGAATAAGGCCCCTAGTGAGGCGGAACACAGGCTCCAAATCCTCCATCTAGCAGACAAATATCTCATTACTATTACCCCCTGAATGTCACACACATTCACATCCCACCCCTAGTGGAGTCAAGAAAACCCAATAATTGTTACACCCGCAAATAGCAACCACTCCTGTTCCTTTAACAGATGTCTCAATGGATATAGATACTGGCAGCAACCTTAGATGAGTATTTGCAGCAACAGGTACTCTGCTTTATGAACCAGAAAAAGTTGTTTGTGTGGCAGACTGGAGGGGGTGGGGCAGAAAAGTCACTGGCTCACAGGTCCCTACTGGGAATATTCCCTGTATGCTGTATGGTCAATCCGCCTGTGGCGATACACAAACATTCGCTCAGCGATCACATTCATTTGCAAGACGGGGTGGTGATTTAACTGAACACTGGCCGTTACGATTTCGGGCCCTGTGATAAGGTCTGATACAGAGAATATTTGAACAATCACATCAGTCCCTGCCCCAGTGGTGCTTACAATCTATATTCCCTACCACAGGTACATGTAGACACATTACTTCTAGGGTTAATTTTGATGGGAGCTGGGCGTTCCCCTGGATTCAGTATTGAATCCTGGCGGTCGGGATCCCGGCGTTCAGAATCCCGACGCCGGAATCCCGACAGCCGAAATGCCGACAAGGGGGGGACGCGGATCGCCCCCCCTTGTGGGCTCGCTGCGCTCGCCACGCAGCGGGCCCGGTGCCTCGCTACGCTCGGCACACTAATTTATTCTCCCTCCAGGGTTGTCGTGGACACCCCAGGAGGGAGAATGTGTCAGTATTTCGGCGGTCGGGATTCCGGCGTCGGGATTCTGAACGCCGGGATCCCGACCGCCGGGATATTAACTGCATCCCCGTTCCCCTCACTGCCCTGATCTTTTTGTGTGCTGACCTTTTCCATGTCCAAATTTTGCTTTTGTCAATGTCGATCTCGGGCATGTCAACCTTTTTCTGTTGACTTAATGATGTGGACCTAGACATTGAGCTATACCACACCCCATGTCTGTACAGGGGCAATTCCTGAAGCAAGTGACATGCAGCTATGATGTAGACACGCAGATATAATTTATCTGCAGAGCTTGATCAAACTGTTTTCTGTTGGGTCCAACATTATGTGAACACTGAAGACACTACCTGAAGAGACAAGCTGCTGTTTACAGTGCAGCCTGCTATACTGGAGTCTAGACAAGACAACTTGCTATACTAATTTATACTGTATTTTCTATTACCTATATCCTCACTTCCAGGACTTGTTTGGGTGCTCTTCAATATTTTTGTTTGCACTGTTCATTTACCCAGCTGACTTACATTGACACTACAATGCATTATTCATTTGTCTTTCACTCTGCGTTAAATAAACATGCCACAGTTTCTGTCATATTTAGTAAGTGTTCCACCACCTGTAATGGTCCACCATGGCCCTGCACAGTAATTGCAAGAGAAAAGACCACCCCACCTCCCCATGTCAATAGATACAGATAGTGTCACTGATTTCCTTCAGCCACCTCCCCCTTCCTCAGGTCCTTGCAGCTCCAGTGTCCTCCTCCACTTTCTGCCCAACCCTCCAGGTACTCACTCATGCTGTGTCTGTAATACAGAGTTTACCCCTCAGGACTAGTGGCTTACATTTCCTGCTCAGCATAGGCAATGCCATGCCTCTGCTGAAGTGAAGAAGAGCCCGTAAGTGCATACTAAAAACACAAGTTGAGAGGGATATTGGAGGTGGGCAAGCTGCTAGAGTGACAGAGACAGATATGTGAATAAGGGGTATTACTGTGTGCACCTTGTGTAAAATGGGCACCACTACTGTGGACATTATGGGGGAAATTTACTAAAGGAAATTTGTAAAAAATAGGTGTATTTGTATCCAGATTTAGGCCAGTATTCAATGCCTCAGATTCGCCATTTTTTTCAGTGAATCTGGCAATTCGCTGGGTTAACGGCGAATTTTCTGTTAGAAAAAACAATTCGCCATATTCAATGGAGGCAATTCGCCACAAATGAACAGCGAATGTCTGCCGATTCGCCGTAAATGATTCGCCTGTGATTTTCAATTGGGTTTTTAGTGGAATTCGCCGACAGTGTATTCAATGCTCAAATGCAGAACTGCTTTCTCCATTGATTTTCGCCATGATTCTCCGTTTAGCATTTGTCATCTTTTTTAGGTGAACTGTAATGTGATCTTTTAAATTAAAGCGTTTTTAATTTTTTTTGGGTGTTAAAAAATCAGAATTTTTTTTCTATGAAAGGGCATGCTATTTTTATTCATATACTCGCAGCATATGAATATATTTTTTTTTAACAATATTTTTGTTTTTTTTTACACATTCGCCAGCAGGGGGCCGGGAGTCGGAGCCGCTCATTAATATTCATATATTCACTGCACACTGGTCCCGATCATTACATAGGCACGATCGGGACCAGTGAGTGCAGCGGCTCCGACCCCAGCAGCACCCTGCAAGCCCTTCTTCACCCCCACTAGTGTCCGGACACCCCACAGGTGGGACACGTGTGCTGCTTTGCTGGGGGTGAGGTGAGGGAGGTGAGGGGACGAGGGGACGGGGGGGGAGATATATGCGGGGGACATTAGCTGACAGGGATGGCTCCAGCAGTAGCAGACCTCTGGCTCTGGCAGCCCCAGCGCGGTGATAGCAGATGTCAGCGCCGCTGCTGCTTGAGCTGGAGGTCTGCTACTGCTGCTGCTGGACTCGTCAGGCTGTGCAGGGGCTCCCGGCAGCATTAGTGCGCTCCCCGGCCGGGACTCCGCTCCATCCCCTGCAGTGGCAGTGTAGCCACAGAAGCAGGGGAGAGCAATTCGTCATGGGGGTCAATTTTCGCCATCAGGGGCTGAGAGCCCCTGACGTGTTGAATACAGGGGACGGGCGGCTGCCGGCGAATCTCCCAGCAGGGAGAATCCAAGGCGAAAGGGCAGCGAATCCTACACAGGATTTGCTGCCGCCCACGACCCCCGGTCATTGAATACTGGCCATAGACTTATTTTTGACATTTAGGGGGAAATTTACTAAAGGAAATTTGTAAAAAATAGGTGTATTTGTATCCAGAAATACACTTATTTTTTACATTTACTATCCCGAAAATACGGCAATTTGTATTCGTATTAATGTGCTATCAATACGAATATGAATTGCCGTATTTTCGGGATAGTAAATGTCAAAAATAAGTGTATTTCTGGATACAAATAAACCTATTTTTTACAAATTTCCATTAGTAAATTTCCCCCTTACTATCCCGAAAATATGGCAATTCGTATTCATATTGATGTGCTATCAATACGAATACAAATTGCCGTATTTTCGGGATTGTAAATGTCAAAAATAAGTGTATTTCTGGATACAAATACACCTATTTTTTACAAATATCCTTTAGTAAATTCCCCCCAATGTGTGTAAGTTGCACTTTTATGGACATTATGTGTATAAGTGGCACTTTTATGGGCATTATGTGTATAAGTGGCACTACTATTGTGGGCATTTTGTGTAAGGGGCACTACTACTGTGGGCATTATGTGTAAAAGCAGTACTACTACTGTGGGCATTATCTGTAAGTCGTACTAATACTGTGTGAATTGTGTATAAGGGGAACTACTGGGCATTATCTATAAGGGATACTACTGTGTGGCATAACATGTATAAGGGGCACTACAGAGTAACATGATACAGGGGAACTATTGTGTGTCATAGTGTGAATAAGGGACACTAATAGGTGGTTTAATATGAATCAAGGGTACTATTGTGTGATCATGTACCTTTCTTTTAAGACTACTGTTCCTTTATATAAGTATGGGAGGTAGGGCACAATTTTATAGTTTGCAGGGGATGCCAAAAACCCAAGCCCTGCCTCCTTCTAATGAGGGAAGGGGAGTAGGGTGCAGGATCACTTTCAACCATGATTATAGTCTTGGGCCCCCTCATGGTGGCTAAAGTCCTCATCCACCATCTGTTGTGAGCCCATAGAGACAGATTCAAGTATGGAAAGTACTCTATCATTTGGTGAGTGAGAAATAAGATTGAGATTATGCACAACTGGGGCAGACATGGACCAAACAGGCACTTTGGATTTGAGCTTGCAGCTAATGAGCTGGACAAGATGTATGAAAAGGTGTTAGCTAATCAATAATATGTGTCTCAAGTATCATCCATATTCATGTCACTTAACTGAAGGAGCATGAACTGTCTGTGCAGACTGCGTGCATACACTTACTACCAGGAAATGTGCTAAAATGCTTAAGAGACAGGGGATGTTTAGTTTCATTGCTTATAGCAACTGTAGTTGACAATTAAGAGTTATTGCCCCTTAGCTGTATCTGTTTAGTTATTCATGACTAAAGATGGACAAATCTACAAGGAATCTGTTTACCAAAATTTCAGATCTTTGAATAATAGTTTCCATTTTTTGTTGACTCATTTAATAAATCTTTTTATTTGTATCTAAAACATAGAAGTGCCAATGCTTCTTGGCCTCATTTGCCTCTAAGGTGCTGATATAAAATGCATTCAAAAACATTCAGTTTAGTATGTTCTTAAATTAAAATAATGTACAGTATGTGCAGAGTATTATCAATGTGTCTGAGGTATTAAAGTGTATCATACAATTTCAAATATAACACAATGTGGTATAGACCACCGTCATCATCATCTTTAACTTTTCTATATCTATAACTTATAAGCTATTAAAAAATGGTTGCCCAACATCCGCTGATGTCATCTGCCCGCCCCCTGCATCCGTGTCATCAAGGAATTACCATGGTAACGCCCAGCGTTCTCATGTGAACGCCCATGAAACGCTGGGCGTTCCCATAGGCAAATACCCCAGCCTACCGCCCCCACCCCCGCACCTGGACTTCTGTGTGCGAGCACTGTGGGGCGCTCGCACGGAGCGGCTGCACATGCGCATAAAAACCTATGCGCATTCGCAGTTGCAAACAACTGCACGGTGGACCAATTGAATTATAATAACCCCCTAAATGTGGCTAAATGTCATAATGCATCTCAGTGTAAGTCAACTGTACCCCCCTCTTTACCAGCCACCAATGTTGTGGTCTGGTCTACATATATAATTCAAATAATCACCTCAATGTTTGGACTTTGAGGCTGAACCCCACTATATAGAAAATCAGGATTTGCTTACTTTAACACTGCACTGTACAGAGGATATGTTATACATTTATATCAGGGCCTACCCCATTAGAGCAAAATATGTAATTCCCTTACCGTACCACAGCTATAAGATATAATTCAATAACTCCAATGGAAATTCACTCAGCCAGCACAAAAGTACACGTCAGCATTATGTCTCTATAGGACAAACTGTAGATGCTGTTTTCCTATTAAGGCTCGCTGTACTTCAGAGCAGGAAGTGCAATTCATAGATCTAACCGTAGCCTGACCCTTCATCAACAGGCTCGAAATTCTTTAGACCCTTATGCAGTGGAAATAGGAAACACCTCTTCAATTAATTGAAATCCATCAAAGTACCGTAGTGTATTAATTTGAAGAGAGAGATGTACGTTATTTAATGCATGACTTGGCATACATGATTCAATTTGAGTCTGACATCATTTTTCATTGCAGCCTAATCACATTAATTGCTCAGGAGCCACAATTGCTTAACAGCCAAACATACGTCAGGTCATTTTCTAAAGGGCTTTGTGAATGACTAGTGCGGAAGCGGTAGGATAATATCTCAGGTATGCACGCAATGCATTTCAGTTTTGTGAACTAGTCATCCCTTTTTTTTCCATAAGAACCTAGAATACTCATAATATTTAATATTTATAATATCTAAAGAGAGATTGGTCTGTTTAGGTTGTTTTTTTAATGACTTTATGCCACAATTAATTTATGATTTTAGGCCACAGGTTCTCAAAGTCGGTCCTCAGGACCCCACACAGTGCATGTTTTGCAGGTCTCCTCCCATAATCCAGTGATCTAATTAGCTCCACCTTTGAACCTTTTAAAATGCGTCAGTCAGTAATGAGTGCACCTGACGGGTGACCTGGAAAACATGAACTGTGTGGGGTCGTGAGGCCCGAGTTTGAGAACCACTGTCCTAGGCATTGGCGTAATTTGCATTTGCTACAAGTTTATTGCATACATCTACTATTCTTAAGCAAAACAATATATGCCATTTCGCCTAAACATTCCATGCACCAATAAGGATTAAGGACAATTTAGTAAGATTTAGGTTTTCCTTTCAATGCAGTGGCAACTGAACCCATACAGGGGGACATGTTCTAAGATGGGAGTTCTATTTCACATGGGATGTTGCTATGGGCAACCAATCTACTTCTTATTTATTTAGCACCTTCTAGAAGATAATTGATAGAATCAGATTGGTTGCCCATAGCAACATCCCATCTCAGATAAAACTCCCATCTTACTAAATCCTCCTCCCCCCGTTTCATTTTAGTAATACAGGTTGAGTATCCCTTATCCAAAATGCTCGGGACCAGGAGAATTTTGGATAACGGATTATTCCGTATTTCGGAATATTTTAATATTTCAATGATGTATTTTGAAGTATCTTGCATTTATGCTGTATAAACACATAATATACACACAAATATATTTTATTACCACATAAAATACACACAAATATATTTTAATTGTTCAAAAAACAAGGTTTCAAAACGTGAAACAAAATGTGTGTACTATCTCAGCACTGAATTTGAATGCCAAGCAATCATTTTCTTGTACATATATAGTGCCAGTTACATATCATGTCCTCAGTAGTGCTGTTACAAATGTCCCCAGTGAGTTTTTAGCAAAAAAATTTTTTTTTTCACTTTCTGGAATGTCCGTATTTCGGAATAATTCGGATAACGGATATTCGGATACGGGATACTCGACCTGTACAATACTTTAGGATAAAACACACAATACCTAAACCAACCTTTATAACAAGTATATAAATATTGATTATTCTCTAATGCAAATACATTAGTTGGAGAACTGTAAATGACACATTTTGAAAGCGCAAGAATATTATTGATATGACAATTGTCAAGATTATTGAAATGCTTTCTAATTGGTAAAGTCAGTAAATCAAATATAATAACTAATTATTATAAATCGTTTAATATTTCATGAATTTGTGTGATGTTGATCCCATAGTGCATGGTGGACTATGCAATGGGCTTGTTAACATGAACTGGCGCTGAGATGTAATACGTCGTTCAGAGGAAATCTGTGCGTTGGTCCAGTCTCATAGCTGAAATAATAAGGGCAGTAATGTTCACTGAATATTAATTTCCCCAATAGATATTTTATATTGTGGAAAATGTGCTTCAGCGATGAACCACTTTATTTAAAATTGTTTCTTACAATCTGTCTTAAAAACTGACAGGTTCAATGCAGGGAGATATTCACGTTCGATAGCAGAGAGAGCGTCTTATGCTCTGTGCACCGCATTTCCCATGAGTTTTAAGGGCTAATAGACTCTTCCAAAGACAAGGCAAGTGGGACTCACTAGCAGCAAGTGATTAACCTTATCATGCATTATTAAAATAAATCCCTCAAACTGAGCACCCTGCTAAATTTATCTCTGCCCTCTTATGCACATCGTTATTGATTATACCAGGATTATGAACCCCTAAAATTGTTTTGTTTGCTAGCAATTAAGAGATTTTCACTAACAAACACAATTTATTCCTGGCTGACTGCTGGCCAGAGAGGTACAGAGGACAATGATGTAGATGTCCCGCAACCCATCAATGATCCTTGTTGCAAACAGCATGTTATTTCCAGCCAGTCTGCCTGCAGAAAAGCAGCAGTTAATGTTTTACCATTTGTTTTGTGATCTCATTGCAAGCAGGATCATATCATATATTTTTTGAACCAAAAATCTTATCTTTATTCTTCTCAAATTTATACTAATGGTGTGAACCTTAGGACAAACCATTATGCCATGTTTAGGCTGTGGTTACTGTTATTATTACCATTTCTAAAATACATCATCCTAACAATATCTGGTTCATACTAAACAGGTATGATATTTATACAGGACATTCTTATTCAACATATAACAATACAGGTACAGATGTGTCCTCTTAGATCATTGTATCATGGGCCAAATGTTGCCTATTTCACAACTATTTTTGCAGGATTAACACGCTTTTTTGGACAGTCCCGCATCCGGCCCGGGTGTGTGTGTGTGGGGGGGGGGGGGGGGGGGCGATTGGGAGACCCTCCAGCCCACTACTGTTCTGAGGTGAATAGACATTGTGCACACAGTGTCTATTCCCGGAGACAGAGGGGCTGGGTGCACAGAACCCCAACAGTGGCAAAAATGGGTCGTAGCCTAGTGGGAGTGTCATGAGCATAAACCATGCCCCCTTGCTGCTAGGCCATGCCCCCAATTTTGGCCACATGCTGGAGACATGCACAAAGTCCCTTCCGCTCCTATTTCAGATGTTGGGAGGTATGTCATTGTACGCACACTCCTGGCTACAACATGCTATGAATGGGAAGAGCAGATGCACGAAAATGGGCCACAGCCTTGTACCAGCTAGGCAATGCACCGTTTTTGCAGCTGCGCATATCGGCTCTTTAGCTTATCTACAGATATTTTTAGGCTCTTTGTCTCAGACTAGTTGGCTACCTACAGTAATACACTGTAGAAAATACACCTTAGTCATGTGCAGTATAAGGTAACTAATGTATCTACATAAGCATAATCTAATAATGTATGTGTCTGTGTGTGTGTGTATGTGTATGTGTGTGTGTGTGTATGGATGCTCCATGATAACTCTCAAACACTTTAAGTAATCATCTTCAAACTTTGCCGACTACCTTATTATCTTAAGGGATAATCTAAGTTCGAAGATGGGTTTAATTGGATGATCCCTTAAGGGTGCTGTCATAAGGGTCCATGCTACTGTATGGCAGTACAGGTAATATTGTGAAGATGTGACGTTCCTCTGCACTGTCTGCAGAGCCCTTTTGTATGTTGTACTGTATTTTAATTTTGTATTTTGCTGAATATACAATTTACGAATAGAAATGTTTTGATGACAGTCAAATTATTCTATGTGCCGTGGTTGTGGTAGGATTGGGAAAACTGCTGCCCACATTTTATTAACAGAACATGCAAAATGTTGTGGCCATTTGCAGAACAATAAAAACAATTTGCTAATTGCTCATGAATATTGTTATGCCCTATAAAGTGGCTGACTTTAATGTGAATACGTTTTGAATACATTTAATTTTACCTTGTATTCTTGCTTGAATAAACATTTTCCTTCAAGGGGCTTGTAAATTGAAGTTTTATGTAATTAACAAGAATATGTGTCTCATTCTGCTTGAAGAACTTTGCAAACCTCATCAATGGAAAAGAACAATTTATTAAACTAGTCTGACAGAAAAGTTATGAATAATATTGGATTTGAAGAGTAATATACTGTAAGTACATAGTATACTCTGTAGGGATAAATGAGTTGGTCTGATTTAAGAAATGCACAAGTGAGTTTTAAAATAAGATGAATTATATAAGTGGGGAATATTTTAATTGCATCCACTGGTGCTCTATTTATAAATGTTATAATAAGCACTTCACTGGTGTATTCCACAGATATATAACATATGTCTCTATATTTACAGTACATTCGGAATCATTAGTATTCCACTACTTGGATAACAGATGGAAGAATTCAACGGTATCAGAACTGCCTAATTTTTACAACTTCTGCCCATAGTTCATAAATTATCCATGTGAAATGTAGATGAATATTAAAGAGATCAGTTCAGTTGCAGGGTACTTTTACTAAGAGTCAAATTAACTTCAAACTGTGAAATATAAGTTTCTGTGTCTAGGTTGGATTGCTTTAAATAACCCGCATCTTAATAATGATATCATCTGAGCACCCGGATGAACGATATAGGGCATACACACTGAACGATATAGTTCAGTGATGTCAGTGATGTCACCCAACCCCCCTTAAACATGCAGTCAATGACAATATATACAGATTTGACTGCATTTTTAGATAACGGGGGGGGGGGGGGGTCGTTATTGACCAGCGGGAGCGTGAATCGTTAACAATATAGTGCATACACAATAGACGTTATGAACGATAATATAGTTAACAATATCATTTTAAAATATTGCATAGTGTGTCCTCATCTAAAAACTTAGGGCCAGATGTATCAAGCTTCTAAAAGTAATAAAGTGGAGAGCGAGAAACAGCCAGCCAATCAGTTCCTACCTGTCATTTTTCAAACCTAGCCTGTAACATGACAGGTATCAGCTGATTGGCTGGCTGTTTATCACTCTCCATTGTATAACATTTTGAAGCTTGATACAACTATCCCTTAGAGAGAAGTAACAGCTGGCATGCCCAGAAAAAGACAGTCGTATTCACAAAACGCCTGATCTTCACATCAATTTTGGTTGTGTTTGTTGGCACTTGCAGAAAGAAATGTTAGCTTTTTGTAATTACAACTGGGAGATATGGAGGGATCTGCCAAGGAGAAAACCATCATTGTGAGGTTTAAGCAGATAAGCAAAAGCGCAGTTAATCTCCGAGAATTCTGGAGTCATCCCTCCCCCATAATGGCTGCAACATACCTCTATTTTGATATGTGGAGGCCGTCACCACATATTAGAGAAATTACCTATAGCAAACTTTTATTTTAATTCACTAACCTCTTGTGTCATAGAAGTCAAATCGTGGGTGAAATGTAATAGGGTGAGAGAATCAGAAAGTGGTAAGAAATCTCTAGTTTTTTAAAAGCGGCAATCATTTACACTGCAAAATCAAACTGCTCTCATCCTATTACATTTCACCCACGATTTTCAATTTTGACTCATTTAATGTGCATCCTATTCCAAAACGAAAATACAATGGAATTTGCTGCGCTGTGTAAGAAACTTTTAATAAATGAATAATGAAAAACTTTTTTAATAATAAAAATGCCACTGTAGCAGTTAGACTCAGCAGTAATCACCAGAAATTATATTACATGTACTCTGTATGTATAAATCAATTGTATTCTATTGACCTAAGTGCGATTCACTGGGGTATTTATAATTGGTGCACTACTTAACCTCCGGAGTGCCTTGTTGGCAGCACTGCAGAAATCATCAGCAAAATGGCCACATTGCTGGCATTTCTCGCATGCGCAGTAGTCTCTGGAACACCCCTAGTGACCTTAGTGCCCATAGTCTACAGCGCTGCTGGATAGAGAGGAAGAGGTCCAGACGGAGTCTGAACACGGTGCCTTTGGTGTGGTGTAATTCTGTGTATCGAAAATGGTTGACATGTTCATGTGTTCTGTATGTAAGCTGTTTGCAGGCTGAAGAAAGGATAGTTCATGGGCTTCTGTAAGTCAAGAAAACCAGATAAAGATGTTGTACCAGCAGATACTCTTTTTAGGGCACAAATATAAATCTCAAAGAGGTTGGCTGCTTTAAATGGCAACTGTGCCATTTTCCCTGACATTTCTATATGCAGTGTTGGCCAACACTGGACTCTGCAACCAAGGGCCTTTGTGAACTGCCCACCCTTCAGCCATTATTAATATGCCAATAATTAGCTACAACTCTCACTAATATTGCTCAGATCTTTATATATTCATACTAAGGGGTGAAGATATTGGTATGATGTGGCCTCACGGCTTAGATTGCCCTACCTATATTCTGTCTGTTGGGTTCATTTACTAAGATGGGAGTTATATTGAAGATGGGATGTTGCCCATAGCAACTAATCAGAATCAACTTCTTATTTATTTAACACCTTCTAGAAGATAACTAACATCTGATTGGTTGCGCATAGCAATAGCACTCTAATCTTAGTAAATAAACCCCTTTGTGTCTAGGACTCATTTCTCTCCTCAAAATTTCTAGATATATCCATTACAGACTTTATAAGGTCACACCTGTATCTGGTAATTGGCGAACAGCATGCTCCCAAAATTGTCCACAATCTGTTATTTTCTGCTAACTTTTCTTTGTAATTATATTTTAGAGTAGAAATCAAAAAAGTATGTGTTTCACACTAGTAATTTAGCTTCCTGCATCGCTGAGGTCACATTTTATTATTTTGTTCAGCTCAGTTTGGGCACACGGAATTTATTTGTCTTGTGTTAGTGTAATTTATGATTTAGCAGACTTAAAACCTCAACTGCTTCATTCCACTCCCTTCTGTTTAAATCCTTAAATGTACGTTTGTTGTGATCTGTTGTGGGTCTGCCTGCTGATTTCATTACACTCAGCACAGGCAAAATAGCTTAATATAAGACAAATTCTTGTTTCTTCATAATACGGCTTTATCTATTAAATAGTCATGCAGCTCCATTACAATAAAACCACACTGGACCATATTTGCAGACTAGACACTTTGCTGAATGAGGTCTAAAATTATTTAACCCCTATGTTATCAATATGAATTTATTGCACTTATCTAAAATGATTATCTACATGTAATTCTACTTATTTATTTAGAACATTCTAGAATGTGATATATATTATCTGATTGGTTGCTAAGGGCAATATCCCATTTTCAATAGAACTTCCATCTTAATAAATGTACCACATACACTTTACCTCACTAAGGGTCAGATGAAGGGATGCCAATCTTGGGGCATTTTTTAAATACAGGGGCGTAACTAGATATTAATAGGCCCCATAGCAAAAGTTTTTAAGGGCCCCCTATTTAGCAACTGATGGTGATAAAAGTGTGTAAAACATATTACTTAGACAGTAAAGATGGGCCCCCTTCAGCTCTGGGCCCCATAGCAGCTGCACCCTCTGAACTCTTGGTAGTTACGCCCATCGGCGAATCTAGAATTATGGTAATGGATGGTCCCAGATCTAGACATAACATCAGGGGGACCTTTGCGCGGCGTAGCCGAGCGGCAAAAGGGGGTGTGGTCTCATGGGAAGGAGGCGTGACATCACAAAAAGGGGTGTGGTATTACACTTTAGACCATACACAGTAATGCCCATTACACATTTTAGCAAACTCCGTAATACCCATTACACATAAAGCCACAGGCAATAATGCCAATTACACATAAGTCCACACACCATAATGCCCATTACACATTGTGCCACACATCATGATGCCCATTACATACTATATCATACCCTCCAACTGTACCGATATAGCCGGTACAGTACCGTTTTTTAACGGACTGTACCGGCTAAAATAAATTGTACCGAATGTACCGGTTTGTGGTGACATCGGCCGCCCAGGCCCCGGAAAGAGAGAGGAGGAGGGAAGAGAGAAAGTGCTGGGAAGCGGCAAGACGGTGGCTGAGTGCTGAAGGTTCCGCTCATACGCTGATTGGCTGGTGGTTTATCACTCTCCATTTTATCACTTTTCAAGGCTTAGTACATCTCGCCCACAGTGACAAAATGGCAACGTGCATGTGCAGAGGACCAAATGATGGCCATATTGGTAAATGCTTTGATGGCACCACAAGCAAACACCATGGAGACTATCAGGTAGCACATTCCATAACTCAGCACCCTACAGGAAATAATAGGCCTCTGCATAACCTGTCACTGTACCTTTCCGGGTAACTGTTGTCTTTTTTCTCGTGGTTATAATGAATTAAATGTGATATTACATTTTAGGAAGATAGTAATATTCTGGGCAGGAGCCTGGATAAAATAAAACAGGATTCGCACATTAATCAAAATGGTTCAACATGCGTTGTGAAGAATTCAGTATATTTCTATTAATTACCTGAATGCTTCTATTATCTTAATTCCTACTGGCCTTCCTTATCTGTCTGACTTATCAATAACATGGACATGACATTTTAATATCTCCAGCCAGAAAGGTTGAATACTGGGTCAGAGCATTAATTAGCGTATGGCAACTAATGGTAAATTTATTTAGCATGGAATAGTGTATTTATGGAACATTTCTGGAAGTGTGTGCAAGTGACTGTCCTAACTCTTATAATAGAAGCTTGTGTCATGGGAGTTATATACAGTATTAATATTATTATCCTTTATTTATATGGCACCACAAGGGATCCGCAGCGCCCAGCAACAGAGTACAGAAACGAATAAGCAATACAATGACTTACAGTTAAATACAATAGAGGACAAGTACGGGGAACATAACCATAGCTGCATCAGTAGAGGGCACTGGAAAAAGTATCAGCGGGGCAGAAAACCGCCGTATTTTGCCAGACCAGTGGGAAGATATATTAAATCTAAGGGCGGGATGTACTAACGGGAAAATGTGGTAAAACCCCTGTTTTACCGCATTTTCCAATGTACTATTACCCGGCCACCACGTCACCACATTGTAGGGTATCGCCACCTTTGGGACCCCCCTCTCCCCCTCCCTCTGTATTACCTGGTCCAGGTCCTCCTGGACCCGGAAGGTAACACATCTCTCCCCCTAGTGACGCAGCCAACGTCCTTCTGGCTGCAGGGGGAGAAGGAGGCGCCAGGGACAGCCTGCTTAGCTGTCCCCGGCGTGAGGGATGCAGGAGGGGGCAGGGAGGTGACAGAGACCCCCCGCACACCACATTCCAGGTATCCCGGGGGGCCTCCGTCACCGCATCGCGATGCCAGCCGCATTTGTTAGTACATATGCGCTGGCATTGCGGTGGACAGCCGGCGAAGGGCGGCGATGTATATTAATACATCCCGCCCTAAATCTGACCGTTTTTACGAAAATCTGATTCACTCAAACTTTGGGGTCCTGAGTAGAGCGGAGTCCTTGCTCTGATCACTTTGGAGTTCTGATCAGAAACGAGTCTAGCAGCCAAGTTCAGATATTAGATTTAAAAATGTATCCTACGTACTTTGAATTGTACAGTCCTTCCCTTACGATTTCCTGCACAAAAGAGTCAGGGCCATCTTAACAGCATTACGGGCCCCCGGGCAAAGCAGTGCAGCGGGGCCCCTACCCAATATATATTATATATATATATATATATATATAATCCAAAAAATCCACTAATGGAAATGAGCACTCGCCTCCAAGTTTTTAAGATAAAAAAACTTTTTTCATTTATTCATCAACAGAAAAAAAGATTTTTAGGTTTTACACATACCAAGTCAGTTGTCAGTTTTTCCAAAAACTGTCCCAACGTTTCGATCCCAATCCAGGATCTTTATCAAGGGGAAGTCACCAAAATATCACAGCCTTTGAAGGGAAAATGTAGTCAGCAGTCCAGAGGTCCTTCTGCTACAGTGAGCAGAGACCTACTGAGTAGCCGCCCTGTCCCGGGTTTATATGCACAGTTAATTGACAATCATTAATGCAAAGCCTCCTCCCCGTGCCGACAGGTGTAACAGCTCTAGAATCAGGAGTGCTTCCTGTCCATGACACGCAAGCTCCACCCAGCCCTGTGGCTGGTGGAGCGCATGCCATGTCACTTCAGTTACAGTGTCGTGATAGGTGCTGGGCTCCGGCTGGGGGCGGTGTTAGCTGTCCGTGCTGACGGACTGCTAACTAAGTGGGGCTGTCAGATCCTTAACGTGCAGGTGTCTCTATACAATAGCGTCTTTACCGCTAGGTGATGCGGGGTCTCTACGTCCCTCAGTGTCTAACTGTGCAGCGGTGGTGATACTGCTGGTGCCGTGGGGTGATGTGGGGTTAGTGTTCATGCGGCTATGTTCTAGACTAGTGGTGCCGTTTGTCCCCATTTCTACGTGAAAAAACAAAGTGCGCTACAGTGGTGAGAGATAAAGGTGTGCACAGTGCAAACCCAAACTGTGGGGAAATAAGGAACCTTGGTGCATTATCCATAACCAGGGGTGTGTAGTGAGGTGTGTGTTATCAATGTATATGACAGCCCGAAGGTGGAGGAAATTATATCATTGTTAGTACATATGCGCTGGCATTGCGGTGGACAGCCGGCGAAGGGCGGCGATGTATATTAATACATCCCGCCCTAAATCTGACCGTTTTTACGAAAATCTGATTCACTCAAACTTTGGGGTCCTGAGTAGAGCGGAGTCCTTGCTCTGATCACTTTGGAGTTCTGATCAGAAACGAGTCTAGCAGCCAAGTTCAGATATTAGATTTAAAAATGTATCCTACGTACTTTGAATTGTACAGTCCTTCCCTTACGATTTCCTGCACAAAAGAGTCAGGGCCATCTTAACAGCATTACGGGCCCCCGGGCAAAGCAGTGCAGCGGGGCCCCTACCCAATATATATTATATATATATATATATATATATATATATAAAAAAATATATATATATATAAAATATATAATCTGTTTGTTGATTCACTTACCAAAGACTGTGGTGAGAGAAACCATGCTGATTCCCTGTGGAAGATCCAAGAATTTTTCATAAGAGTGTACCATTAAGTAATTAGGGTCAGATGTGTCAAGCTTCAAAAGGGGATAAAATGGAGAGTGATAAACAACCATCCAATCAGCTACAACCTGTCATTTTTCAAACCCAGCCTGTAACATGGCAGGTAGGAGTTGATTGGCTGGCTGTTTATCACTTTACATTTTATCCCCTTTTGAAGCTTGATACATCTGCCCTTAATCTTGACTACGCACTAGGGATGGCCACTTTTGGGTTAACCATCAAAGTTACCATTAGTGGCTAACCTTGATAGTATAGCAGGGCCGTCTTAACATTAGGAAGGGCCCCTGGGCAACCTAGTTCACTGGACCCCCCCCCCCCCAAATTAGTTTGCCCAGGAGCCCACAGTCACCTCCCCAACCCTCACCTCTCTGGCTCCGTGCGGCAGCCAGTCAGCTTCCGGCGGCCGGGGATCCGATCATCTTCGCTGGGGGATCCGGGCAGCGGGATCAGGGCAGCGGCGGTAGCTAGGAGCCTGCCCTGAAGTGGCAAAGCGCTATTAACTGGCGGGGCGGGAAGCGCTGTTGCATTTGAAAAGACTGGCCAGACGCTGATTGGCTGAATTCAGCCAATAAGCGTTCGGCCAGTCTTTTCAAATGCAGCAGCGCTTCCCGCCCCACCGGCAAATAGCGCTAATGGGAAAGATGGTGGCCGGGTGGCGGGGATCCGACCATCCTCGCTGGGGAAGGGGATCAGGGCGGCGGTGGCGGTAGCTAGGAGCCCGAAGCGGCGAAGCACTATTTGTCGGCGGGGGCGGGAAGCGCTGTTGAATTTGAAAAGACTGGCCGGATGCTGATTGGCTGAATTCAGCCAATCAGCATTCAGCCAGTCATTTTAAATGCAGCAGCGCTTCTCGCCCCCCCTGCCGGCAAATAGCGCTTCGCCGCTTCGGGCTCCTAGCTACCGCCACCGATGCCCTGATCCCCCTGCCGGATCACCCAGTGAGGGTGATCAGAACCCCAGCACACGGACCCCCGAAATTAAATTCACTGCTAGCTAGGAGGTGAAGCGCTATTTGCCGGCGAGGTGGGAAGCGCTGTTGCCTTTTCAAAGACTGTCCGGATGCTGATTTTCTGAATTCAGCCAATCAGCGTCCGGCCAGTCTATTCAAATGCAACAGCGCTTCCCGCCCCGCCGGCAAATAGAGCTTCGCCGAATCAGGCTTCTAGCTACCGCCACCGCCCTGATCCCCCTGCCCGGATCCCCCAGCGAGGGTGAGCGGATTCCCGGACCCCGGCCACCATCTTTCCCATTGGGCTGGGCCGGGGGCCCCTAGGTCCTAGGGCCCCCGGGCAACTGCCCATCGTGCCCAATGGGAAAGACTGTAGTATAGTACATAACCATTGATGGTCATGTCCATCCCTGCTCTATGTGGCCAATTGGGCTCTGTTGGAGAACAACAAAATGGTTTAATGTTTATTTATTGTTTTTTTATTCATACTCTTCATTACTATTATGTATTTAAAAAACATATTTTGTTAATTTATTAGTACCGTTTATATATATATATATATATATATATTGTACAATATAATTAGAAATTAAAGTACAATTTCATGACAATGGTTACATGGTACACTTTTAAACATCACTTATAGGGCGGGATGTACTAAGCAATTTGCGAAAAGAGCTGCCCTTTGTGAAGCTGTCGGCACCAGGTGAGGGGGCGCCCACGGGTCCCTCTCACCTTCTACCCCAGGGAGCCTCCTGCTGCAGATGACTGCAGGGTCTCCCAGGCTCCTCCTCCCTGCACCCAGAAGGAGAAGTACTACTGCTAGGGAGGAGAAGGTCACTGGGTCCGGCCAGCAGAGGAGGAGGCTGCCCGGACAACAGGTGAGGGGGGACAGCATGGGCGGTGTGGGGCTGCTGGGTCCGGTGTGAGCGGAGGGGATGCGAAAAGAAGCCCATAGGCTTTTATAGTGTAAGGCCAGAAAAAGCTGGCGTTACCCTCTGTGTCAGAAACGCGGTTGTCCCGTGTTGATACATGTGAAAATGCGGTAAAAAAATTGTTTTTTTTCCCCCACATTTTTAATTTGATACATCCCGGCGTCAATCTACAAAACAAGTAGTGAAAATCTATAATCTATCTATCTATCTATCTATCTATCTATCTATCTATCTACAGTATCTATCTGTCTATCACTTTATCTAGCCATCAATCCTCTTTTTAATTAGTTTTACTTTATTCAGTTTACAAACTGCTACCTTTCAGATCAATGATATCGGTTACAATCCTTGAGGGCTGGGAATGATGTAGCACTTAATAAACACAGACAGGCAATCTGTATGGCATAGACAATAACTAATTAACAATGGCTACAGCATTACATGCTGTTCAATGAAAAAGGCAGGAGTTCTTGGCCCTAATTGTTTAAGCTTTTACAGAGCAAGGGCATTGAAGTGGAAGTGTTTTTAAATGGCTAATACAATAGTTGTAATAAAAGAAGCTGCATGTTTTTGCTGTTTGTGACTTTACCAATACCTGTGACATACACAATTCTGAATACAATAATAATCACTTTAGTTTATAGAATTAATATTCTTTGCTTGGAAATGTTGATGCCTGAAATATGGATTTCTGTAGCTACATGTGGAGTTTCCTCATTTAAAGGATACTGTAACTCCGGGCTGCCACTAGGAATTTTGGGGCCAGGGACTGATTTCCCACCACCACGCCCCCCTCACTTCACTTATCGCCCGACTCTTGCTCCCTCATCCCATCCTGCTGAACGCAGCAGGTCCCGAAGCACAGACTTCTTCAATGCAGGACGCCTGCAGGCAATTAAAATGCAGCACCGGCTGGTGAGCCAATCAGAGCTTGTGTACTGGCAGTCACTCTGATTGGCTAATGGTACACGATCTCTGATTGGCTCAAAAGCCGGTGCAGTATTGCAATTGGCCACCAGCGTGTCCTGCATTGATGAAGCCTGTGCTTCATTCAGTGCACCGAGAGCAGTGCAGGCAGTCGTGGGGGGGGGGGGGGGGGGGGCTACGGTGGGCAAAATTAGATACCCGGGCCCTTCCAGAGACCAGGGCCCGGGACAGTGGTACCCACTGCACCCCCCTATTGACGGCCCTGCTGTAACTTAATCCAGACTACCCCAGGGCTAGTCCAATGTAACCAGTGGCTAAGGAACAACCTTTGGAGAAAGAGACTGGCCTACTCTTCTCTATGAAATATACTTCAAGGACCAGAGGTGTAAATTCATACCAGTTGCCCGGAGGCAAGTCAAAATCTGGTGCCCCCTCCCCTTAAAAAGGGTGTGACAATGACCGGTGTGTCAGACTCACAAGATTCAGCAATCTGCAGCATGAGTCAGAATTCACCAGTGAGTCCCATCACACAGTCTAGCAGCAGCAGCAGGTTCACCACTGTTTGCTGCAGTACTGGCTGATCAGTACCAGGCACGAGCTGTCCTGTCCCCATTTGCAGGAGTTACCATGGCTCTTGGGGCAGAACTGATAACTGTGTAGCAGCAGAGGGTGCATCACAAAGCTCCATTGGAAGAACAAGGGTCACACTTGGACCCCACTGTGAACCAGCAGGTACCCTTTTAGGGATTAGAGTCCGGAGGCAGGAGCCTCCATTGCCTCTGGGAGTTACGCCCCTGTCAAGGACAATAATGGTTAATGAGAGTTGTTATTCAATAGTGGTTCTGTGGAACCTGCATTGGAAAAGGTTCATCTACATTTTAAATATATAATAATAGCTAACTTTAATTAGTGATAAGATGCATATTAGTATTACAAGAATGTTCAGACTAATCTGTGGCTATACAATCAAACAATTACTGAGCATAGATGACATGAATTCTTCTCTGAATGGAGTTGTCCCAGCAGAAGATTGCTGTGATTATATTCTTCCCTCTGCTGGGAGAGTAGGCAGCATCGGCACAGAGCACAGAGTTGGAGACGGGTTTCTGTCTTATCTCGCAAGAATACAAATACCTTTGTGAGGTATTCCAGGGGCAGGAGAACACATTTGTTGTGCATTGTTGTTTGCCTGCTTGAAAGCATTGAGCTATGACTCAATAAATTGTTCCCCACACGCTGTTTTCTGGTCCCAGTGATATTTATTGTATACAAAATATTCTGTACGGTTGTAAATTATTACAGAAATACTAACAATAAAATGTTTTCTTTATATTTTGTGCAAGGACACCGATGTGAAATAAATACGTTTTTGTTGTCTATACAATTTGTGAAGAAAAAGATAAAAGTGAGATTGGATACATTTTGAAGGCAGTGATGGTAATTCCCCACATTCTTTGTTAGAAAGAAAAAGTACTTGTTTTTATAGTTTGAAAGGCGAGTACGGCAGCTTGAAAGGGGGATAGTGTACAGGACTGTCATCAGAAATTATGGTTACCAACAATATCAAAATAGGAAGACCCCCCTCCCAACACACACACACACACACACACACACACACACACTCCTATAGTCACTATACACTCCCCCCATGGCCACACATGCACACACACACACTGACCCATAGCCTCACAATCATTACACTATACAGTATGTCCTCTCTCTGACAGCCCATACTGCAAACTGTGGAAGGGACCACACGCTCACCTTGATATTAAAGAAAACAGTGTAGGCTTAATTGTTGGAGGTTGGCACACCCCCTATCTAGAGGCTGCTGATATACATATAACATATCTGAAGCACCGCCTACTCTAGCACCTGAGACATTACTGTGTGTTAATGTAGACTTAATGTTTTATTAAGGCCCTATGGTTGAACAGCTTGCAGACTGTCTTTCCACTGCATCTCTTTGTAATAATACTTTACAGTATGTTGGACTATGGACTATGGTTCATTTCTTTAAAGTGCCGAGCCACAAGTTGCTCGATCAGTTTACCTTCGAACACCATTCGGACATTGGACCATTGGAGGACCATCCATTCCTTGAAGGACCGTTTGGTTTTGCCAATGCACAGATTGCCACATGGGCATTTGTAAAGTACACAACATGTGTATTGGTGCATGTTAAGGGGTCCTTAAAATTGTATTTCTTCCCTGATCTAGGATGGGAGAAGGTATCTCCTATTTCCAAGGAATTGCAGGTTATGCATCCCAGGCATTTATAGTTTCCTGCTTTCCTGGACAGGAAGTACAGTATTTTGGTATTTTCGTTCGAAATTGGTGATGCCATTATGTACAGTAACAATTTATCTCTGAAATTTCTACTTCGCCTTTATCCTGGCATAATCTCCTTCTTGGTTTGGATGCTTAAATTAGGATTGGAGCCCACCAATGGCCAGATCCCCCTAACATTTTTGATAAATTCATCTGAATTAGGTGGTATAATTCATGTCCAGCTGACTCTTTCTGTTCTATGCGTCTGGGACGTAATGCACTTTCCCTAGGAAAACTTAGTGAAGCTTTATTGAATCTTGCAACTTGTATCCTCTCCTCAAGAATTTGTTAATAAGCATATCTATTTCTGAGATAGCTATCGCTTTATTATTACACACTGACACAATGGCAGGTATTCAATGGGGATTCTCGCGGGCGGCAGCGAAACCTGTGTAGGATTCGCTGCACTTTCACTGCAATTCTCCCTGCAGGGCAATTTGCCGGGCAGCTGCCCGTCCGCCCTATTCAACGCGTCAGGAGCTCTCCACCACTGACGGCGAAAATTACCCCCTACAGCGAATAGCGCTCCCGGCTCTCTCCCCTGCTTCTGCGGCTATACTGCCACTGCAGGGGATGGAGCGGAGTCACGGTGGGGGAGCCCGCTGATGCCGCCAGGTGCCCCCGCACAGCCTCAGGACAGGGACGGCTCCAGCAGCAGCAGCAATAGCAGACCTCCGGCTCCAGCAGTCCCAGTGGAGTGCTGACATCTGCTATCACCGCGCTGGGGCTGCTGGAGCCGGAGGTCTGCTATTGCTGCTGCGTCTGGAGCCATCTCTCCCTACTGTCAGCTGCTGAGGCAGGTCAGTGTCCCACCTGTTGCCCTTCTGGGGTCGGGGAGCAGAGCGGGCTGCATGTCGGGTGTCGGACCTCGGCTGAGAGGTGCCCTGGCTGCTGAGTGGCATCTTCCTCCAGGTGCCCCCCTTTCCCCTCCGCAGTGGTCCGCACAACACTGAACGGGCGGGGGGCGCCGTTGATCTGACATAAGGGCTGCAGGGACCCCCTGTCCGCTGGTGGGTGGCATGCAGCAGGGTCTGGCAGGATGTCCCTGCGGTGTATGTGAGATCAGCAGCGGGGTCCCTGCAGTGGATGAGAACTACTAGTTCCCATCCACTGCAGGGACCCCGCCACTGATCTCACATACACTGCAGGGACCTCTTGCCCGCCAGCGCTACCTGACATGACCATGCGCTGCCAGACCCCACTGCATGCCACCCACCAGTGGGCAGGGGGTCCCTGCAACCCTTATTTGAGATCAGCGGGCCCCCCCTGCAATATGTAATTGAATCAGCAGCACAGCATATGTAATGTGACCAGCAGCGCCCCCTCCCTGCATATGGTATGTAAAAAAATAAAATAATTAGACTCTTCAAAAAATTAAATAACTGATTTTTTTACACCCAAAACCCCCCCCCATCATTTTAAAGGATCACATTCCAGTTCACCTAAAAAGATGACGAATGTAAAATGGAGAATCATGGCGAAAATCAATGGAGAAAGCAGTTCTCCATTTCAGCATTGAATACACTCCCGGTGAATTCCACTAAAAACCCCATTGAAAAACACCGGCGAATCGCCAGTCATTCGCTCTTCATTTGCAGCAAATTCTCTTCATTCAATAGGGTGAATTGTTTTTTTTTCTGTGAGAAAATCACTGTAAACCCGGCGAATTGCCTGATTCGCCAGAAAATACGGCGAATCAGAGGCATTAAATACTGGTCAATGACTTCGGCATGAATGTATATAATTCATTAGGGGAGCACTCAACAGTTTTGTAATGCAGGTAAAAATGCTGTATATTTATTATAATGATTTTCTAAGTTACAATGTCATCATCATAGTGCATCTCAATGTTTCCGTCACATGTGCGCCTTCATCAGGAGTCACAGCTGAATCAGTTGTGCAGCACAGCATGCGCCACCATCCTCACCTACAGCAAGAGGAAGTATTGTAAAGCAATGTCTAAGTACTAAACAGAAAGTAAATGGAGAGCCGCGCGTGTTGCCTTTTCACAGCAGAATAATTTGTGAATGAAAGGGGAAACAGCATTCACCTTCACAGTACTTTAATAAATCATGAAGATAATTGATTTTTAGCCTCATTGCTACACATTGATAAATAAGCTTCAGAATAAAGAATGGCCTTTCAGGTTCTCTGTACCTTATCTATCCACCCTTTTCAATTTAATATTACCCATGAGTTATAAGCAAGAAGCAGTGCTAAAATATTAAATAAATCAGTATTTGTCTTGTTTGCTTTCAGTTCTACTATCCTGCAGATTTTTTTTATATATAAAAGAATACAAAAAAATAACAATAAAAAAATCTATTTAAAAAATGTTATAGCTAAAAACAATGCCTTATACAATGAATTCTGTGCCTTGTTAAGTTAGCTCCCCATGTCAAGTACAGTAATCTGCACCAACACCTAACACAGCATCGGTACATCACACTCTTCGCAGTTTATTGGATGGGAACCATTGTTGCTGGCTATAGAGAATGCCTCCCAACATGACCATTTCCAGGTGGGAATGTTCTATTGCTGGACTTCCCACTTAATATTCGATTGCCATGTGCAGGCCCGGATTTCCCACTAAGCCCGTGAGGCATGGGCCTAGGGGCGGCCCATTTTATGGGCGGCAGTGGCAGCAGCATAGCCAAGCGGAGCGGGCATCGGCGTGTGATGAGTGACATCATGATCAGCGGCGGCGCCGCTTGTCACTCAACACTGCCTGCTCGGAGACGGCATGCTGCAGCTACACATGTGTGATTGCTCTGCTGTCCGGCCGCTGCGACGCCCCGTCTGGTCCGGTACATGAGGATCAGCTCAGTGTGCCGATGCTGAGCTGAGCCACTGCTCCCCTGCCGCTTTTGGCTGCTGTGTCAATGGGCATGCAGAGAGGGCGTCATAGTGTGTGTGCTTCCCTCTCTCCCTCCCCTCTGCACTACAGAATTAAAAAAAAGGTGCGTACTGTTGTGGCTGAAGTTTGATAATATATATATATATAATCAAACTACAGCCTGAGCAATGAATATGTTAAAATGGGGGGTGGGGGGGCGAGGGCAGCGGCAAAAGTGTTGTGTCTAGGGGCGGCCTGAACCCTAAATTCGCCCCTGGCCATGTGGTGAACTAGTTCCTTAATAAGAAAGATTTTAACTACACAGGAGAGGCACACTTGCCGATTTTTCTTCCCCCTCCTGCAGGAAGGGGAAGCATGGCTGATGTGGTGCAGTTGTGACTGGTGGGTGGGCGAATTAAGGGCATGGCCACATGATTGCATTGCTATGGCACCACTCCCACCATCAGGGCCAGACTGGCCATCTGGCACTTCTGGTAAATGATTTTGTGTGTGAGCCCGCTGCCTCAAGTTCTGAGCAGCTGGGCTTCATTCACTGTGCGCCGCGCCGCCCCCACTTCATTAGCATATTGACCCTATGATGCCACAGCGTCATGACGCAGCCGCTCCTGAACCCTCTGCCCTGCCGCCTGGCTGTCACTATGTGCCGCTTGCACACAGCATGTCAGTCACTGGGTCATTTGAATATTGCTCCATACATCTTTACCAGCTCCTGTGGTTGAAAAGGAGGTGACTACCATCAGCTCCCATGTGCTATATGGAGGTATGAGAGTGTATTTCTAACTAGCCTCCTGAACAGCTACCTTGAAGTCCAGCGGCTACAATATCTAGGAGTTTAAATTATTCTATATCCACCAGAGGTTATACAAATGCTCTGACAGAGGTGGAGCTTTATTGTGTCTTATGGGCATTACTTGTGTCATAGGGCTAGATTCTCTAAGCTTCAAAAGTGATAAACTGTAGAGTGATAAACAGCCAGCCAATCAGCGCCTACATTCCATGTCACAGACTGTGTTTGAAAAATGTCAGACAGTAGCTGATTGGCTGGCTGTTTATCACTCTTTATTTTATCACTTTTGAAGCTTAGAGAATCTGGCCCATAATATGTAATGGGCAATACAGTGTGCAGCAATGTGTAATGGGCATAACAGTGTATTCATTAATGGGTAATGGAAATTACAGTGAGTTCCATAATGTGTAATGCCTCCTTTTTGTGATGCCACACCTACTTTCCGTGAGGCCACGCACCCTTTTTGCTGTGTGGCTTTGCCACGCAAGGGTCCTGTCTGCTCCAGGTGAGCCTGTGTGCTCAAAATATTAGGGCCGATTTCTGGTTCCAGTCCGGCCATGCCCGCCATACAGCACTATAGAAACAGGTGTTGTATAGTAGGCACGGGGCTTCACTGATGTAATTCAACTCAAATTGCATTATCAGGTCCTCCCTGTTGCCCACTTGTGTTCTGTAAGTGGGCAACCGAGGGGGAGTGGGGTGTTTAGGAGAGAAGCAAGGGATTTGCTCCCCGATTTCTAGGAGCCTCCCAGTCATTTCATGAGGGTAGTCATGTATGAGATGACGGCAAGCATACATTGAGTGGGATGTCCAGGAACAGAGCATTGGCCATTTTCCTTTGATAAATAGAACCCTTGTTGTCTTTAAACAAAATATCTAGACACAAAATACAAGATTGGATCTCTACTAATAAATTAGCAGCTGTTTATAGTCACAGTTTTGAATCAATTATTCGCTCCAGTGCCAACATTGACTCAAAACACTTACATTTCGTCTATCATCCTGCAAAGTTACTTCGTCATTTGATAATTCTATCCTGTAATCAAGAGTTAACAATTTTATTCAAATTGGTGTATTCGTTGTTACGGCATAGCAATTAATTTTAAATAGCAAACTTTCATTTACTACAAGGCAAAGTGCAATCTGGATCCAATTAACTGGTATATGCAAAAGAAAACATCTTGCTATTCACAGTCTCCATAGATAAGACAGTAGCCCATTTTTTAAATAATTTGTTTTAATATATGTATATTAGATTGGCTTTTGCATTTATACATTTGCAATTTTATCAGGTTGAAATCAACTCTTAATAAAATGTAAACCATTAATCTTTATGATTATCTAACAAGAAGAAAGCAGCAATTTATGTGTGAGCACTGGTAAGATGGAATAAACATTCTTTCCTGTTGCAAAATGCTACATAATATGTTGCAGTTATATAATTAAAACATAATAACACAAACTGAGTGGGCGTGTCTATTTTGTTCTGTGAACTCTTTTGGTATGTATAGCACATTTCATAAGGACTCATGTTCACTATACCGGGCCTACTTGGGTGTACAAGTTGTACAATTGAAAAGCGCAACAGAATCTGCTGCGCTATATAAGAAACTGTAAATAAATAAAAAGAAATAATACTTCCCAAATAGGTTACTTATTTACAGCAAGACGCAGGCACACATACAAAAATACACACATAAGCAAGTAAGTAAATAAATGTTTACTTTGATAAAACTGTTCTTCACGTTTTTAGGAGGGTACTTTCCATTTAAGAACATTTCTGTGGGTTGGTCTATTGATTGGTTTTTAAACATCTGAAATACATTAAAATAAACAAAAAACATAACAATACATAGGGGTCAATCCTATTACTTGTGAATGATTCGCGAGTGCGTTTCAGCATTAAAACGGCACCCGAACGGCAACTCGCACCCTTCGGCGATAATAGGATAGACCCCATATACTGTATATGCTATATAAAACAAAAATGCACATATATTTTTCATGTTTTTTTCCAACCTGACAGAATATGGAAACCCTTTTAATTAGTATTCTAGACCAGTAGTAGTAGTATTGATATTTTGAACAGGTTTTGTGCATGTTTCCTCTCTGATGACACTTCCTGCAATTGTTGCTCCTCTTGCAAATTAGCTTTTTCAAATGTCATAAGTAGATGCTCTACAAAGAAATGTATTCTCATACACTGTCCTACTGGAATATGTCTAAACAAGTGTGCCACTATCTGATTCAAACACTGAATGTGCTATATATATAAAGTACACAGTGTTCTGGATTATTATATCCTTCCCCAGCACACATTTATTTTACTAATGCATAATGAATAAAGAAGCAGAATATTGTTATCTATACAGTATATATGTATTGTGAAATAATGATGGCAGCACACATATACTGGACTAATACATAGAGAATAAAGAAGCAGTACGTTGTTATCTATACGTATTGTATTGTGAAATAATGACGGTCATTCTGCTTTGTCTGGGAATAGAGATGAGTAATGGGGCCTACACACAGAGCGATTTCAGGGCATTTTCTAAGCGATCTAAGTAGTTCCCTTAGGAAATACACAGTAGGAGGCAGATTCTGTGTATAGAGCAAATAGCTCTATCAGTAAGGTGTGTGTGTCACAGGCAAGGGGTTTGATGGTATCGTGTGGTGCTCAGGAACTGGAGACTGACCAGGAGATGAAGGGTTGCAACAGGCAGGTTTAATGAAGGATTTCATATAGGGGAAAACAATAGTAAGCTCAAATACTTCTTTCAGAAAAAGTCAATGACAAAAGAAAAAAGCAAGTCCTCGCGGGAGAAACTTGGGGTTTTCAGGGATAGTTGATGAGGGTTGTGCTGGAATGACGCTTTGAAGAAGGTAACGAAGGCTGCGATTGTATCTGGAAAGAAGAGTGGAACGTATAATAAGACAATTGGAGCCAATAAGAAGAGCTGAAAGACTTTGGTATACTGGAACTGGAGAAAATGGAACTGGACTTTAGACGGGAGCTGGAACTGGAGGGTACTGCGAGGGTCCAGTAGGGCCCAGAGGATGGAGGCAGGCCAAAGGAATGACCAGCCTGTGGAAACTGCGATGAGGTCAGATGGCAGCTGGAGTAAACTGACAGGCAGGGCAGAGTGAGCACAAGGCACTAGGGATAGACAGGATCCAAGGATGCGCACAGCTCAGGAGACTTTTTGTACTGACCCAGAATAGCCTAGGCAGATCCCCTATATAGCTAGAGAGTGGCTGCCATTGGCTAACTGGTCAGAGAGGGGAGGAGAGACACTAACCTGGCCAGGCCAAATCACCATTTGCCCAAAAGCAAGATGGTGGCGCTATCCTCCCGGCAATGACAGCCCATACAGGCACACTGGTGCTCCTCCAGCTCTCCCACCACTGCTCACAAGCAGCCAAGAACCCATCACTGCCCGTCTGCCCTGGGAGCCCGCCGGATACATGCCAGCCATTGGCGGACACGGATGGGTGAGTACTGTGCCCGCTGTCTCCCACCGCGGCAGCATGTGACAGCGTGCCTCCAATGAGACGGGGTACAGCTCTAATCATAATATTTATATCTATATCATAAATTAAAATGGGTTCATGCGCAAGGCATAATTTCCAGAAGGATATAAATGTCCGTCTATTCATCCAAATAGACCCGACCAGGATCGGCGAAATTATTAACAAAGAATAGACCAGAAGAGCGCACAAATGAGCATAGTAAAAGTTTTTATATGGTAATAGGAAAGCTCACATACATAGTAGTAAATGAATATCTGCTTGCCAGCATAGGACAGAGAACCTCACTAGAGCCACAGCACTGCTATATCATCACAGCAGAATGGAAAGTTGAAGATACAGCCGGCACAGCTCACATGTTGCGTTCTTGTCAGTAGGATGTCAACCACCAATGCGTTTTATCACTCAACGGACTTCATCAGGGGGACCCCTAATAGTGAACAAAATCAGCTAATAGTGAGTTTTGCACTTCAGCAATGGAATTAGGCTGACTGTTCTCACTTCCTGACACAATAATAGTGAAATAGTATTTTAGTACTGCATTTTACAGTAGTGACCCATTATATCACAACTTATCGAGAAAACTTTTTTATTTCCTAGTCGTCAATCTCAAATTTTATTATTAAAGAAAGAAAAGTCTGTTTATCTATGTTTATGTGGCATTGAAAATGTTGTTTTGTTCCAACTTTAAAACTTCTTTAATTATTTAGTATCTGGGAACTCAATCAATTCAGTTCATTCTTTTCCAAACTTAACCACAGAAGATAAGGTGAATGATCCCAGTGTAATAAAAACTCAGAGAAAATAAATATTCATGAAATCCAAGCTCAATCGGCTCATCTCCTACTAAGAAACTTGGACAACCTGCAACACAGGGATTCTATGTACCATAAGGTTTATTCTTTATAAAACCACAGTAATGCACACAATGTTTGTGGCTGGAACCAATACACATGTATTCCCCAGTGGGGGAACTTGTGGGTGGGGAGCCCAGGTGTAAAAATATAATTTATGACCCCCTTCAATGGCTGTTTCCCTTGTCTCTATGCAATGGCATACTTTTAGTTAAGGATACCCTAAAATGTTAAATTGTATTTAACTACTTGAATGACCATGAACATTTTCACGGTACAATAATTAGTTACCGTAACCATTATTTAAATTTGTATCCTGCATTTGTTTTTCGCAGTCACAGTTAGAGGTCAAGTTTTGCTGATTGCATTCGAGGTCCACATGGAAGCATTCCTAATGTTGATTAAAGGGACCCTTTCCTGCAAATAAGATTACGTTCTCAGCTCACATACCTTATATCATTATTTGCAAACTCAATGCTATGTGATTTATCAAGACATGGCCATAGGCTAAGAATGATGTACATAATTGTTAAAATATTGGGCCAAATGTAATAGGGTGTGAGAATCAGAAAGTGAAAGATTTTAGGAAAGTTTTTTGTGCAATCATTTACATGGTAAAATCAACCCTGGTTTTTCAGTGTAAATGATTGCCACTTTAAACAAAATGGGAAAACTCTCCCAAAATCTCGCACTTTCTGAACATGGAAAAGTAGACACGTTAAAAGGTCAACATGAATTTTCACATTTGTTGGTGTCAATTTTGACAACTGTGTACATGGATCACCAAAGTGTAATGCAGGGCTGGGCAATTGCGGCCCTCCAGATGTTGATGAACTACACATCCCAGGATGCTTTGCATTAGTTTTGCTATGTGGCCATGCTGAAACTGATGCAAGGCATGCTGGGATGTGTAGTTCCTCAACATCTGGAGGGCCGCAATTGCCCAGCCCTAGTGTAACGCATACCCTTCCTTGGTTTTCTTTGCTCACCATTCTTCGTGCTCTATTATGTTGTTCTTTAATGACAAAATGTATGATGGAGTTGGAACAAACCTGCTAAAAAAGTCATGAAAAATTCATGCTGACCTTGTCATGTGTCTACCTTTGTCATGTCGACATTTTGACTCTGTCAACCTATTGCATGGTGACTTTTTTTCATGTCGACTTTATGACCCTGTTTTGTTGTAGATCTATTGATTGTCTATCTAGACCAGGCATTCCCAACCACGGTCCTCAAGGCACACCAACAGTGCAGGTTTTCTAATATATCCAGGCTTGAGCACAGGTGACTTAATTAGTATCTGAGGGATTCTGATTAAGCCATCTGTGCTGAAGCCTGGATATCACCAAAACCTGCACTGTTGGTGTGCCTTGAGGACCGTGGTTGGGAATGCCTGATCCAGACCTTAGATCTCTCAACCGGAACCAGGTGGGGTTACCACAATACCTATTAAGACATAGGGTGTGAAGTACTGTATAATCCAGTGTTTCTTTAAAGTCCAGCCAAGCTGACCAGGTTGCGATAAAGACTGAAGATGACAGGTTTGAAAAAGGATCTGAGGTCATCCATGGTCATGTAGAGTTCAATACTCTGGAACCACTGAGAGATAGAAGGCTGGGCAGAGAATCTCCATAGATAGAGGATATCTACTCTCGATTCATTCATAAGATGGAAGAGTAAGGAATTCTTACATTATGAGATGGTCATGTCCATTAAAATGAGAAGCCAGGACTCAGGTGTGTCTGGGAGCGGGAGACCAGTGATTTTTTTCTGAGCTCTTTCAGACCTGTAACCAAAAGTGGCCTAGCACCGGGCATAACCACCAAATGTAGAGAGCGCGAGGTAAGTTATTATATTCTGTACCATAATTTAGGGGGGTGGACACCTCTTATACCTTTGCAGAACTCATCCATAAAAGGTTCTGAGCACAGGGACTACAATCCCCTAACATAACCACCAAATGTACCATGTGTCTGACCCCATCTTCAGAAGAGGTCAAAGTGGCCTTAAAACATCTGGTGGAGATCTACAGGACAGTGAGATAGTATCTTGTACTGTGTCTCATGCACTTGTATCTAAGAGGAGCTAGTTACCATGCGACCAATAGTGCTAACTTATCATAACAATCACCACACCAGTTTCTTTCAGAACTGAGGCAAACAGTTCTGTAAGATCAGTTTCTAAAAGGAGCCAGGAGAATCCTGTTTAATCTACTGGAAGCATTGGCATCTAGAGACTTTGTGGACTGTCATACAGTTTGGCAAGGATGGTGGCCTCATGTATAAATCTTCCCCAGGCATCATATCCAAAATTGCTGCTAGATTAGTGTGAATAATTAAGCATTGCTATGCATCATACAGCATTATGTTGGATAAACATTAGATGATTTTTCATTAATGATATTTCCGTGCAAATTGTCTAATGTGTACTCACTAGATCATTAATGAAGCTCGTTCTCGAGGTTCCTTAGCGCCCCTTCAGTAAACTCCTGACAATATTGTCAACAACAGCATACTCCTGGATGTGGCCCCTGAATGATATAATTGGCAAAATCATTTGATGTGTATCATATGTCACTTCAAGAGAAATCATTGATGGCATCGCAGAAAGATGCTGCTCTTATGATCTGTCTATTAGAAACCTAATTTTGATAAATATATTCTAACCTTGTATAATAGATGTGATGGCTAATATCACTTTCAGCAGATGTGACAATAATAATCCATCTGCAGAATAAATGTGGTGGTAAATATCACAATCAGCAGGAGGGTTGTGCATAAAAGTGATTCATTTTTCCTTCTAAGGGGTATAGCTGCCTATTATACTAAGCAGTGTCTACTGTATACGAGCAGAGAAACTCTATAGTCCTGACTGGAATACTGTCTTTCAATAGCTGACTTGGATAGAATAATAAACAGTTTATCACAGTCCAGAAAAAAGATTCATTGGTTTTCTTACAGACTTTACCAATAATATAAGAAGAAGCTATTTGCTTCTATCATATTGAGATTATACTCATTATATTACTTGGAGACAAATAGGATACACATAATACTGTATTTGAGCTGGGACTACATTAATAATATTATTTGGACATAATAAGGGGATATGGAACCTTTGAGCTACACATATATTACACTCTACAGTAGATTAGTTATATTATGTGTAAATTGTTATAGGAATGAGATGCAGTCAGCATCCTGGCACTCATTATGCCAGCGTTCAGTACACCAAAGTTGGCATCCCGACTGCCGTCAAACACTGACTATGGGCAGGAGGGTAAGGTATGGGGACTTAGAAGAGGGGTTAGGTTCAGGCTGCAGGGCAGAGGGGGTTAGGTTTAGGTACAACCCGGAACAGTTAGGGTTAGGCTGTGGGAAAGGTGGGTTAGGGTATGCCGGCGTCAGTATTTTGACTACCAGCATCTGTATGTATTCCATATATTTAATAATAATGTAATGTACATTTGGTAGCACAAAAACAACACAGTGACATACTTTTTTTATCATGAATTCCATTCTTTATTACACTCTATATGTTTTTTTCACATATTTTCTCACAGTTAATTATTATGTTCTAACCTTTAATAAAGTGCACCAACACAGGGACAATTCTTTGCCTTCTTGCTCCTATTTGTCTATTTATGTTGTCTTTGGCAGTGCCCCTGTTTGCATAATAGGTCCATTAGATTGTTTTCCTGACTACTATTTGGGGATAACTATAGGGTACTACTACTCAGGGCCGGTGCTAGGGTGTCCGGTGCCCTCCTGCAAACCATAAATTTTGCGCCCTTTTACATTGCCATTGCAACAAGCTGCAGCCCGTTTGTGGGAGTGTATGCAACATGCGATCTTATGGAGGATCTCGGTTGCATGTACATGTGTGCATACACCATCTCAGTGCTGTGTCCACAAAATGTTGCAGGCACTAAAGGTGCCCATACACGCTGCAAGAATTGCATAAGTTATGGGCTAGATCGCATCGCACGGCATGCATGCAATGTGTGTGCGATGCGATCTGAAAGCAGTACAAAAAAGTATGTGCAGCACTCGTAACTGAGGCGGAAAAGGAGGGGAGAGAAGGAGGAGATGGAAGAAGAGGGGAGGAGATAGAGGGGGCCGAGTGTTGAGGACTGGCAGCGGCACTGGCACAGCACACTGAGAAGAGGGAAGAAAAGGGAGGCGGCGCAGCTGCCTGTTCGTCATTTGATTGACAGATGACAGGCGCAGGGAGCAATGGGTAGGGGGCGGATCCGGGCATGACATGTCATCCAGGCATTCACAGTCAGCGCTACATGCCTCAGCGCAAGTGTCCGTGAGGAAGAGGGGGCAGGTCGCAGGAGGACAGTGTGTGCGTGGTGCAGGGAGCTGCTCAACCTCTCCATACTGCAGCCCGCTGTCAGACAGTCGCTGCCGGCGGCGTGCAGGAGGCAGTGACAGTGAGGGCTGAGGCAGCTTTAGCAGAGCAGGGAGGGAGACAGCGCCTTTTCAGCATGGTGCCTTTCTGCTTTGTAGGAGCTGCTGAGTGGGTAGCGCCGGCACTGCTAATACTATAGTAGTTATTTTACACAATAAAGTAGCTCTGTATTCTCCTTCCCAGAGACAAGTAATTAAAAAGTTTGTTCTGTATTGAAAGTTTCCAGAGTGAGTCCCCATGTTCTGCTATTTATAGGCTGCTGTAATTCTTACTGCAATTTTTATGAGGATCTGACTGTGTGCTTAGATTTCATATTGTTCACTGTGTACTGAGGAAGAGTTTAATTACTGTTGTGTAATAACTGGATGGGGAGCTGGCTGCAGCTACATTATCTGCTGGGAAATAGATTTGTGCTTTTTTATGTGGAAAAGAGATGACAGAAGTAAACACTGTAACTGGTCAATGCAGAATCATAAAAACAATTAGTGTGGTCCTTTGTTCTGTAAGCATTTTAAAAGCAAAGGTTGCAGACTGTACTGGGTAATGTCATTATAAGGTAGAAGAGAGTCGGTGTAGTTGCTGTAATGCACTCTTCTTGTCATTTCATTGACTGATTTGTATTGAAAAATCAAACTTGTATTGTCCCTATCATCACAAAACGCATAGGGTTATTATATTTATTAAATTGGGGAAAGTCTCTAAAATGACAAAGATAGGCTTTCAGAAAGCCGCTTTCTCTCTATATAAGAATGCTCAGTCAGTGGCTTGCACAAGCAAATGGTCTCATGACAGAGGATGGAGGGGTAGAGCCACTAAGAAATGCTTCATATTGATCTGATTTATCATTTGGGGGTTTTATTTTTAGTTTTTTTTTTCACTGTGAAAGTGACCCTGTAAGCTTAGGGCCTGATTCTGTTTGGTTTGCAAAAGCAAACTCCTTCTTTAATGGACAGACCCATATGCACTGCAGGTGGGGTAGATTTAACATGTGCAGAGAGAATTAGATTTGGGTGGGGTTTTACTTCAAACTGATTTCTATATTGCAATGTAAAAATAAAACAGCCAGTATGTACCCTGCACAGAAACAAAATAACTCCCCCAAATCTAACTCTCTCTGCCCCACCTGCAGTGCAATGGGTTTTTTTTTATTACAGAAAGAGTTTGGTTTTGCAAACCTACCAGAATCAGGCCCTCACTTCTATGCTTCCATCTACTACACATGCGGGAGTAAGAAATCTGGGTCACCCATGTGCCTTTGCTGGCCTGATCTTACCAATGCCAGTGTTTGTGGTAAAAGTGTTTATGGTACATTGCGGCAATGGAATATTTTACTATTGCCAAAGAGACATCGTCCATGCTGTATTCACTTCAGGGTTCAGTAGTGTAGAGCAAAGTGCAGCTGTAAACAGACAGTAAAAGAAAAGGAACTGATTGGATTTGACAAGTGGCCACTCCTACCTCTTTGTCCTCTGGGTCTGCCCTGCTGGTCTCAATTTGAAATGTCCATTTGCATGGGATCCCATCAGCTGCAGCCCCTTGAAGTCAGATTGGGGCTGGGCTGCAGTTATAACAGTAGAGTCCCTAGGAAACACTCTATGCTAATTGCAGTCAGGACTGGCAAAACCAGGGCTAAAAAACCCTCACTCATTATGCCAACTTAACCCTTTAGGTCCAAGGTCTAGTCAGGCTCAACAGCCCTAGCGCTAGTAGCAGAGTCAATGGTGAGCCACTTTAAAATAAAAACATTAACATCGTTCAACATTCAATGTAGACCATTGTTGAATTAAAACAAAAAATACAATTAATTTAAACATTTAAACCAGACTGTTTGAATTGCAAAAAAAAAAAATGGATTGCAAAGGGTTAAGATATTTTTTTCTGTGCAGTTGAATGCTCCTTGGCAATTCTATAACACTGTTCTCCCCATTTTAGCACTGTGATGGCACTGAGTGATGAAAATGGGAGCTACTGCGCATGCCCACCCACAGCCATTCCTCCAATTGGCCATTACAGCATGCAGGCATAAAGTGTAGTCTGCAGAGTTGTGTAACTCTTGGAATACTGTGCTGTGTTCTATGATGGTACAGCTGCCTTTCCACATGCCACGTGGGGTGCGTCCAATGAAAATGGGGGTGTGATACACATATGCCCCCAATAGTGCAGTGCCAGATATATAAAAAAGGGGACTACCTGAAAGGTAGCCAAATGGGCGCTGGCAGGGGACGTCGGGTCAAGCTGCTACTTAAGGGACTGAGTCGATCCCTGAAATAGACACAAGAAAAAGGGGGGGAAAAAGCAGCAATGAGGAGTTAAAGAATAAAAAAAGTAACATTTATCGGTGCACATTTACCGCCCAGATGGTATAGAAATGGAGGAGCTTTGAAAAAGCTTTTCCTTAGAGACAGCGAAACATCAAACCTACATAACCTCAACTGCCACTTCACGCACTTGCACTTTTTGGGATCCAATCAGCCGCCCTTTTCCCCCGTTTTTTCATTGGAGGACTTTTTCCACACCATCTTCATTTCCAAGTGGACCCAGTTTCACCTTCACCACCAAAAGGAGGACAATGCTGCAAATGCAATCTAAATTGGATGTAATGTAATACTCCCCTGGTGACCAGAGCAGTAAATATACCTACCTCAAATTTGCAAAAATTCTGTGGAAAATACATAAAATCTTGTGACTCAACTGGTCCCTTCCTCCATTTCTATATCATGTAGGCCAGGCATGTCCAACGTTGGCCCTCCAGATGTTGTGAAACTACGCATCCCAGCATGCTTTGCCACAATTTTGCTATTAGAGAATGCTAAAACTATTGCAAAGCATGCTGGGATGTGTAGTTTCAAAACATCTGGAGGGCCAACGTTGGACATGCCTGATCTAGGTGGTAAATATAGGATCGGATCCTGACCAAATTATCAGCATCAGTGGCTTTTGCCGGGCACCTACATGCTCATATTATATGTTCATACCCAATGTGTTTTATTGTGATTTGATGTGCACCATTAAATGTTACTTATTTATTCTTCAACTCCTCAGTATAGCGCTACTGTTTTTCCTTTTTTCCAGATATACATATGCCCAAATAGTGGCAGATACACATATACCCCCAATAGAGCCATATACACATATGTCCCCAATAGTGTCAGATACACATATGCTCCCATGGTGCCAGATAAGCCCCCACTGTGCCAGGTATGCACTCACACTGCCAGAAACAGATATGCCCTCATGGTGTCAAGTATGCCCCCACTGTGCCAGAAACAGGTATGCCCACACTGTGCCAGGAATGTCCCCCACTGTGCCAGGTATGTCCCCCATTTTCCCGGTATGCCCTCACTGTGCTACATATGCCCCCAATGTGCCACATATGCCCCACTGTGCCAAATACAGGTATGCCCACACTGTGCTAGGAATGTCCCTCACTGTGCCAGGTATGTCCCCCACTGTGCCAGGAATATCCCCGCACTGTGCCAGCAGCAGCTGAACTCACTGTTGTTGTTGTTCCTGCTGCTGCTGGGGGTAGGAGAGTCTGGTGCTCCCTTGCTGGCTGGCTGGCTCTGGTTGGCTGGCTGGCTGGCTCTGGCTGGCTCCTCAGTCCTCCGTCCTCCATCTCCTCCGCTGCTGCCGCTTCACTTCCCTGTGACTGGGCCATCAGCTAATCCAAGCTCACAGGCCGGCTCCTAATTGGCTGCCGGCCCGCGAGTTCTGATTGGCTGATGGCCCAGTCAGTCACAGGCATACACACAGTGAGAGGAAGAAGAGGCGAGTGATGCGTTCTACTCCCCTCAGAGTCAGAACTGGCGGCGGCAGACGAGGGAGGGAGGCATGGGCGGGTGAGCGGGCGGGCGGCTACAGTGGTCAAGCTACTGCGAGCTACCAGTAGATCATGACAGATGGGTTGCCATCCACTGTTCTAGACAGCTACAAATTTTTCAGTGTGTCACCACAGCAAGCCAGACGTACACTGAGACTGCCATGGAGACAATTTATACCTTAGTCAATCAGGGATTATTACCCAGTTTCATTAATGATTATTAGGTGTGTGGGATCTCCCTACAGATCACACCAATACAGCAACAAGCATAGAATCCAAATACCATTCCCCTATCTAGCCTTGTATTAAAGACAAACAAAACAGAAAATCAAACACCATATAACATATAAGGATGCATATTGAATACTACCAGAACCGCTGGGATCCCGGTTCGCCGCCTGCCGAACACATATTAACAGTGTGCGTGTCCATCAGTGTACACCAACGGCACCCTCACCCGGAAGTATGCGGGTCAGCTGTGTTCCACCATGGTCCACAGCGGGGTATTGGGTAGTACTGGTCAGCCGTTCATAGACAGACAAAAAGGACAAACAAACACTATATAACATATAGGTACCCACAGGCATCTGATAACCGTGGACAAGCATACAGTGCGGACCCGGGTTATAATACCACCTTATACAGTATGTTATATGTTGTACGTTTTTACTTTTTGTCTGTGTTTTATTGATTAAAATGAGAGGGCTTAGGTGATTTTCCACCACCCCCTGTGATCAACAGCTGCTCTATACTATCCAATCCCGTGCTGTGGACAATGGTGAAACGCAAGTGACCCGCATGCTTTTTTACACTGACTGACTCGGACACTGTTTGCGTGTTTACACTGATGTTTATAATCAAGATCCGGGCGGTCTTGTTAATGCCTAAAAAGCTATTTTACCTGCTGTGCTGGTGAGTGCCCTCTCTGGCCTAAAAAACTGACTTGTTGCTATTATTGGAATAATATTTCCCTAGGGGAGCACCCCGTATTCTAAACTCCTGGATAAGTGTGCGGATCCCTGGACAATGTATATAATATATATATATATATATATATATATATTTGAGAGAGAGAGAGAGTGTCTAACTAAGAGGACACATAACCCTAAAAAGAGACATTTACTAGATATGACAGAACGTCTAAAGCAAAAAGAGAGACTAAAAAGCAAAATATCAAGGTGCAGATTTAACAATGAGTGATATTATTGTTATCTTTCTTTATGAATGGTACTCCAGCCAATCATTTCCTAACTGTCGTTTGGTTGAAAAATGACAGTTTACAGTTAAGAGCTGATCGCTTGAGCACCACTTATAATCCGTAATGAGTAGTGACAAGAATATCATTCGTTGAATCTACCCTAAAGAACAAAACAACAGAGAGAGAGAGAGAGAGACAGAGAGAGAGAGAGAGAGAGAGAGAGAGAGAGAGAGAGAGGGTTAAATAATAAAGGTGAAAGAAAGAGGGAACACACACAACGGAGGAACAGGGACGGCAAAAACTGCTAATTACTAAATGTTTCTATGGTTTTATCATAGTTTATTCAGATCTGGATTATAAATACCTTGGAAGACAACATTTAGTCTTTCTTTATTTTATATGTCGTAGATGTGTACTTAGCAATATGAAGCCCATTGCTATATACAGTAAACACATTATTGCTGGCTATGTACCCATCTACATCTTCTGTATCTTGGCTGAGTTTACGACATACAGTGGAAGTAATTGGCATCAGTAACACCACTTATACTCTAGCTCATTTTAAAATCATTTGCTCATAACCTAATCTTGTTGAATTGAATTGGGCACTAATATCCACCGATGCAGAAAAGAAAGAATTCTGGCACATAAGACAAAGTCTGTGCCATGGATACTAAACTACTTTTGCGCCTCTTTGCATCACTCTGCTGCATCGTTAATGACACCCTCATTTTTAAAAAGTCAAGCGAGGATAATATGGTCAGCATGATGCACATTATATGTACCTCTGCTGTTGATATTTCATTGAATTTGATCAGTGTGGTAGTTTATATGCATGTAAGTAATGGCCTGATTCAGACCTGTTTGCTAGGCTGTGTATGTTCGCAGCCTAGTAAACAGGTAAACACCGCCCGACTGAACGTACACCCCCATGCAAATCCCCACATTTGCATGTGAGGGGATGTGTACGCTTACACATCCCCTCGCATGCGGCCGCACAAATGAAAAAAAAAATGTTCACTGTTCGCAAATAAAAGTTAGTCTAAACTGACTTTTATTTCTGACTAAGATGGCCGAAAAGGGGGCGGGGTTGATGTTATGTGACATCAGCCACCTGTCCCAAGCAGGCATCGACCCGCCTGCATTCCCAGGGGAAGGCCCATAGAATGCTGGGCATTCCCCTGCACCAGCCCCCAGCCCGCCTTATTCCCTCTCCTGGCCAGGTGAACACCTCAGCAAGTGTGATAGTCACCGAAGGCGGTCACACAGGGGGTCAGCAAATGTGCATATTCGTGAATGTGGAGACCCCACCATCGGAAATGGGTCTGACTTCGGCACCATACGAGCCTACCTGAATCAGACCCTTAGTGCAAATATCTAAATGAATAAGGGTTTCTGATTTAAGAAATATATTTCTATATTTTAACATTCATAGAAAAATTGTACAGTATATTGGGGCAGATGTATTAACACTCTTTTAACATTTGTTATTTTTCGTTTCCCACTTATCCTGCCATAAGTTGGAGAAGTGGGCACCCATTTCCTCCTAGTTAGTGGTTAACGTTAATTGTTAAGTCACCTCTGTTCCTCAAATATGTTTTTCCTTCTGCAGTCCTTTTTTTTACTTAGAAATAGAGGTGTATAAACACGCGCTGGAAACAATGTATGTAAAAAAAGAAATCTAAGAATTTATTAAACACATATATTGCACTTAACATTTAAAATAACACATACAGTATATATGAAAACACATCCGTGGCTATCCAACAATTAGTTACATAAAATGTAACCAGTAATTTCATTAATAGGCGCCCTCTGTGCAGTAATTACAGCCGGATATTTTTAATAAATTAGAACAGTACTAATTGTCCAATGTCTGGCCAGACAAAAAAATCATAAAAAAATGCAGTAAAAGAGTCCCGGACTTCTGACTGTCCTGCTGCTATTAGATGCAGTGGTGGGTTAAAGGTGTAACAATACTTGCTTTTTTATGCAGGCAGATGCCTGATCCCGTTCTGGAGCTCCAGAAAGTATGATGAGGCAGATGCGGGATCCCGTTCTGGAGCTCCAGAAAGTATGATGAGGAAGGCATATAACTATATGACGCGTTTCTCTGCCTCCTATAAGGTGTCAGCGGCCTCATCAGATCTGATGAAGCCGCTGACACCTTATACACATGGGAGCTGCTTGAACCCTATACACATGGGAGATATATTTTAGATAATTTGTCTTCTGATTTCCCCTCTGTGTGTATATTGGTATATATCAATTTCCCACTACTAAGTACATTAACATAGTGTTTTGGGCTAACAGGGCTAAGCGCCAGTTTTTCACCATACAGTTTGTCTTCTTTTTTTTACTTACATCCCCTTATGTGGCTACTGCCACGGGTCTTCTTTATGTAGCTGCAGTCGCTGATCCCCCTTATGGACAAGACACCCACCCCGGACCAGACACTATAAGCTCCAGTCTGCAGATTTTGATATCCGGGCCGGTGGTCTGGGGTCTTGTCCAGGTCCGGTTTTTACATAGTCCCATCGTAGCAGCTCCGTGTTCCCATGGTTGCGTTAGCTGCTTTCCCGTCCCCACGGCAGATTCTCCCTTTACCTCTGGACCAGGCAGTTTTCCCATCTGGACCGCACCTGGGCTACCTCCAGTGGATGTTAATGGCTCATTTGATACTGTACATTGCACAAGCAGTTAAATAACACACCCGGTACTTATGTATTAGCAGGGCGCCCATTATGTAGTTTGCGTAGTGGTGTATTGAGAATATCAATACACCACTATGCTAGCTACGTAAACTACGTAACTTACGTAAAATACGTAATTTACATAACTGGAGCTGTGCTAATACATAATGGATCATATACCCACTATCCACGTCATACCCCCATTATCACGTGAGCGTTGAGTTAATTTCATAAAGTGTGGCGAGTGCAGCGAGCCACCGACCCCGAAGTGAGGGGATGCGGATATGCGTACCCTCGTGGGGCTCACTACATTTGCCACGCTCCGGGCTCGGTGGCTCGCTGCGCTTGCCACACTTTATAAAATTATCTCCATGCCCACGTGGATAATGAGGGTATGACATGGACAGTGGGTATATGATTTTGTTAGTGGGTGTTGTGTGTGTGTAGTGTGTTTGTGCCTGTGTAGTGCATTATACTTACCTGAATGATGCTCTCGGCCCAGCGTTCCGGCACTCGGCTCCCCGTCTGCCATGACAGTCCCTGCAATGTACGCAATTAGCGTAGTGCTGCTGGGGGAGCTGGGAAACCATGTGATGTTCCCCCCACGTCATTACACTGAATGACAGCTATTGCTGGCATGACCCTCCGTGCGGCCGCTGATGAAGCTCCGGCGGCTGCCCTTCAACCCGCCGGGATGTCCCCCCTCTGGCCGCCAAAGCTATCTCACCCCTCCGCCCGCCCAAGCTACGCCGCCCATCGTAAGTAAGTTACGTATTAGCCGGGCACCCGGCAATGGTTACGCTGACAACATAGCCTAAGCTACATTGTCAGCGTAGCATAGCCGGGCACCTGGCTAATACATAAGTACCCACCCTTTTACTTTGTACAAAGTAATGGTATAAAGGATCTAATTATTTCAGCATATAACCTACAGAGCTGAGAACATCCACTGGTTTGTTTGCAGAACAATTTGTTATATTGATCCTATTTTTAGCAAATCAATTAAAAAATCTATTAGTAACATATTGAACAGAAACTTTGTTAAACATACTTTTTAAGTCAATACTTTTTCACATTCTATAAATCAACAATTTGATTTAACTTTTCACATTGATGTGAATATAATGTTTAGCTGTCATTTGGTAGGTAAACTTAATTTTAAATACATTTTTAGAAGTTTTTATTATAATTTTAAAATTTGGAACAGAAACCCAAATCAACTAGAAGCCAATTATAATTTTCATCTATAGCTATAAATACTTTGAGATCATTTAATAGTATGTGCTCATCCTGCAGAAAACTGAATTTACTGATACTCTTCATTTCGTTTATCACTAAATTCATTTTAAATAAAGTAGTAAAGGTCAGTCAGACACAGATGAAATGTCAGCCTTGTTGCAAATTGTTCCAAATTGTAGGCAAGCTAAACATTGTCTAGAAGCATTGTTGCAGACTTATTCTGAAAGATGTATGCCTTTTGCCCTGGTGATGTCATTGACCAATATTGTTAATGATATCAGTCAGTGGAGGTGATTCTGGTTGGTTTGCAAAAGCAAACTCCTTCTTTAATGTACAAAAACATGCACTGCAGGTGCAGAGAGAGTTAGATTTTGGTGAGTTATTTTGTTTCTATGCAGGGTAAATACTGTCTGCTTTATTTTGACACTGCAATTTAGATTTCAGTTAGAACACACCCCACCCATATGTAACTCTCTCTACACATGTTACATCGGCCCCACCTGCAGTGCACATGGTTTTGTCCATTAAAGAAGTAGTTTTCTGTTGTAAACCAACCAGAATCACCCCCTGTGTCTATGTGCTATATCATTCGCCCATGGAAAATATAGTTAACAATATAAGCAGTGTTGGGAATCGCCCGCACCTAGTATAACATTATGTTTTGCCGCCCGCATCCCCTCGCTAGCTTGCAAGGGGATGTGTATGAGAACACATTCCCTTGCATGCATCCAAAGGGGAGATAAATCAGTGGCGTAACTATAGCTCCACAGCCCCCGTGGTGGCAGGGGGGCGTAGAGAAATTGGGGGCGCCGCCGGGGGGCTGCGGGGCTATAGTTACCCGCGGTCTGCGTCTCGCCCAGCTCTCTGCCGGGACCTGCCTGACCGTCACGGTCCCGACTCCCGGCCGGCTCCTGCTGCAATGAAAACTGACAATTAGAAAATGGCTGCCCCCATACTGCAGATAAATAGTTAGTTACGCCCCTGAGAGAAATCATTCCAAGGTCACCGACCAAACTGTGGCTCTCCAGATATTGTGTAACTATAAGTCTGCTTGACCAGACTCTGGGCCAGATGCACTAAGCTTCAAAAGTGATAAAATAGAGAGTGATAAACAGCCAGCTAATCAGCTCCTGTCTGACATTTTTTCAAACACTGCCTGGGACATGGCAGATAGGAGCTGATTGGCTGGCTGTTTATCACACTCCATTTTATCACTTTTGAAGCTTAGTGCATCTGGCCCTCCTATTGGTATGCTGAGACTTGTAGTTTTACAAACAGAACAGCTGAAGAGCCACAGGCTAGCCATGCCTAAACTAAATTGTGGCTTGTAGGCTATTTCAAGATTAGAATGGCATCATTTTAAGTCAGCACCAGATGTGTCTGTGTATTAATATAATTACTTTCAGTACACATTAACTAAATACTGATAGCTATGAATACATTGTACTGTTTATCTAAAGTATGTCATTGAATGTAACATGTATATGTGCAGATTTATGATGTATCTATCAACCAACAAGGGAGGCAATTAATGTTCCAGCGTCCACTCATATTCCACTTCAAAACACCAAGTCAATAATGTATTAGTTGAAAAAGGAATACAAGCCAAGCTGTTTATTTACTTCGTGCTGAGATATGGAAATGAAACAATTTGGAGATCATGAACTGTACAGACGATAGACAGATTTATGGGAGAGTAGGCGGCAGTTGGTGATGCTATGGGAGATACGGTAGGAAAATAATAAACTGTTCAACTAAATAGGAGGAAACATTTGTGGCAAATTAGGAGCTATGACAAATGTAGAAGCTGTGAAAATCTTCTATAATGAGAAACAATTGTTACATATATTTAGACTTCTACGTGTACAGTATTTTGAAAAGAATGGAATCCTACGAAATAACGTTATTATTAATATGCTTGATAATGGGTGTTGCTTGCTGAATACAGATGAGAAGTATGCATTCTCAAACATGGTCTTCAGGGGACACTAACAGGCCAGGTTATAAGGATAGCCATACTTCAGCAAGGTGACTTAATTTATTATTAGTGTTTATGTGATCTAAACATTTGTGTTTATCAAGCATGGATATCACTAAAACCTGGACTGCTAAGACCTATACACACTATACAATACCCGCTGTCACAGATAAGGACGAATTGGTCGGATGCCCACATTGGCATGTGCATACACACTTGCATACACACTTGCCGGTACCAGGGGGTGGGAGTGACAACGGGGGGTGGGGGTGCAGCATAGCTCTTGTTAACAAGGTTAAGATGTGTTTAATATATGTGATGGCTGCAGCTCCCTGGGGATTGGCAGAACTGTGTCTAACACAGACAGACACTGTGCAGCACCCGGGAATTAGCATTAGGCATCACTCTTCTTCTAAGTCCTGCCCCCAGACTCCTATTGGCTAGGTTTCACAGGTGCCTGGGGGGGATTTGAAGGAGAATAAAGTCAAATGCTACTTCCTGGATGCCAATCCCAGATAACATGTATGTTTGTAAGTACTAACTAGCTCGCCCCTGCAGAGTGTGCCGTGGTGTCACACTGATGCAGAGAGATGTTTTCGGTGGGGCAAAAGGCCTTTAGCACTTTTCACATGCAGTTTGCACTGCCATTAGTTCAAACAAAGGTGAGACATTAATAAACCATAAAACAAAAAAACCTGTTCAAACTGATCTTTTACTTTGCAACCTGCCACCGATATCAAATTTCCAGCCCCTCAAGTGAAAGTGTGGAGGTGGCATCTTAGAGGTTCCACAGCCACTACCTGCATTTAGTACAACAAGGATGTCTTCCTCATAACCTGTCAAAGTCGGGCTCAGTGGTGCCAGATTCAGATAGTTTTTACTTCTGAAAGCTAATGTAGCTAATATCTCTGCTATATCTTGCATTCAGCTATAGGTTAATATCAGTGATACCAAAATCATACAGAAATTGCCATTAGCTATAGGAACTCTTTCTGAGATACACATTATCTAGAAGGTTCAGTAAATCAGAAAATATACATTACTCATTTTTACAGTTTGGTGATTTTGTCATGTATGTAAGTATGTATGTATGTATGTATGTATGTATGTATGTACTGTATGTATATACACAACCTGTAGTGTAACAACCACCTTGGCACCAAATACTAAAGAGTTTTGTGATGAGAGTTCATATACCCTGTAGGACCACATTCTGCTCTTCTGTGCACAATTGTGGCCAGCATATGGTCAGTGGATCTCCCAAGCACATGCATTGGCCTCATGGATGCTGAGATGGTTCCAGTCCTGGTTTGATCAGCTAGGGAAAATGTAATAAGATGAGAGTACTATTGAAATGGGATGTTGCCCATTGAAAACAATCAAATTATATCTATTATCTAAAAGGTTACTATGGGCAACATCCCATCTTCAATAGAACTTCCACCTTAGTAAATTTACTCTACAGTGTCTCTGTTGTCAGTGAATTATCCACAGGCAAAAGGTCATCATAAACAATGGGTCAACCTTGACAAATGGTTGACACAAGCATTGTGTCAGTATGGCAATAGTTTACACCTAAAAAGGTCGACATGAGTTTTTCATAATTTTTTTCTTTTAGAAAACTACTTTACGATCCACGTGTACTACAAATGAGAATGGTAAAGTGTGTTGAAGCACGGCAAGTGAAAGGATTGTTAAACTAATTGTGGGTCCATGGTGACAGATATCAATATAGATATAAAACATCCTTAAAACTCATGTCAACCGTTCCGTGTTGACCATTTCTATGTTAACATATTGCTTTTGTCAACTTTTTGTCAATACTGACCTAGTGCATGTCGACCTTTTTCAGGTGTCAACCTTTTCACTGTCAACCACTCATGGTTGACCTAATGACTTTTGACCTAAACACTGTAGTAATCTACACCCTGCTGAAAAGAGCAGATCATGGACCTAAGGACCATGGACCTTATTCTGATCCACAAGCAAAGCTGCAAAATTTGTAGGGTTGCGTGTGTACTAAACGCCAGCTCCCGCCGCAGTTCCGGCCGCCCACACCAGCGATCCCCCGCATGGCTGCGAATGGATGATAAGCATAATCAGCCATTCACAGCCTTGGGTGCGAGGAGAAGTAATTCGATCGGATGACTTCTCCAGCATTCGCAGACGACGTCAGCTGCCCACCACCTGCATCATCAGCTAATTTTTCCCATGGGTGGATTCCCATGGGCGAATCCACTGGCCGACTGCCCCCCCCCCCCCTCCCCACACAAACACACACCCCACCCAGACTTCTGTGTGCGAGCGATATGGGCGATTGCACACAGCGGCTGCACATGCACATACATAACTTTGCGAGTCACCAAAAATAAATCCCCCCTGCGAATGCGCGGGGGACCGATTCAGCGATTCAGCCCCAAATGTCCCCAGTCTAAGGAAATCTAAATCGCTATGCAGCTTCTCTTGTTGATGAATTCTCAGTCAGGGCCACTTACAAAAAAAAACTTAAGGAAAAAAATGTAATAAATATCTTTAAGAAACATGGAGACAAATTATTGTTGTTTGCGGCCTGCAAGATCACAGCAGCATGGCCTGAAATGATCAAGAATACATTTAATATTGAACGCAGTATTTATTTTGTGGAACTAGCACATTTGAAATAAAGTATTTTATTTTGTTGTAGAAGAAAAGCAATATCGTTCTTGTTTTGGATCCTAATTTTTATTTTACCTATTTGTCTCCAACAGGTCACCAAGATGTTAGCTGTGGTGGTCATCTTGTTTGCCCTCCTGTGGATGCCCTATCGTACTCTAGTGGTGGTGAATTCCTTCATGGATCCACCATACCTCAACGTTTGGTTCCTTTTGTTCTGCAGAATGTGTATCTACCTTAACAGTGCCATCAACCCCATCATTTACAATTTGATGTCGCAAAAGTTCAGGGCCGCCTTTAAGAACTTGTGCAAATGTGAGCCGAAAAGGACAGAAAGGGCTGCTAAGTACAATGTGCCTGTGTATTACAGTGTGATGAAAGACAGTTCCCATGACAGCCCCGACCACGACCTCACTGTGCAGGAGGACCTCAATGGATTTCCATCTAAAAAAGTCAACTTTACAGAGAAATGTATAGATACCACCACAACATATAGTGTGGCATAATGTAGCTAAAGTGCTATACAATGAATGAGCATTTTCATTTTCAGTGTTGTGTATTGAAAACAGTGTTTCACAAACTAAAGTGGACTCACGTCAACTACTAAGTGTAGGTAATGGGTCCTCTTTAAGTGAGACTAAATATAAATATTGTAGCAGCAACTGAACTCTGAATTAGGGGTATATTTACTAATGTGTGAGTTTTTAGAAGTGAGAGATGTTGCCCATATCAGATATCAGATTCTAGCGATTATCATCTAGAAGGTGATAGATACATGTACATGATTAGTAGAATCTGATTGGTTGCTATAGGCACCATCTATTTTTTTTTAAACTCACAATTTAGTTAAGTTACCCCTTCGTGTCATATTTCTACAATTTTTTTGTGTATTTTTCAATGTGTTTTTTTTACAAGATAAATATAAAGTATTTATTATTTGAATATAGTATGACAATGTTAGATCTGGAATTGATACGGACTATTGTACATTATCTCCATTGTAAGTTAAGGTGTCCATTATCTGTGCTTTATGGTTACTTCTTATTGGCTGTGTGTTGTAGTTGAACAGCCCCTGTAGGGCGATACAGTATATTCTATGGAGACTATCTTTATAATTTCCTTGTAAATAACTTGTAGTGATTGATTTGGAAATTTTGGAGTTTTGTACTTGTTAATAGAACACACACACACACACACACACACACACATACTGTACATAAATAAATATATATATATATATATAGAGAGAGAGAGAGAGAGAGAGAGAGAGAGAGAGAGAGAGAGAGAGAGAGAGAGAGAGAGAGAGAGAGAGAGCAAGGGGATGGCACTCCAATAAATATGAGGGAGATGGCCGGGGTGCTTCGCTCAAGAGGTATAGGCAGAGAGGGGAACGGGCGGCACACACTCGGACTTGCTGAGAAGGATAACAGACACTGGGTACTGTTAGCAACGTTTCAGGGTTTATTCCATTGTCAAGCTAAGAATTTAGGCCGAAACATTGCTAACAGTACCCAGTGTCTGTTATCCTTCTCAGCAAGTCCTAGTGTGTGCCGCCCGTTCCCCTCTCTGCCTATATATATATATATACACACACACACACACACACACACACAACACACACACACACAGTCCTGATGACTAAGGGGCCCACTGCTGCCTCTGTAACCTCTTCCTGTCACTCACTGATTTTCCCTGTCATACTCTGCCTCTCAATGTCATCCACTGCCATGTTGCATATTGTAAACTTGGGTTGGGGTGAAGGAGGGGGCCCAAATTATATTTTTGCACCTGGGCTCACTCCCGCAGTTTCTGCCATTGGTAAGTGAGCCCTATTAGCACAATGGAGCAGAGTGCTAGCTCAGCCTACTATCAGTTACATTGTGTTTATGATATTTTATTTCAAGCTGTGTGATTTTGTGACCTATCTAGTTATAAGGCTAACTAGATATTTACATATTTACAACTTTATTTACATCAGTTGCGACAATTCAGGGAACAATTGGAAAGATTATCTTTGCCAGGTACTTAAATATTGACCACATTCACCAGCTTTTTAATCCTGATTGGGAGCTTTAAGTGAAAGCCTCAGATTCTTTGGAACCCACCAGTGCAGAATTTAGTAATGTATAAATAGGTAGACTGGGTATTGTGACATGAGTTCGTCAAAAAATAGCAATTTTGTTTGATCGCTAAAATGACTTACATTGCATAGTAAGGAGGAACACATTTACAGGGGTATCGCCTGTTTTGCAGAAAGGAGCGCACCCTTTTTCTCTCAGCAGATGGACACAACATTACTGCCTAGGGGTACCAAGGATAATGAATCATTGATGGAACATGTCTATGTGAAAATGCATTATTCTGCCCCGACTAATACAATCAGAACACTTCAAAGTTATGAGAACAGGGCAAGATGTGATAAGCCCTAAAAAGTGATAAAATGGAGAGTGATAAACCACCAACCAATCAGCTCCTACCTGTCATTTTTCAAACACAGCATGTGACATGGCAGATAGGAGCTGATTGGCTGGTGGTTTATCACTCTCCATTTTATCACTTTTCAAGCTTAGTACATCTGATCCATAGTCCCAAAACTGTTATGCCCATTATATGCCATAAATAATTCTAAACTGAATAGAAGTTTAGGAAAATGTTTGAAATATACAAATGAATGGTCCCAAAAAGTTTGTAGGCTGGTTTTTGAAGTGATGCTTCATTTTCATGTGTATCTACTATCGTGCTGTTTACAAATTCATTTTCTGTTGGAAACTTCCAAGGACAGGGAAATTGGTATGTTCTTGTGCTCAGGACCATCTTAACGTGTGGCTTTATTGAGCAGCTGCCAAAGGACCCCCCAATTCTGGACTGTGAACAAGAGTGGCCAGTCAGCATTCCCTTCTTCTTCCCAGTCTGCAGCCAGACAGTGAGGCCGAGTACGAATCATCATGGCACCAAACTCATTTATGGCAGACAGAATTGCAAGCAATTTTAAGTGAATTTGGGACATTCAATGGCTGCCAGCATGTTAATTGTTGGATAGCTCTAGTCATCAACCAATAAGCTACTCTCTGCATGGAAGCAAGTGGAGAGATGGTGCAGGACTAAAGGAGGGGCATCCTACTCCCCAATCTCTGCAGATGCCTCCGCAAACTTAAAGTGTAGAGTATCTTGGTTTGAGGGAGAAAGAAATATCTCCTGACAATACACTGACCAACAGGGGAAATGTCCCACAGAACACCTCCTATCAGTTTACCTTACTGTCTGTCTTATAATAATCATGAAAGAATGGTCATAGGGACATAGATTTATTACAATATAATCCAACAGGACCATAATCTGATGCAAATAACAAATCTAAACTTTATGCTGTACCAGCAACGCTTTGGCACTTTGCTGCACTAGATCCCTAGCATAATTCCCACATTCCCCCAGCCTATTGCCCAGCCACTAAAAGACATTGGAAACACTGACCTTGTGTTATAACAGGAAATAACAGATGTAGTTACTAAGCAAAAAAGATCTTAGGTAAACTGGGACTGGATCTAAATCAGTCCTACTGCTGTTGCTGCTGCCCTAAAGCTTGATACTGTTGCTCCACATTACCTTCACATGGATACATGCTGACTGCCACACTATATATATATATATATATATATATATATATATATCTGGTGAATCGGTCGGCACTCCAGCTCAAGTAGTAAAGTACCGTGGTGCCTTCCAAGTATAATGGATATTTGTTGTAAAGAATTGGCGTCACTCACGGATTTGATAATCAAAAATGATGTGTATTAAAAATACAACATGGTGTCACAAACGAAAACCCGACGTTTCGAGGCTATGCGCCCCTTCTTCAAGGTGTGAACACCTTGAAGAAGGGGCGCATAGCCTCGAAACGTCGGGTTTTCGTTTGTGACACCATGTTGTATTTTTAATACACATCATTTTTGATTATCAAATCCGTGAGTGACGCCAATTCTTTACAACAAATATATATATATATATATATATATATATATATATACACCAACTGACACTCCACTCCAATAATCTTTAGCAGGTCCCCAGGTGCATTGCAATGTGGGCAGTGGACCAACCAAATATAGAGAATAAGGCGCTGGACTCCAATTCACATACTGTATGAAGAAAAGCTGTTTATTCTTAAGTGGGTCAAATATATATAGATCAATACTATATACTGTATACCTGATTATGTTTTGCACTTCTACAAATCTTGATGTAAAACCTTACTGCAGACAGTACAAGCATTTGCCTGTTTTAACTCTCCTACCAGTTGGCTCAGAGATCTGCACAAACTATGTGCATTAATGCAAACTTTGGTGACTTGAGGGCATGCAATTGACATACCGTGGGTTGGGATGCCAGCAGTCAGAATACCATCACTGAAATCCCAAAACTGGTGAGAAGACTGGCATCGGAATCCCAACCTAACCTAAACCACTCCTAGTACACTACACCAATTTGTAAGTGAGCTCGCTGCACATTGGTACAGTATAACTGAACGCATCGCTCTGCAAATGGTCCCTACATTATCTAAAAACACACATCAACTTATGATACGTATCTAAAATGTATTATAAATTACCAGTGTATTGCTTTTTAGTCTGTCAATTAATAGGCTCCATTTTGCTAGTCATGCTTTCATAGCAATCAATTCTAATATTGAGTCACACAATCTCCTGTGTACAGTATTTGGACAGTGCTGCAGAACATGTTAGCTCTATGAAATGGTGGTGGGACACCACACAGCGATTATCCTTCAGGTGTGTGATCATTTCAAGTAAGGTGTGTGCAGACAACAGAGGATATAAGCTTATATCAGGCCATAGCCGCTGGTGTCAAATGATACTGCAAGATTGTAAATAAATGCAAGATGGTGGTAATACTGTGTGTGTCTCATTGCTGTGCACAAATATTGCAGTTCTTTGGTCATTTTTTAATCTTATCTCGCAACAATCCTAAAGCGCCTATAGGGTAAATGTTATAGGGTCAGAGTTGTCAGAGGTCTGGGATTTTGTCAGAGAATGGCTATATTTTTAGAACGGCAATCATTTACTAGGAAAAGCTGTAAATTGGGTACAATTCTATACCATAAACAAATTGACAGTAATATAAACTTTTCCAGGGAAGGGGGAATTGTGAGTCTTTGCACTGGTTAGTTCTCATTGTACTCAAGAGTGTCCCCAATTGATATTATATATTATATTTAGTTATAGGTTCCAGGGGTGCTGCCAAAGACAATGGGTATGGTCCAACAAAAAATAGAGGCCCGTATTCTGATCTGATCGCGGTACAAATTTGTTTTCAAAATGGGCAAAACCATGTGCACTGCAGATGGGGCAGATGTAACATGTGCAGAGAGAGTTAAATTTGGATGGGGTGTGTTGAAACCGAAATCTAAATTGTAGTGTAAAAATAATGCAGCCAGTATTTACCCTGCACAAAAAAAAAAAAAATAACTCACACAAATCTAACTCTTTGTTCGTCGGGAGGCTTGCCACCTAGCAACAGCTGGTGGGTTATGGTGTAAGCCTCCCGACATACGCTGGAATGGTATAGTGAAATAAAATTTTCACTTACCTTACCACAGCCAGGGGAGTAGGGAGCTTAGCTGCTGATGCATGACATGTGCACAGGCAGTGCACATATACTGCAGGTCATGCAGGTGCACTCTAGTCACATGCACCTGCTGTATATAAGGCTAAGCTCCGCCCCCTGAGGTCAGATTTTACCTCAGCACTGAAGGAAGGAGGAAGCTGTGTCTGCTACAGACTAATAAAATCCCCATCCTTCAGCAAAACAGACGGCCCTCCAAACATTACATGGCTTTGGCTGCTTATACCTCCTCTTCCTCACAGAGGGCCTTATTCTGGTTGGAGCGGCCAAACGTGCGTACGTTCCAAAACAACGTACGCTATCCGTACGCGGCCGTTGGGGTTAAGTCCACCCACAACTCAGCCGCATACGTACGGCCAGAAATAACGGCAAAGGGGAGTGGCGTACAATTGAGCGTACGCCAACGTACACGGATGGGCCAGCCCTTACACTCCTACAACTGAGCGTACGACACCGTTTACGGACGTCTCTCGTCCGTCTTCCCACCGACTTCTTGCGGAAATCTGAGCGTACGCCAGCTTGCACGGACGGGTCCCTATTGTTTTCAATAGAAAACTCCGCTTATGTCACCGCTCGTGAGAGTGAGCGTACGTCCGTGTACGCTGGCATACCCTTCACATATATGGACCTGCAAATCTTGCCTTTCAACTATAATTATGAAAATTAATTAATTGATTGAATTAATTAATGGGCAAAATAGTGCCCATGGGCTTAAAACATTGCTGAAACATCCTTTGTAGGTGTTAGATGTGGTTTATGTTACTGTATCATAAATACAAAACCTATGTTTGTATTAGAGTGAACACGTTGACACATGTCGACTTGTGTAGATTGAATGTGCTACTGTGTAAAGTCTATGAAAGCACGTAGTGAATGTGTATAACTGTTTAACAAATACCTACCTTAGCATATATAAGCAGGTCTTAAAAAGATTCTTACCTTAAATTAAACAAACCTTTAAATGTCGAGAAGTATAGAAAGATAAGCTTCCAATGTGTTTGAGTGCTGTGTGTGGCTTGCAGGTAGTGAAATCATGGTTTGGACTTAATAGACTGCAGCATTGGTTATTACATTCAGGTGTATGTGTTTGGTAGTAATCAGCGTAAATTAGCAAACCCAGGCGCACGCTGGCATGCGGTATCTGTAGGGGTGGTTTGAGATGGCGGTTGGCGGCCGCCTGTTTTGTGTCCGAAATGAACGGTGCCTTAGTCGATCGTGCGGTAGTAGCACCGCTCATTTTTGGTGCACACCCCCGTGTACGCCCCTATTTACGCCCATTTTCCCTCATTATTTCGGCCGCTCCCCTCATCACGCCCCTATGCCGCCCCCAATGCCCGTACACTCGCGTATAGGTTTTTTCGCACGTAGAGACCCGTCCGTAAGCGTTGTGGAGTGTTCGCGCCTGCGCATTAGCGAATGTACGCATGCGCAGATCATAAAAAACCCCGGGACGTACGCGTACGGCCCGGCAGCTCCAACCAGAATAAGGCCCAGAATGAGGTATTATTTAAGAGGAGAAAGTTATTTAACCCTGTCAGGTCGGAAGACAGCAGGGAAGTTTCTGTGGAGAAAGGAGAGCCCTGTCAGGCAGAGTCTCCTCCTCCTCCTGCCTATTCTCACAGTGTTGTGGAAAGGCACAAAAAGAAACAAACAAACAGTTCATGTTTCTTCAAGAGATGCCTGTTCAGGCAATAACATCTCTTTACCAGGTATTGCCTGCAGTAGGAATACCTGAGAGGTCTGTAACAGACCACCCTCTCTTGCCCATGGCCGGCACATTTTCCTGCCTGTCACTGGCAGTATGCTCAACAACAAGCTCATAACAGGGACTAGTGCTCAGAAAAGGGACTAGTCACCACAGTACACAGTCCCCAGCTAACTCACAGGGAGTGGCTTGGGAGTTGGAGGATGTAACAAGATCCAGTGAATCCTCTCACAGGGGTGAATATAGTTATTTGCAAATGACCTGAGTGGCATTGGCAAGTAAAATGCTCCATTGATGCTATACACAGCACACTCTGCCCTGAACAAGTGCTTGAGGTGTAGTAATTCACCCAGCTGGCTTTTGCAGCCCCTCATTAAGGAGGACAAATTGTTCTCTGTAACACCTGGGCATTCCTGAAATCCCTGCCCTTTTTACCCTAGAGATTGACTCTGCTTTCTCAGCACAAGTGGGGGAAAAAGTGCTGCAAAAAATAAAAAAAAAAAATATAAATAAAGTTCAAAGTAACTGACACTGTGGGCCAGTATTATTTGCCCTGGATAAGGCAGAGTAAGAAGGGTTCCAGCGAACTCCCTAGATTCTCTGCTTCCAAATGGCCCTATTGAAATCCGTTAATAGAGCTACCCTGATGATTGGCCAGGCCTTTAATTCTATTTCAAATGCCTGCAGAACTGCCAGCAAGCAAGTGCAGATCTCAGTAATGTAGCTCCTGCATCAGTGGATGTCCCAAACCTAATTCTGATCTTTCAGTCCTGACTTCATACACAAGGTTAAGTTCTGCTAAAGTCCCCAGCCCTTCAAGGGGCCTGTTTGCTAGGAGGGTCATTCTGTTGGAGCCAGCAGTTTGAACCTAGAGCAATGTGACAGCCGCAGAGTCCTCAGAGGAGGCTTCTCCCAGACACAGGTCACGAGAGGTGAAGTGAATACCATCCTAATAAAGACAGAGGATTCCTCCATCTTTCCAGAGCATTGGCCTCCTGTAGGCGGACTACCATGTACAGGTGGGGGGAGGGGCATATTCCCCTTGTTCCTTTTCCTAACCAGATATGGTCCACTATAGGGAACACTAGTTCTGGATGCTGGATAAATAATGTCCCAGGCCTTAACAGGGCTAGATCGAGTCGGCAGACAATTGCAAATAGGTTGGGTCAGCTACCATTTCCCTGTAAGGAAACAGGACCTTTCATATAGGCCAGTACTGAATATATATGAAACCTTGGTCTTTCCATATGGAGGGTATAGCAGATATACCCTTTAGGCTGGTCCAAGCTAAACATTGTAGCTAAACAGACCTGAAGGAGGCATTTAACATGATAATGGAACATCCAAATCATAGGAGGCTGCTAAGTTCCCTGTGGAGAGACGTTCCATGCAACTGGACTGTAATGGATTTCGGACTGTCCAATGCCCCTTACATACTCATATGCTTCATGAATGCAGCAATTACACACCTCAGACAGTAAAGGGTTTGCTGTTATTATCTACCTAGGTAATCTCCTGGTAGTGCATGCAGAACAATTGTCCCCCTTTTCTCCCAGGTATCTTATCCTGTCGCTCCTCCTAGGTTTTCATAAGAACCTTGAGAAATTTGTATTAACCCCTTCACGACATATGACGTATATATACGTCATATGTCGGTTGCGGGGGAATCAAGCCAGCTCACGGAGTGAGCTGGCTTGAAAGAGAGCAGGTAATGGCTGTATATTACAGCCAGGTCCCTGCTCTCACGGCCACGAGCGGCGAGTTCGCCGATCGTGGCCGTTTAACCCTTTAAGCACCGCGGGCAAAGCGCCCGCAGTGCTTAAATAGCTGATCGGAGGGGGGGCGCCCCCCTCCGGCGCCGATCGGGGCCCCCCGCAGCGAGATCGGAGGGTGCCGATCGGTTGCCATGGTAGCCAGGGGTCTAATGTAGACCCCTGTGCTGGCCGTGTATGCATACCTATTACATCCTGCCTCAGGCAGGATGTAATAGGAAGTGCATAAAATCACTACGTTCAGCCATAGAGCTCTATGGCTGAACCTAGTACAGGCGATCGCGCCCCCTAGTGGTCAAGTACACTAGGGGGCCTTGTAGTAAAAGTAAAAAAAAAAAAAAAAAAAGTTTAAAAATAAAAAATAAATAAAAAAATATTACAAGTTCAAATCACCCCCCTTTCCCCATTTCCCAAATAAAAATAAATAAAAAATAAAAAAAATAAACATATTTGGTATCGCCGCGTTCCTAAAAGTCCGATCTATTAAAATATAACATTAGTTATCCCGCACGGTTAAAGGCGTAAACGGAAAATAATCCCCAACGCCAAAACTAAGTTTTTTGGTCGCATCGCGTACCCAAAAAAAAATAACTAAAAGAGATCAGAAAGTTGCCCATATCCCATAATGGTATTAATTAAAAAGTACACTTCAGCCCGCAAAAAATGAGCCCTCACCCAGGTCCGTAGGTGGAAAAATAAAAAAGTTATAAGCCGCAGAACATGGCGACGCAACGCAAATTAGAAAAACCGTAAAAGTTGCGATTTTTTTTTTAGTGGTAAAACATAACGAAAACTATATAAGTTTGGTATCACCAGAATCGTAACGACCCATAGAATAAAGATAACCCATCATTTTAAACGAACTATGAACTCCAAAAAAAACGTAACCAGCGCAAAATTGTGCAATGGCGGTTTTTTTTTTTTTACCCCACATTGAATTATTTCCTGATTCCCCAGAATATTATACGGTATAGTAAATGGTACCATTACAAAGTACAACTTGTCCCGCAAAAAAAAAGCCCTCATGTGTCTATATAGCCGGAAAATTAAAAAAGTTACGCTTATTTGAATGCAAGGAGGAAAAAAAAAAAAATTACCTTAAAAGGCAATGTCGTGAAGGGGTTAATACCTTCCCAATCTGTTGTCTTTCTGGGGTCTTTGATAGATTCCTCTTCTTTATCAATAGCGGTTCCCTCAGACAAGTGGAACGCCATACAAGTCTGTTTCTCAGGTGCTCAGTTTTCACTGAGAGACTTGGCTAGGCTGATAAGGAAAATGAGAGCCTCAGATCCTGGGTTTTCTCCACGTACCTCTCATATGCAGACAATTCCAGAACCTCCTATCATCCCTTATTTGACAGGATTAGGACAGACAAAATGATACTATCTCCCATAGTCCACAGGGAGATTCACAGTTGGAAAACATTTCCTATTCCAGATCTCCCCTACCTCCTACTCCAGACATAGTCATCACATCAGATGCATCCCTCATGGGCTGGGGGGCATTCACCCAGTGCAATACAGTAGGAGGGAAGTGGACCGCTTGAGATTCTAAAGCTCATATCAATCTCTTAGCGCTAAGAGCTGCCAGATTGGCTATATCCTCTGTATTTCCCTCAGACCCACGGGATAATTCAGTTCAGCTCTGTCTGGACAACAAAACCACTGTTTATCTACCTCAAAAGAATAAGAGGCACTTGATCTTGCATTCTCTGTCAGCAGGCAATAAATGCCTGGAAGTGGGCAGTACAGCGGTCCATTCTCCTGTTTGCTACATGCATACAAGAAGAGTTAAACAAGATAGCCATTTCCTTATACATAACCAGTCATACTGTGGATTGAGCGACTCTCCAGTTCCTTCGGAGGTGTAGATTTAGATCCCACTGCTGCCATAACACACCAGAGATCTTTCTCAGAATTGAAAAGACCTTGGGTCACCCACAAGTGGATACGTTTGCAACACCATCAAACGTACAAGTTCTGACATTCATATCCAAAATTCGGACTCAAGGGACTCTCCACATGGATGCTTTGTCCTTTTTCGCGGGCTGACATTCCACTTTCATATGCCTTTTTCCCTCTGGCTCTGCGGTTGTGGGTCATCCACAAAATCAAAACAGACGTGTCCAAAATACCCAAATATTTCTGGCATATTCTGTCTGGCCCTCCAGAGTTTTGTTCCCTTTATCAACCTTTTTCACAAGGTTCCAGGCTTCCTCTAGGTTCATCTACAGACTGTTTCCAGGGCAGCACAGACCTACTGAAACATCTTCCACATTGTATGTGGATTGCAACATTACTAGGTTGCAGACCATTCCCAACCTCTCGGCCTTTTCCACGCCTTGCCTGTTTTAGGCCTAGAATAAGATCCAGATATCAATCCATAATTGAATTTCTAGCCTTACAGTCCTCTAACCTTCCTTCTTCAGGCCCCCTTTTCCGAGCCTAGCATAACTCTGGACTTCCTTGCCACCACATTCGAAACAGGTTTGGCTTATGCCAAGATATGCTCATATGGCTTGACTCTAGCTCTCCTTATCCCAGGCCTCAGAGAATAAGAATAGTCCCTGCCTTTATAGCCAGAGGGGCTGAGTTTTCGTCAAACCACATATCTGAACCTGGATGACCCCTACGCCAATGGGTCTCCTTATTATTCTACGGGGACACACAAAAACAAGTTCCATGCACACACCTCTGGTGGAATGTGATCTGGTCAGAGACCAGTCAGATCCAGATCTTTGTATAGTTGATTGCCAATCCACTTACTTACCCCTCACAGTACCTGTAAAGAGAGACATCAAACAAACTTCTCTCTCACATGCCAGAATATTTTTCATCCTGCCAGACCTTTTTATGACCAGGGAGTGTATAGTTTTCACCATACAGAGTTCTGGAATAGACACTCCACTTCAGAGGCCATTCACTGTGACGCAGTTAATTCAATGGCTGCTAGAGGCTTACCATTTCAGCCTGTATTGCAAGCTGCACATTGGTCATCCGCTTGGACTTTCTTTAGACATTGCTGGAGGCCTTCTGGTTCTCAAAGAATTGCGTTCCTTAGAGCAACCACCAGGTGTGTGGTAGTCTACCCACCAGCTGTTGCTAGGTGGCAAGCCTCCCGACGAACAAACACTAGTTTGCAGGAATCTATAATCTGCAAACTCTCTTTGTTCTAGGGAATAGGATTGCCACCTAGCAACAGCTCCCACCCTTCCCACCCAGTTCCTTGCTAGGTCTGCTGCTTGTTCTCTCTAAGGTTCGGTTATATACCTAACTTATCCTTTGATTCAAGGCACTCCAAAGGCCTAGAAGAAGCAACAAGTGCAGCCACCTAAAGATCAGAAATTAATTATTTCCTCTTCTCTGCTATACTCACAAGTTTGCCTCAGTTTATAACATGCCTGGCTACAATACAGCATGGTAGTTATTTCAGTTGTTGGTTCCTAGTCCAACCCAGTTTCATTGTTACTCCTTCCAGTAGAGTTTCTCAGATGTGATCTATGTTCGTTATGAATGTTCTAGTGTACATTATTTTTGCATACAATGGTCTTTGCATACAATGGCATTTCTCTCTTGTTCCACTTTAGGATTGCCATCTGTAAGCTTCTGTAAAATCTGACCTCAGGGGGCGGAGCTTAGCCTTATATACAGCAGGTGCATGTGACTAGAGTGCACCTGCATGACCTGCAGTATATATGCACTGCCTGTGCACATGTCATGCATCAGCAGCTAAGCTCCCTACTCCCCTGGCTGTGGTAAGGTAAGTGAAAATTTTATTTCACTATACCATTCCAGCGTATGTCGGGAGGCTTACACCATAACCCACCAGCTGTTGCTAGGTGGCAATCCTATTCCCTAGAACAAAGAGAGTTTGCAGATCATAGATTCCTGCAAACTAGTGTTTCTTTACATGTTACATCTGCCCCAATTGCAGTGCACATGGTTTTGCCCATTTTTAGAACAAATTTGTACTGCGATCAGATCTGAATAAGGGCCAGAGAGAGAAAGATTGGGTACAAATCTCTACCATAAACAAATGGACAGTAATACAAATTGCAATGCATCTGATTGAGCCTAAAGAGGGACATCCAACCTCCCAATTAGTAATCCAGATACGGAAGTAGTGGAACAACAATGTAACAAATAAATGATATTGAGATCACACTAAAAGAACAGTAGAGATGTGCTTCACCCAGGGGCGGATTGGGAATTAAATCCAGCCCGGGAAAAATCTAGAAGCAGCCCGGGGGGTGTCTGGATTCAATTCACAATCTGTCTCTGGCTGTAGCTGCGAGGGGTCAGGGTCCGGAGCAGGGAGGCCCGCAGTGGGTCAGTGCAGCCTCCTCCTTCCCTTCCGATGTCCTTTGTGCACTCGACGTATGCTTGCTGGGGCTGCTGCTGCCCCTCAGAGTCCAGGTGCTTGTGGTTCGGTTGCTTACGCCGCGTCATGGTCTGTGCCCTGGGAGCCAGCCGCCGCAACACTATGATGCCTCCAGCAGGAGCCGGGGCCAATGACCCCTCAGGTGGCAACGCGCATGTCGTAGCAAGGCCAGGGGCAGCCTGGGAGTTGTAGTCTGCACCTGCACACACAATGCTGCTTTGAGGGGTAACAGAGCGGCCGCCATCTTCCGTACTGCATGTCTCACTGACACCACGGTCCACGGCCCAGCCACCCCAGGGAGGAGCGAGGCCGGCCCAGTTGTTGGAGGGGTGGTGGAACCAGTCAATCAGCTTTCACCAAATTGTTCATCGTGCATACATATGAAACGATTCTGCACGTATGAAAGATCATAGACCGCTATTAATGAGCGTCGGGTACGCGCATCGGCATCGATATCGTTCATATACACGGAACAAATGAACAATTGGTTGTTCAGATCGATTGGGAATGCACAAATTTTTTCCCAAATCTATCCGTGTGTATGCACCTTAACTGTGGTCAATGTCTAATGTATGTCTAACTTTGGTCAATGTCTAGTTTTTGTCAATGTCTAACTAATGCATGTCAAACTGGCGAGGAAGATCAGCCTCGCAACTGCATTCATAATGGATTGTAGTGGTGAGAGTCTGTATTGGGGAAGACCAGTAAGGAGACTATTGCATTAATCAATGCGTGAGATGATAAGAACATGGATTACCGTTTTAGCAGTGTCTTGTGTAAGGTAAGGGTGAATTTTAAATATGTTTTTAGATGCGTGTAGCATCAGTGTCTTGTGTAAGCTTGATATGCAGGGCATATTTTGAATATGTGTTTTAGATGCATGTAGAATAATTTTGAGACAGATTGAATGTGGGAAACAAAGGACAGTTTAGTGCTCTGCTTAATTCTCTATAGTTACAAACAAAAGAAAGGGAAAGTCTCTTTGAGGCACTAACCATTACACCAACAGGGACTGTAACGACATTATGTACAAATACATCTACTTAAATATGGAGTTGGTCTCCCTTTTGTATTTAGAACAGCTTCCACTCTTGTTTCTGTGGGAGTTTTATTTTGTTTTTAAGTATCAATTATTCCTGGGTGCACCTTCTTAAATATTATAGGTATCTAATAAATGTATTAATAAATAATAACAAATATTATAGGAATGGACTGTTAGTATTAAAGATAGCTGTGTTAATCTGTGGAGAAAACCCCAGTTCACATCCTAATTCTCTGTTGTGACAGACTGTGCTGGAAATAGTGTTGTCTTCATTCTGTGCCATTCACTCTGTGTTTGCTTGTGCCTTATGGTGTCTGCATGACAGGTGTTGTTTTATCTGATTTGGGCCTGTGTAAGACCAGGGCCGGCACCACCATCAGGCAGCTCTAGGCATTTGCCTAGGGCGCCGGCACCTGGAGGGCGGCAGTTCGCCCGTCACCCCCAGCATGTGCATATAGCTGGCGGCGTCCCTGCAGTGCTGGAGCGGGCAGGGGTGTCCGTGCCGCGGGGGTACCTGCGGCGCTGTCACTGTGTATAAAGCTGCTGCTGGTGGCGGTGGCGGCAGCGGGGTCCCTGCAGTGAATAGAGAATAACTAGCGCTATGCGGTGGCGCGGGAAGCGCTTCTGGGTTTGAAAACACTTGCCGCACGCTGATTGGCTGAGATTCAGCCAATCAGCGTGCAGCAAGTGTTTTCAATATCAGAAGCGCTTCTCGCACCGCCGCATAGCGCTAGTTATTCTCTATTCACTGCAGGGACCCCGCCGCCGCCAGCAGCTTTATACACAGCGACACCCCTGCCCGCTCCAGCACTGCAGGGACGCTGATGCCGCCAGTTTTATAATACCGTTTACCACCCCCCCCACCCCCGGGCACTGGGGTGCCCCCACCCCGACTCGCCTGGGGCGCTCCAGTGCCTTGCACTGGCCCTGTATAAAACAGTCGCACATATGTGACTAGGGGCTTAACCTGTTGAAACATGTGTGCACTGTTGGGGTGGTATAAGTAATAGTGCACACCAAGAGTTTCCAAAACACAAGGCAGCCCAGTGTTTAACTAGTGGGGTGGTTTATTCAGCAGTAATCTGGATGTACAGTCATACTCACAGTTATTCATGTAAAAGATGCTCAGTAAGGAGCAGAGCATACAGACCCCCTGCGATGACTGGATGGAGGTACTAGAGCAGGATCCAAGCAACTTTGGTTGGTGTGGAATGCAATATATTGCAGTCTCACTGTGCTAAGTGGAACTCGTCCATCTCCCAGTAACAAGAGGGCACCCACATGCCCAGTAGGCTGACCGGTGGCCATCCTGGTAAAAAAAAAAAGCCCTCCTTCAGGAGCACCATGGAGACGCTGGGCATTCCTGTGTGCAAACCCCCACCATCGGAGCGGTGCTGAATGCAGTTGTGTGCAGTGAGTAGAAGCATCCTCATCACAGTCATGAATTGGCTTCTCTTTGTTTCTCAGTGTGTGCTGTCATACAGTTTTCCCATGCACTACTGTAGGACATGAAGATTGCTCCAAGGGCGTAAAATAAAGATACACAAATAAAGTGTTAATGGAACACAACAATTTAATGAAGGAAGGTAATATGCTCACTGTGTAAATCCATATGTCATGAGTAAAGGAGTAATTTTTGTGGCAATTATTGTGATTTTTAACAACACCAATCAATAAGTCAATAGTCTCCTTAGTTCAAGGTGATCTTTTCAATCAGACATTCGGATGACAACCTACTGTAGGTCCGCATAGATTAGCAGCACTTGATCTGAGTGCCTAGTTTATATTAAGTTCAGGAGACACTTGGTTGACACGCTGACAGGATTTGGAGAATACATTTCATGTACTGTAACCTTTCTAGAATATAGTAAAGTTCCATTTTTCTAGAATCCCAATGCAAACAAGACTTGATCCATGTGCAATTGATTCTCATTATCCCCATTCAGCGCCTCCATTCGGATTTGACTCTCCCAAACACCTCTGGCTCGCTCATAATACATTTCTTCCACTATAGTCTGCAATGATTTATTGTGTGGACATTCTTTGTTCTCAGTCCATTCTACTGTTTTGTTCTGGATTAATTTCAAGAAGCGCAGAAATTTGTCTTATGCATTTTGGATTTTTGTGCTTTACACAAAGAGTCATCTTTAGTGCCAGGCTTGCTATTTCTGAGGCTTAATTATCATTTAAATGTCCTAGAAAAACAATAAAAATAGTTTACTATATAGAATCTGCAAATGCTGAGTGGTTCTGCATTCAAATAAATAAATCAATAATTATTATGATTAAAATATATGTTGCCTAACCTTTATGATTGGCTCATTTATCAACGTCTTCACTTAGGTCTGTGCAGTGGCGTAAGTTCGTCCCAGTTGCCCGGAGGCAAGGTAAATATTGGTGCCCCCCCCCCAATAGCTCAAAAATTAAGATGTCTCCAGTAAGACAGGTAATGGGTTCTTCTAATACAGGGTGACAATTGTAAAAATGATGTTAGGAGGGGTTAGCCACAGAATTGAAATTGAAAGCTTTCAATTAACTGATTGGCTGGTCCCAGGATATATATATATATATATATATATATATATATATATATATATATGGTGTAACTCGCCGAGCACAGTGAACAACAGTGAAAAAAGGGGGGTATGAACTTGTTGCTGACATGCAGCAAACAAGGGGTGGTGGGGTAGCGATGGAGAGGGGTAAAGTCACAATAACAGTCAGAGATATTAAAGAGAGGGATTATCATGCAATATGTATATATATATATATATATATATATATATATATATATATATATATATATATATATATATATATATATATATATATATTGCATGATGATCCCTCTCTTTATTTGAGCAGTACATGTAATATCCTTTTCTTTTTCAACAAGATGCACATATTGTGCTGGTTTTTACAGACCCACAGCACAGACTCACCCCTCAAAGGCTGACGCTGCAGCGTCTCCCACCTAACTCCCGGCTTTTACTGTAGTCATTTGTCAGCTTCAGTGACAGACAGTCACGCACCCGCACACTGGCTCCCGCCCGACTCTAGTCTCTGCTCTTCGTCACTGGACAGTGACACTTCTCCTGTTATCTGGCCTGGCTTCCTCAGGCAGACTTCCGCCCCAGCCACTACCAGCAACCAGTTGAAAGGGGACGCCCGCACCACTGCGCATCACACCAGGGTACTGTACGGGGGAGGTTGGGGGGGAGGCCGGCCGCTGAATAAGATAAGTGCGGCAGGCAGCAGCGGAACATCGGAGGCAATGGAGCCAGAGCCCCCTTTTAGCCTGGCGCCCGGCGGCAGATGACTCCATTGCCTCCGGGAGTTCCGCCACTGGGTCTGTGATATGGTAACACAATCCATTTTGTGCTAATGAACATTGATTGGACTTCAGGAGGATGTTAAAGCCACCTTGAATGCACTATTCAAAATTGTGAGTCTGATATGGAATAACCAAAACCAAATTGCTCATCCTACTGAATTAGTAAATAGTAGAGATGTGCACCGGCCACTTTTCGGGTTTTGGGTTCTGATTACCTTGAGGTTTTGGGTTCTAATGGGTTTTGCCAAAACACCTCCTAAGTGTTTTGTGTTTGGATTTCTTGGGTTTTGGGTTCTGATTTTTTTGTTAAAAAAGCATAAAAACTGCTAAAATCGCAGAATTTTTTTTTTTTTTGCTCCTACGCTATATTAACCTCAATAACATTCATTTCCACTCATTTACAGTCTATTCTGAACAGCTCACACCTTACAATATTGTTTTTAGGGCAAAAGGTTGCACCGAGGTAGCTGGATAACTATGATAAGCCACACAAGTGTGCGGCACAAACACTAGACTGATATGGCACTTTTAGCATCCCCTCTAGGCTGATACTGCACACCTAGAATTACCCCTGGACTGATATGGCACAGGTAGCATCACCCCTGGACTGATACGGCACATTTAGCATCACCCCTGGACTGATATGGCACACTTAGCATCCCCTCTAGTCTGATACGGCACACCTAGCATCACCCCTGGACTGATATGGCACGCTTAGCATCACCCCTGGACTAATACAGCACACTTGGCAGCACCCCATGAATTATTCGGCAGACTTGGCTTACCCCAGGAATTATACGGCACAGATGGTGGCACCCCTGACCTGATACAGCACACATGGAATTATACAGCACAGATGGTGGCACCCCTGGACTGTTACGGCACACATGGCGGCAGGCATGGAATTATACAGCAGACAAATTCCTGCAGTAAAAATAAAAATGTGTATTCTTTTAATTATAAAAAAGAGCAGCACACCTTACTTAGCAACACCCCATGAATTATACAGCACTCTTGGCTCACCCCTGGACTACAGCGCATTTAACAGCCCTTGCAGTAAAAAAAAAAAAAACCATAATTTTATTTTCATTAAAAAAAGGGCAGCTCCCCTGGTCTGATATGGGACACATGGGGCACCCCTGGAATTATACGGCACACATGCGGGCACCCCAGGACTGATACAGGACACATGGGGGCACCCCTGGACAAATACAGCACACATGTGGGCACCTCTGGATGATACAGCACACATGTGGGCACCCCTGGACTGATAGTACTTGTAGCCAGTGGGAACAGCAGATTGGAATTATATACTGCAATAAATACTGGTAGCCAGTGGCAACAGACTGGAATTATATACTGCGATAAATACTGGTAGCCAGTGGAAACAGCAGACTGGATTTTTATATACTGTGATAAATAATACTGGTAGCCAGCGGCAACAGCAGACTGGAATTATATACTGCGATAAATACTGGTAGCCAGTGGCAACAGCAGACTAGAATTATATACTGCAATAAATAAAATACTGGTAGCCACTGCCAGTGGCAACAGCAAACTGGAATTATATACTGTGATAGGTACTGATAGCCAGGGGCAACAGCACACTGGAATTATATACTGCAATAGGTACTGGTAGGCACTAGTCAGTGGCAACAGCAGAGAGCAGACTGCAGCAGACACTAGGCAGTGCAGGGCAGACAGTGGCACTAGCAGCACCAGTGGACTATCACACTGTGACTGACTATACAGGAGCAGACTCAGCAGAGGCAGGCCCCAGCACAAAGGAGAGACAGAACACAGCACCAGTCATCCTTGCAATGGTGATGTCTTGATCACTAAGCAGAGACACAGTACACAGCAGCACGGGCCCCAGCAGAGACCACACACAGCAGCAGCACACCCTTCCCTACCCTTCTCCGAGATTGGAGTGAAGATGGCGGCGCGAGGTTGCGGAATTTAAGGGTTCCGTGATCTCGCGAGAATCCGACGCCGGGCGATGACGTTTTGCCCGTGCGCCCGGATTCTAGTAAGGCGGGAAGCGCCGAGCGCTGCTCGTATCCGGGCCCGGATTGATGACGTCCGTACTGGCTCGGATCTGAGGAATCCGAGCCCGCACATCTCTAGTAAATAGTAATACTTTAGGCAAGTACTAAACCTACTGTATATAAAATTTTTTTTTAAAGCAGTCATAATGTCTTCAGTCAGGGCAGCCATCAGGGGGGACTGCGGGGACTCCAGTACTGGGCCCAGACAGAAAAGGACTGGAGTTTGTAATGTAAAGGTGGAGTAGTGCGGCCAGTGCTGTGTACACTGGAGGTCTCACCAGGCGTTCTATGTGTTCGAGAAAGGGATGGGGGCCCTGCCTATTTTGTCAGTCCCAGGCCAAACAATTTCTGATCGCAGCCCTGTCTACAGTCAAAATGTAGACACTAATGTCACATGCTAGAAGCCGACATATCATCCCTGGTGGCCCAGTGGTCATATACCTGGTTCTGATGGCGTCATCAGCTCCAATGCAGGTTTTTTGTCCTTTTAGATCTGGTGTTCCTGATCTCCTGTGTACAGTCCTAAATCATTCAGCATGTTGCCTTATGATAATCCCTCCATTATAACAGGCTGTTCATGCATATTTGCACTGTGTTTATGTACAGTAAATTTTACTAGTGACTTACTTTAGGTCAACTGTAACTTTTTCTTCAGTATTTACAGTAGTGCTATTTGGTCTTGTCATTCAAACGTGGCTGTTGGTGTATGGACAAATGCTTAACCAAATCTATGGCATCTAAAGCCTCTCATAACACTATCACCAGCAGAATGAAAAAGTCCAAATCTGCCCGGGGCAAATCTGCTCCACCTTTCTCTATGAAAGCCAATCAGGACTCATTGGATCCTTTGGAACCACCCAACCTTGAGACTATTCTATACAATGCTTGCCTTTTAACCAATTATCTGGCATAATCATGTGTAATGCAGCCGCAGACAATTTGGCTTTAACGGATATGGTCACATCTCATGCAACAGGACCATGCCATGCAGTCGCATCCCATGCAACTCTAACTTTTAATGAGGAGTTTTGTTATCTTCAGGACTTATTGACTGCTCTCTGCAAGGATCAGTTCCAACAGTGATGACTTTTAATCACTGTGCTCTATATGCCCAGTGACGGTAATATTCAGTAGAAGGGTCTCTATCTTTACTGTGAAACTATATTTCACACAATAAAACCTGTTTCAGGTTACGGTAAAGCTTCTTTATTGAAGTGAAAGACAGCAAACAGCATAATACAGTGAGCACTCACCTAAGGTAAGGTGTCGAGCAAGCAGTGCGTCATCAGGTCGCCATCAAAATATACAAATAATACATCAAAAGTAAAAGTGACATAAAGTGATAAAAGCAATAAATTAAAATAACAATACAGGTACAATTTACATAGTGTATCTATGTGACATAATTAAGTGAGCATATAACATATAATATAATAACAAAAAGTCAGAGATGGGGGTAACACAGGTAATGCAACAAAACAGGTACAATGTAAGCATTTAATACATACAGTAATATACACTGCACAATATACTGTTACATCTAAGAGACAAATCGCTACAATAATACTGCTATCCCAGAGTGCTCATTCAGGCCATTGGGGGCCAAAGTACCAAGCCTCGATATCCACCGGGCTTCACACCGCAATAGTTGCAATGACCGATTACCTCCCCGTATTGACAGGGGGACGCAATCGATCTTGCGGTATTTAATAGAGGCCACACTGTGTTTAGCATTAATAAAATGTATATATATACTGTATATGTATATATACTGTATATGGCAAAACATAGATACATAACACTGTAACTATCTTACAGCTTTTCACTTGGCTCACTTGAAGGTAAGTTTTCTATCTTATCCACTGTTGACCTATTCACAAGGAAAAATACACAGCTCTGCTCTCTGCAAATGTCAGACTGTGGACATCACATATATTTATCTGATTAGGTACAAACCTCTGCTCTCAGCACTCCAATGAAATCCGCCAAAGCCAATTTCAGAATGTGGGAAGAGTATTTACTGTATATACTTCTAGAAAATATAGATGTGTAACCTTCTATAGCTCATTTTATCCAGCAGTGTGTGTGGAATGAGACCAGCAACAACAAAATGTTTCAGTAATAGATAAGACTTGAACTTTACTTAAACTGTGCTTGTTCATAATAACAAGCTGAACACTTGTGACAAATTATATTTGTTACCAACACACAGTCAATTTAGCTGAACCAATATCTTAAATAATGCAGCCTATGAGGTCACTTGTTGCTAGTGAATAACATACCCACCTCCACTTAGTGTAGGTATTAGATCTCCTTTCCAGAACTTTTTCCTTGAGCCTCTGGGCTTGGTGTGGCGCTCAGAGCCCATAGGTAGTTACAGCATTGCTCGTCAAAATTGGGGTACATGGGGGACACTTGCACCAGAAACTGAGATTCCAAGGGGCCCTCAAGCACTCAACAGCCCACAGATATATACATCTGTCTCCAAGCTCCTTGCAAGTTTGGTTCAGGATACAGTCATTAGGTCTACAACAACTAGGTCGACAAGCATTAGGGCGACACCACTAGGACGACATGCATGAAGGTCAACATGACTGAAGGTTGACATGGGGTTAGGTCAGCAGGGTCATTAGGTCGACATGTGGAAGGTCAACAGTCAACATGGGATTTTTCACTTTTTTTTTGAGCCGACATGTGCCGACAGGCAGTGTTTCATGCCCTACCATCCACAAGGATGTGGTAGGAAAATAAAATAGTGTGCCAAGAGTAGCGAGACACCGTGCCCGAAGCACGGCGAGCGCAGCGAGCCATGGGAGGGGACGCGGTGCACTTTAACCTGTGTCCATATCAAATGTGTCGACATTCGGGACAAAAACAAGTGCAAAACCCCATGTCGACCTTTTGACTGTCGACCTTACCCATGTCATCCTAATGACCTGTCGACCTAATGACCCTGTTGACCTAACCCCATGTCGACCTTCAGTCATGTTGAACTTCATGCATGTCAACCTAGTGGTGTTGACCTAATGCTTGTCGACCTAGTTGCTGTCTGTCAAATGATCCATACACGCTTGGTTCTAACCGCTGCCTGTACCACTGTAATAATCAGCAGAAAGCAGCCATAAAAAGGGCTAGGCCCTGTTGCACAATCCGGCTAGTGTTCCAGTGCAGTAAACTTCATTTGATTTGGCCAGTGCTAATGATAGAGTATAGATATGATTCTCACCTTTTATATACATATAAGGTTTAAGTTTTATATATGTTATTCAGAACTATCACTGTCCCTTTAAGATGTATTTTCCTTAAAATGCTTCTAGCAGAACAGATTTTAATTTCAGCATAAGATGGAAAACTTTGAGGTGATTTCAAGAGATGTTACCAAGGTCAGAAGATATTGCACCTGCGACATGAAGATAGCGTTTTCGAATGTTTTGAGAATCAGAAGGAGGAGGCAAAGTTACTGATTGCTTATTAATATTGATCCAATTATTTCTATTATAAATAAACTTTTGTTTTGACATCTTATTAAAAAGTGTGAATTTATTGCTTTAGCTTAAAACTTCAAAATAAATATTTAATGAGCAATGACGTGGATTGCATTCCACATTTTTGGTATAACTATGAGCACCAAGATTAAACGTCAGATCACTGTCTGACTAGCATACTCCATTGGTGTGTGTGTGTGTGTGTCATTTCAACTGATCTCCGGCCGTCACTTGGAAGATGAATCCTCTGGCTGACATTGAAGGTTGATAAGTATAGCTTAACCGTATCAGTTTTGGGGGCTCGTCCGGGATATTCCATCATCTCTCCACCTGACAACAAACTCCTCTGATCTCTCAGGAACCGCTGAACAAAAAACTGGTAAGTGAGAATAAATGTGTAGATTTCTACCTGCTCACTTGGTTCAGCGCTTCTTGTGTGTATCTGTGGAATGTCAGTTGGGAGGATCAGAGAATATCTCAAAGAACCCAATGTCAGTCAGAAGAAATTATCTTTAAGGTAAATACTGTAAAGTGTTATATGGATAAAGTAGATTATGATGCTTGTAAATAATTTGAAATATTACATAATCAGAGGGGTGTATGTAGACAATGTATCTGTGTTGTTGTTTTAAGAATATTGGAGATCTGTGGTACCAAGTTTAGTAGCAAGTACAAGTACTAAAGTATAATTTGGTAATGTAGAAAATTATAATGAAGTATACTGCATAATAGGCTATCATTTAAAAAGGGAATTGTTGGAACAATACATTGAAGATGATTACTCTAATATCATAATCTATTTGCCCAGGAATCATATAGTCCCAGGTTTAAAACCCATTTGTCAGTATAGTATTAAGAAGCTGCCACATACTCAAGCAGCAGATGGTAAAAAATCCCTTATATTTGTAGCCCTTGGTTTCTGAAGGTTTTAGGGGTATAAAGCATATTTTTGTCTTGAGAACACTAAAAGAAAATTCAAATGACTGAACTGTTTGAAACTTCTTGGTGAAACTGAAAATATACAGTTGTATGAAGTCTGATCAATGATATATGCTCCACACTACCACTGCTATTTTCACTGTATGAGGTGGTGTATTGTTGATAGTTCTATCACTATTCTTTTGAAGAATGCTACACCTGTTATAACAAGTGTGTTACTGGGAATGGTGGATAGATTTTCTTGCAATGAATGTATAAGCTTTATTGTAATTTAGAAACAGGGTAATAATGTGCCACAGTGAGACCAGGGGTTTATTGGGAATACTTTACCAGATTTTATAAACCAATTTGGGGTACTATAATTCATAGATATGAGTCTATGACTGCCATAGGTGGTTTACATATCGATAATTGGGATGTATTGTGGAGATTGTAATTAGACTAGAATTGTGGGAACACATTGTGCAAATGCAGGTGAACTATTAGCAGTAATAGGAACAACCTGGCTTGAGGTACTGACATATCCCACTACACAGAAAAATGGGACAAATATCACCCTCACTCATTTGTTGTGGGCCCAGGTGCACATATATAATCTGGGCCCCCTCCTCCACCCCAACCCAGGTTCACCATAACTCATTAATGGTTTTATGCAGCATATATATATCGTAGTGCGGCCCGGCACTCGCTCCCTGAGGTCATCCGCCCCGGTGCCTGTCCTGGTGTAGGTGTAGCAGGTAAAAAAGACTGGCACTCCTGGGTCTTGGTGCAATAGTATATTTAAAGCTTGGAAACAACCAACCAATGTTTCGGGGCAGCGCCCCTTTGTCAAGGTGTAGGTTCTCACCTACACCTTGACAAAGGGGCGCTGCCCCGAAACGTTGGTATACTATTGCACCAAAACCCAGGAGTGCCAGTCTTTCTTTACCTGCTATATATATATATATATATATATATATATATATATATATATATATATATAAACCGATCAGCAGGCACTCCCCTTTCCAAAGCCGATTGCCGGGGTGCCCTGTCTATGGATGGGGTATGCAGGGAACTTGTAATGCCCGGCACTCCACAGACTTGGTTTCAGAAACAAAGTTCAGAAGACACGCTCTTAGTGCTATATATATAAAATACCACATGAGAAGCCTGTGTTTGTCCCTCTGTACCTTACTCTGTAGGAGCCCTGACAGGCTCAGCTCTGCCTCTGATTAAAAACCCTCCAATGACAAGGCGCTGCTGCTGCTGTCCTCCATGGACCTGAGAAGCATACAATGAGCTCCACCCGCCCCCTGTATCAAGTTAAAACAAGGAAGTCTTCCTCTTAGACATCCATATTTTATTGATAAAGAATCAAAACCTGTCATTAGCTTGCAGAGCATCCACCAGTGGATCATGACCAACTTAACAAAAATAAACCTCTGACAGCTTTTGGTGCCTCATATGCCCATACCCCAGCAGTGCAGCATGCGGATCCTGGAAAACACACTACAGGTCCAGACTGAATCAATCTATCCAGTCAGAGGAAGTGGTAAGCAGTAGTCAGCCCAAGTGGTCACAGAGCAGTATTGAATATGTCAGTTAATTTAAGTGTTCTGTGGGCATAACTATTGGCATTATTATTTGAGGTAGCAATTATGATTGATGCTGTTATGTATAATAGCACTAATAACAATGCCCACATGACATAAAATTACCAATATTAATGCCCATTTATCATCTCTAAAGTTAGAGGCTTTAGAAAAGGATTAGTTGAGGTAAACGGAATAGAAAACAAGACCGCACTGTGACTGAGTACCGTGACAACGGGCTTATCTAATGCCATTAGCAGCTTAGCTGCTCTTGTGCCAACATGCTGCATTTGATTTATCCATTTAGGAAACAACATTTGCCAAAGCCAGTCAGTTTTATTATATTTATATATTAGATTCATGTGGACATAGAGAAAAAAAAGAATAAAAACATTTTGTATTTGAAAATTCTTGCAACTTTTGGCTCTTGGCCCTGCATGGCTGATGGAGGATAATGCTGTTGATGTGTGGGAGAGTGCATTCTTAGTGACATAGCTGATTCACATTGAGTGATGTATCCGGTATGTCAGTCCAATCCACTGGATTTTATCCATAAATTCATTTTGAACATATTGATGATGGGTGAATAAAAAGTAGATTCCAGGTCCCAAAAGTCCAGCCATGTCTGCATTGGGTTATAAGGTAACACATACAGAATCTGCATGCAGGCGTATCAGTATTTGCACATTTATACCCACGGATGTACACCAGGGAGGAGCCCTGTAGCAGTAATAGGCCACAGATGTGATTGTGGCAAAAGGTGATAAAGTGGTGGTCCTGTGATTCAACATACAGTATATATTAATTTCTGTATTGTTATGAGAAGGAATGGATGGAAATAGGACATAATTAGCCATCTTCTTTTTCTGTTCTGCCTCTTTGTTCGTAAGTACAAATAAACAAACAGATACATATTCATGTACCAGCATTGGATTGCTTTCTGGGCATGTCCAGTATGAATAACTGCCACCGCCATGTGGTATACAATAGCCAGCAATTGAAGATAAAGAATACAAGTGCCAGAGTTATATGGGGATGGAGGGTTAGGCTTGGGGCGGGGCTTTCAGAATTCCCTCCATCCATCGGGATGCTTGTGGTAGTATTGTAAATGCCAGCATCCCTTGCTGCTGGTCATCTATATGTATCCCCTCATGAGTACAGATGGCTATCTATCATGCAGCCCTTGACAAATACCCATTCCTTGCAGCACGACCATGCCATTTTTATTTATTTACACTAGGAGCCAATTTTTATACAGAGAGAAATTTCACCTTAGGCGCTGCAAACCTTAAAGCTGCATATAAAACTTCAAAAGAGGTCACCGGACCACTGATGGAATGTAGGCAAAAAAAAAAGTAAAAGTCTCACATGCGCTAAAAGGTAAAGTCCACAAGTAATCATGATCCTCCACAGGGCTCCACTCTTTTTTCACTCCCAAAATTCAGACATGTGGAGAAAAAAGAGAGCATACAATGATGACAAAACTATAAATGACAAGACATTCTCCTTCTGGGTGAATGGAAAGAAAGGAAAAAGGTGTTCCCAGTATTTTCCAAACGATCCAGGGTAGTTTATGGGGTCACCTCACTCGTGCATATATGGAAAAGTGCTCACATGTATGCTTCATTTTGCATCATTCTTTTTTTCTCCACATGTCTGAATTTTGGGAGTGAAAAAAGATTGGATCCCCGTGGAGGATCATCATTACTTGTGGACTTTATTTTTTAGCGCATGTGAGACTTTTACTTTTTTTTACACTAGGAGCCAATTGTCTACATATGGCCCTGGTCAGACGAAATTATATTTTCTGTTTCATCTTATGAACAACAACCACAATAATGAAGATCTGCTATAGGACAAATCAAAACAGTGTTTTCGTATGCCTTTAAAAACAGGTCAAATCAATACTGGTGCTTCCATTGTAGCCGCTTGACACTTTAATGGAATTCAGTTTTTATGTCCTTGTTGAGAACACAGGTTACAAGATATATAATTAAAATTAGATACAGATCATCTATATATGTGCCTAGTGTCTGTGTGTCACCAAAACACTGCCATCTGTCTCTTTCTCACATTAGCTACCTTACTAGCTTTTGAAGCATTTCCATAAAACAGGCTACAGGTTGAGTATCCCTTATCCGAAATGCTCGGGACCAAAAGCATTCCGAATAAGGGATTTTTACGGTTTTGGGATATTTTTTTACATACTTACCTGTCTCCTGGTGGGTCCCCGATGGTCCCTCAGCGTCCATGGAGTCCTCCGGCGTCCATGGCAGGCCATGGCAGGCCTTCAGCTTCATCTCCAGTTTCTCCGGCGGTTCCAGTAGTGCATTCCGCGAGTACCCAGGCACCTGTGACGTCACCGGCGCACCTGGGAACTCGCGCAATGCACTCCTGGGACCGCTGGAGACGCCGGAGATGAAGCTGAAGGCCTGCCGTGGATGCCGGGGGACTAGGAAAGTATAAAAAAGGGTCGGGGGGGGGAATTCAAGCTATTCCAAAAACCACGGTTCTTGGAATAATTCGGATAACGGATATCCGGTTACTCAACCTGTAATACAATTACAGTATAATGCTGCAGAATGTACAGTCCAAAAATATAAACTCAAAAGAAAAAAATTTTAATTTTGAGAATAAAAGCACAATTTGGTACAAAATAAACGTAATAAATAGTTATACGTAAAAAGCATAATTTAAATGTACAATTTTTAAAAATGATAAAAACAATAAAACAAACTAATTCTGTTTGCTAAACTACTGCAAAATATTATTTCTTCTGTTTTCTATGAATGCTAATTAAATTTTATATGATTTTGTAACATATTTCTCTATTATTTGCAAAGTACAGTAAGTCATTTGATGTACAATATGAACTTGCTTCAGATAAAGACATAATATACAGGACACAGCAGATTGCAAATAAAAGGAAGCAAAAACCAAGCAGAAGACACAGGGGATACATTATCTCGCAGTGTATCCAGCTAAGCAGCACAAACTCATCTACATAGCAGAAACTTTTTAGTTGATAGGCAACTGTTCCAATCCTTTGATACACACCTACACCAAGACACAGCTATTATTAGATGCTGCCAAAGGCGAAGCATGTAGCCATATAGCTGGGAGCTCGTGCAGACTGCCACCTCCCTTACCCCAAGTATGTTAGGGACGAGGCATATCCAGCATACGGAATAATATGAAGAAGAAAAAAATAAACATTCGGAGCAGTATCACACTGGGGCATGGTGGCCTAGATATATTTCAACCCACAAAAGTAACCACACAAATATAATATAATCTAAACTGTTGTTTGCACTAAATTAAAATATACCCTACCTTTATGGAGTTTCTCTGCAATAGGAAACCCTTGAGTAAATGAATCTATCCTTAGCAGACAGGGCCTTCAGTCGGTATACACTATTCATGAAGGTGATCATATGGTTCAGAAGATGCCTCTTTGTGAAGAAATATAATCCATTTCATCTCTCTGGCCTCTTGCTACGTCTATCCAGCCTCCTGTGTCTCTACTAACCTCCTGCCCCCTGTAGCTCAAGGCTCTTGCCTAATTTGTTCAGCCCACTGTCTCTCCAGCCTCCTGCTCTTGGGTACTCCAGCCTTCAGCACCATCACTCCAGCTACAGTACCTGCCGCCTGTCACTCCAGCCTTCAGCCGCCTGCTACTCTAGCCATAAGGCCCCTGTCATACCAGCCCTAAGCCCATGTCACTCTATGTTCAGCTCTCTGTTACATCATCCTCCATTGTCACAGCAACAGCTAACCCCCTCTGAATTTCTATTCCCATCACTCAGCTACATGCTCCTCTTCCTGCTCCCCTTCTTTCAGCAGCATATCCTGGTTTCTCTTCATGCATGTGACATAATATGCTCATACATGTAAGGTATTGATGTTTTTGTAGCCAGCTTGCTTTAGGATGTCTGTCAACTGATGGAGTCAGTCTTCATGTAGACAGCATGCCGTCCTCTAGCAGTTTCAGCACCTGGAGCTGGCACTCCACTGGATCCACCCACCCTATGCCCCTGGATGCTGCACTGTGCTAATGCTATTTGTTTTCAGAATACCCACTCTCAGGGACCCCCATATTTTAACCTCAGCTGCAGCAATGCAGAGCAGGAACTACATGCTACATCCTAAGGAAGAGAGGAGGGCAAGTCTGAGTAGGGGTGGAGCTGTACTATGACAGTAGCAAGAGCATCAGTGGCATGGACAAGGAAGAGAGGAACAGCTCACAGTCCCAAAGTGATGTTGACCACAATATGTGTATGTGTACTTGTGTGTGACAAGCAGTGCTTAAAGTCCAAGAGAAGTGGTGAAACTCCCCCCCCCCCCCACCCCCACCCCCACCCCCACCCCTTCTTCCTTTAGACAGACCCAGGGCTTGTGTTGGTATCATAAGAAAATGGTATGGTCATACAATAGTGCCCTCAATTCAAATTCTGCCACGCAGTAGCCCAATCATATTCTCATTACACAGCATGTAGTGTTCTTCATTCATATTACACCATACAGTATAGTAGTGATCCATATCACATTACATCACACAGTAGTGTGATGTTACACATAAAACCTACAGTTGCAGTGCCACTTATACACATAATGCCCATCATATCAGTGCAGTTTCTACACATAATGGCCATCGGCTGGTGCGTTATCACCTTCCATTTTATTGCCGCTTTATCACCACTTTACCACTTCACTAGGCTTAATACATCTGACCCATTAAGACCAATCCACTAACCTCCCCTGATCTCATTAACTGAAGGAAAACTTCACACTGCCAAACTCAAGGGCAAAGGCCAGGTCTATTTTCTTGATAATTTTGAATAACGTTCATAAAATAAGCAAATACATTTGAAAAAATTCAGTTCAATGTGCGTTGATGCTTTTCCTATTTAGGGCCCCAAAACAGCATGTCCAGCACAAGTGCAGAGATGCTATAGCTTACCAATGACAGATTTTTGGGGAGTTTATCACTTTTTCTAAACAGGCCCTTAGGACCTTGTTCATTGAAATGAATTCTCTTACACAATGCACTAAAATAGAACATTTTTTTCCACATGAAGCTAAATATTGTGCGATGCATTGGGGGGGGGGGGGGGGGATAGGGTTGCACTGCGGAGAGAAGGGGGTACTCTGGTAAGAGAGGGGTTGCTGGTGAATGGATTGGGGCATTGGTGGGAGGAGATTAATGCTTAGGGCAGGGGTTCCCAATCTTTTTCCAATCACGGCACCCTAGAGTATCAGAATTTTTCCAAGGCACCCCTAGGCCCCCAAAAAAATATATAAAATGAAGTAGATTGTGTTTATATGTGCTTCTTAGGTTCAGTTATGTGGTAAAGGGCAGGATTTGATTCTGATTGTACACATTTTACGATTGGTAGCCAGCAGCACTGGTTTTGTCCACAAATAATTGATCATAAATAATTTGAATTGGTCCTGGACGACCAACCCGAGGCACCCCTGCAAGTGTCCCAAGGCACCCCAGGGAGCCTAGGCGCACAGTTTGGGAACCACTGGCTTAGGGAGTTATGATCATGTGGAAGGAATTAGAAATTAATGATTAAAGGGGCCAATTATGTTGAATGGGTTGCTATGGTAAGACTGAAAAAGTAAGTTTTTTGATGAAAGGTTAATTAGTGATGAGGGGATGATTTGTGTGGCAGTCAAAAATACTCTCTATATTGCATGGAGGACTCAAAATAGCACAAAGTATAGTACGTCAGTCACAATCGTTCTCACCTGTATTGTGTGGTGATCACTGCGATGCATTGTGTACTGCAGGCATGGCCAAACTGTGGCCCTTCATCTGTTGTGAAACTACACATCCCAGCATGCCTTGCCATAGTTTTAGCATTCCTTAATAGCAAAACTGTGGCAAGGCATGATGAACTGGCATAGTTGGAGGGCCATCGTTTGGCCATGCCTGATGTACTGTATTGAGGTCATGTGAGGCTTTATTTATTATATGATGATGTTGTAGTAAGTACGTGTGCAAGAGTATGAATGTAAGATGAGGGCTAATTATTGATGTCATTTGGATGCAGACATTGTATTTAGATGCTGGTACTTTACTTCTAGAACATCTGTGCCTGAGTCAATTATTTGTCCAACTTCACTCCCCTCATGTCAACATCTTAATATACCACTTACCCTATAACACAAGGAGAGCGTAGGTTAACACAAAGGTCCTTTTTCTTTTCTTCTGTAATTATTTACCAAGCAGCCACAGAAAGAACAATGATTTAATTTCAAAACCTTTTGTGTAGTAATATAAACTTAGCAGCATTTTGGAAAGCTGTTTTCTTCTCTGTACTTCTCCCAGATTCCCAGATGCACTTATCATCGTTCTAAACAGCAGCATTTATTTGTGGAAGGGTTGATGAATGAGCATCTTGTCTGCTCTTCTGTGTAACAGGAAAACCCTAGTGAGACTCTTTGATGAGCTTCAGTATGATCTATGCAACTCTAACTCTTTTCATTTGCAGCTATCATGGTCTGCTGATCACTGGTATAACTTACTTATTTTATAAGCAATACAGACATTCTTGAAATTATAGCTCTAGTCAGATGTTTAGTGAATTTAAGCGAACATCAGAATGCCATTTACATCTATTTGACAGGATATGTAAAATGTTTAACCAGGTTTTCGGCAAGATTGGAAAATACAAGAATTTGGCATCAATTTCTCCTCTCTTCACTTTTTACTTTAATAAGAGCACTGTACAGTATAATCGTACAGCAGATGGGCTGATCACCCACCCCAACATAATGGAACATTCCAGCTTTTCTACCTGGTATCAATGACAAAGAAGTGAAAGCACACACAGGGCAAAATTTACTAAGAACACGACTACAGTATGTCTCAGTCGGATTCATATTTTGTAGATTACCGAATACAACTGTTATCGGTGGAGTATTTCATTTACACATTCGTATTCTGGCGCATAATTTACAAAGGTGTCATATGTTTGAGATTCGTATTTTTCGTATGGAGTTTTTTTTTTTGGAGTATTTTTTACAACTTGTACTAGAATACGCTTAGTATACACATGTTAAGTCTGATTTTCTGGAATACACCTGCAAATAAGGGTGTATTTTTTGGAGTATTTTTTTTACGACCTATACCAAAATACGCTTAGTATACGTTTGTATTTTGAAATACGAGTTTATAGTAAATTTCAAAATGACATTGGAGTAATGTAAAATTCAATTCGTATTTTTTCAATGGTGTATTAATTCGTATTTTTGTGAAAATACGAATACGACAGGTTGTTACAGTAATAAAATACAAAATACTAATGTTATTTCACATTAGTAAATTACAAAAATTCTTATACGTGCTTGAATAAGACTGAATACGAATATGCCAATTCCTACCATAATTTGCTTAGTAAATTTCCCCCACATACTGAGGTTTTACAGACTTAGCAACTCTACAGGTTTTCCCAGCGTGCATAAAATCTAAACAAGTTGGCCCCCACTTCTTACATTACCTACAGAGTTGGCACTGACATTTTGATTTTTTTTTACTTTATTTCTTTATTAAATTTTTGATAATAAGACAACATAACAAATACATTTGACCCATAAATATAAAAGACAATTGCGTGGATAAATCAGCACAGTACAATAATTTGCGGGGGTCAGCATAAACAACAACGATACAGACATACACATACTCACACACAAACAGCGCCTGCAGGAGTTACATTGAAACCCACTTAAATTAGCCCAATCTCGAAACTTACTCTAAATTCCCACTGTAATTCTCACCCAACCGGTGGTATACTCTTCAATAGACATTTGACAATCTATCGGGAATCCATCAAGGTTAATCGAATATTAGTAATACATTGCAGTCCTACAATCTTTATATCTTATTTGATATCTAGATAGGGGAGGGATGGACAGCATGGCCAATAACCAATAATATTCACAAAGAAAAGAATAAAAAAAAAAAAAAAACAGTGATTTTATCATATCCTTCTCCAAACATGTTGCAATCTTGTGTGTAACTGTGTATATTTACGGACTTGCGAATATCTAATGATATTCACAAGATATATGTGATAGAAACTGTGATTTCACATTTTTCCCCCTTTTTTTTTCCTTCCCCTTCTATGCCCCTCCCTCCCGTCTCCCTTCTTCATATAAACATGTTGCAATCTTAAGTGAAGTTAAATATATTTACAAAGGCACTGACATTTTTCAGTAGCAAACCTGCAGATCTAACCCTCCCTATTAGTGGCCTTTTGCCTTCAAAGATCAAACACTGGTCAAGTGTTTGCATTTGATCACAATTTATGCAATTCCCAATAATTGTTTTTCTCAATGGAGAAAAGCTATTTTAGATGAAAGTTCTGATACCCAATTAAATATTATATAATACAGCTTTTATAGTAACTTCCATAATTAAAACAAGTTATATTTAAGACTTTCCTGAAAAACCCACCTTGGATACATATAGTCACATATTAGTTGGCATTAACCCCTTCAGTGGCAATCCCGAGAATTTTCCGGGCTGTGCCTCAGTGTCCAGTCTGGCAAGCCCAGAAAATTCTCGGGATTGCTACTGTTTGGAGCCGACCAGCGCTGCTGAGTTCACTCACTGATCTCAGGCAGTGTCACGCTGCCCAGCTCCCTCCCCTCTGCGGCGGCGCCGCCTCCTCCCCCCGCCCCTCCGGGTTTCTTATTGAAGTGCCCGGCGCTGGCTTATGACAAGCCGGCTGCCGGGGACAGCGACGTGGCGCGGGGGCACAGTTCCGGGCAGCCACTGATTGACAGTGCAGCGACGCTGCCCAGACCCAGGGAGGTAGTGGTGTTTTTTTTTAAAGGGAGCTCTCCCCATAAAAAACTCACCCAATGGGGAGCGCTGCCAAAAAAAAAAAAACACCACTGAAGGGGTTAACTCCACCTCCTACTCACTACTATAGTTTCTCTTTCCTCTACTAACATGGCCTCCACACATACTTGCTGACTTTGGAAAGTTCCTCTCTGGGATTTCCCTGTGGAGGAGTTAATGAGTATAGATGAATGGTGAAGAACTTACAGTGCTACAGGTTTGGAGATAATATGAGATGAACAAAGAGATATACTGTATGTTGGTCTATAGCCATATATGTGCCTACATTTTTAATTCTAAATCTTACTTCTTATCATTAATACCCATTTGGATGTCAGCGAAAATCAGTTTTTTGTATTTTTCTTGTGAAGAATAACCATTCCCTTTCAAGCACCTAGAGGACATTATTAAATTAATGGAGCAACCTAATATATATATATATATATATATATATATATATATATATATATATATATATATATATGTCTGTAAGCAGAAATGTATTTTTTATATTGAGTTTGGTAAAATATAAGAAATGTATGGAGAAGCAGCAGATGAAAGTTTTGTCAGATATATCATCTACGGATGTAGCTGCACTGATCGTGGCTACATTACAGCCTCTAATGTCCAATTCGTGCACCAGGGTGCACCTGCGATTTGGGGTGCCGGACTGCTGGCCAATGTAAATATGTGGACAATAGGCAAGCCCCCCCCCCCCCCCCCCAGGGATTACTCTGGTGCTAGGATGGGAAAGTCTAAAGCCCTGTACATACAGGGTGACAGGAACCTCGTGCTGAGTGATGTGCTTAAGCATAGATCACTCAGCACACATCGCTGACAACCATGCAATGTACTAGCCATGTGTGCTGAGCAATCTGTGCCAACCAGTGTTCTCTGCTGAGAACACTGGCGATCTGACTAGATTTTGACTGCATGCAGTCAAAATCTAGTCAGACGATGGTGACGCGTGGGGCCGTCCATCTCCATCGATATGGGCTGTACACATGAGACGATGTGTTCTTAATTTCTAAGCAATCTAGTCACATCGCTTAGAAGTAGCACTAAAATCCCCCCTTGTGTGTGGCTGAACACTGGACATGACTCAGGCTTATGTTTCAGAGGGAAGTAGTTCCTATTGATACAGACTTAAATAGACTGAATATTGGTTCAACCAACAAAATGGCTGCCTACACTGTACTTAGGTGATGGGTAAGATTTAGGTAAACCATTTTCTGTGAGATGATCAGAAATTCTACTATTCATACTGTGTACACAGAACATTTTGATTCTAGCCTTTCCAGTTGGTGGGCTATTGTTACATTACATCCATACAACAAGCTTGTCCTATTTTTAGATATAACTGAAACTGTCAAATAACATGCAGAATCTATTTGTGAAATTAAGGAAATTACAACAATGAATGAAATACAATAGAGCCATTTCTCATTATCTCTGTATAGTCAGAGCTATAGAAAATGCATCTGTTCTACTATGTAAGAATGGTGGCTGTGCTTTAGCTGGCTTTGCAGAAGTTATGCAATTCCCAGTGCCTGGTCTTGAGTCATGCAGGGAAACAATTAACCACTTACACTCTCAATGTAAAAAGCACAGCAATAATAAACTGCTTTTCAATCTCAGAGTCCTGTGGAGTAAACCTCTTACTTAGGAGACAGTAACCTGAAGAGTAATGATTTGCTTCTTCCCTGCCAGATAGCCCTGCAGAGCTGTGATTAGTTTTTCCTGTCAGCGACTGACATGTGAGACAGCGATAACCTCTTTCATTGGTAAACATGAGAGGAATGCCTATTCGCTGTAAGAGGAAAAGAGAGATCATCGTTCATGTGGGGATTTGACTCTGGTATAAAGATTGTACTCTGAATAGTAGATGCCAAAATCAATGTATTGGTCTATCACAGGTGCATGTGAGGGAGGGGATCATTTAGACTAGAAAAAGGAAACAACCCCCCAGAACACCTGCAATAGACCAGTAAAAGAGACACACATCCTGCATAATAGTAATGCAGAGATCTCAAGTGACATACATTTGCAAACATATGGTAAGCCACTGGCCCCAACAACGCATCTCTGCGCTACATGATAATTACCTACTTTGGGTCATACAGTTTTCTAATAAGACTAGGGAATAAAGGGCCCAACAGGGGAATGGCAGGGGCCTATATTTAGCGGTGTGGTCTGTTTCAATTGGGGGTGTGGCTAGCCACTACATGAACTTGCCTAACCCTTAGAGAGTGGTCCGGGCCCCTTGATGAATATGTATAGTATATATTGCGAGTCCATGCATGATACTGTTAATAACAGAATTGCATTGTATTAAATACACCATAGTCCTGTGCAGTATAAGTTAACATATGTACAATGCAAGGGTGTAACTACCATAGGTGCAAGGGGTGCAGCTGCTATGGGGCCCAGAGCTGAATGGGGCCTATCTTTGCTGTGTAAGTAATATGGGTTCTTCTTTACTTTCACGGCGCCAGCATGGCGCCGCGCTACTTCTGGGTTACGCTCGCCACAAACTAAGTAAAATAAACGAAGTTAACGCCATGCCAACATGGATAGTTCATACCTCCACTATCCATGTTGGCATGGAGTTGATTTTAATTAGCGTGGCGAGCGTAGCGAGCCACCGAGCCCGCAGCGTGGGCGAGCGAAGCGCCGTGAAAGTAAAGAAGTACCGTAATATGTTTTACATACATTTATCACCATCAGTTGCTAAATAGGGGGCCCTTACAAACTTTTGCTATGGGGCCTACGAATATCTAGGTACGCCTCTGGTCAGAGGCGTAACTACTTCCTTCTGGGCCCCATAGCAAATTTTTTAAAGGGCCCCCCGCCACAGGAGAAGAGGGTGACAGGTGTGTGGGGGGGAGGGAGAGAGAGAGATTATATGGAAGGGTGTAAAGGGGAGGTTGTAGCAGAAGAGAGGGAGAAAAAAAAGGAGAGACATGGTGGGGAGGGAGTAAATGAGAGGAGGTGGAGAGAGACAGAGCGAGAGAGAGACAGACAGAGCGAGAGAGACATACAGAGAGACATACAGAGAGAGACATACATGGGGAGACAGACAGACAGAGAGAGAGAGACATACAGAGAAAGAGAGACAGAGAGAGACACATACAGAGAGACATACAGAGACCGAGAGACATACAGAGAGAGAGACAGACAGACAGAGAGACAGACAAAGAGAGAGACAGAGAGAGACAGACAGAGAGACATACAGAGAGACATACAGAGACAGAGAGACATACAGAGAGACAGACAGAGAGAGACAGACAGAGAGAGACACAGACAGAGAGAGACAGACAGAGAGAGACAGACAGAGAGAGACAGACAGAGAGAGACAGACAGAGAGACACACAGACAGAGAGAGACAGACAGAGAGACACACAGACAGAGAGAGACAGAGATAGACAGAGAGAGACAGACAGACAGAGACAGACAGACAGAGACAGACAGAGACAGAGAGACAGACACAGACAGACAGAGACAGAGAGACATAGAGAGAGAGAGAGAGAGAGAGAGGGGGGACATACAGAGACAGAGAGAGAGACAGACAGACAGACAGAGAGAGACAGAGAGAGAGAGAGAGACAAACAGAGAGAGAGAGAGAGAGAGCAGGGGACACCTGCATCGCTTTTTTTTTTTCTTCTATTCACACATCCTCTCCCCTCCGACCCACAGTTCAGGCTGCCCTGTACCTCCCTCCCTCCCCCTCTTACCAGTACAATTGATGCTGTCAGTGCTGAGTCTTCCTGCACTGACAGCTCCGTGTCTCCTGTTTCCCAGGGCCTGGGTGTCCCACACAGAGCAGGCAAGCATCACAGCGTGTTTCACGCTGGGGCTGGTCACTAGATAGTGACGTCAGTCCCCGGCAGCATCAAAGCAGGGAGAGGGGGGAAGGCTGATACAGCCGGACCACCACCTTCCCTTCATTATGTAGCAGCGCATCATCGCTAGCGGGGGGGGGAGGGGGCAGAGACGGCACCACCGACACTGCCAAGCGAGCATAAGGAAAAAGGGTGCAGGGGATGCCTGCTGTGCTATGGGGCCCCCCAAGGGCCCGGGCCCCATAGCAGCTGCATCCCCTGCACCCTCCATAGTTACGCCACTGCCTCTGGTACAATGCATAATTCAAGTACACAGTCTGGAACCTGTTCCCCAAAGGAGGATGTGGTCTCTATCAGGATGCCTCTGTGCCCCATGTGGGCCAGTCCAACCACATACCCTCCAACTACATTCCCATCCATGCATAGGCGTGCGCAGCCCATTTTATTAGGGGGTGCACCATTGGAGGGGCGTGTACATCACGCCTACTGGGCATGTCCATCACCGCCTACTGGGCACCAATGCAAACTAAATAGAAGGTGACTTATTTATGTATATGGGATTTAGAATTAATCATTCCCACCAGACACACCAGAAACAGGGAAAGTGCGCGTCAGAGGCGCGCTACAAAAAATTATACTGTAATGGCCATTACACATAATGCCACACACTGTAATTTATTTATTTATTTATTAACAGTTTCTTATATAGCGCACACATATTCCGAAACGCTTTACAGAGAATATTTGAACATTCACATCAGTCCCTGCCCCAGTGGAGTTTACAATCTATATTCCCTCTACTACATATACACGCACACACAGACATTCTAGGGTTAATTTTTGTTGGGAGCCAATTAACCTACCAGTATATTTTTGGATTGTGGGAGGAAACCAGAATACCCGGAGTAAACCCACGCAAGTACGGGGAGAATATACAAACTCCGCACAGTTAGAGCCATGGTGGGAATTGAACCCATGACCTCAAGGCTGTGAGGCAGTAATGTTAAGCATTACACCATTTGTACTGCCCATTACACATAATGCCACTCACCATAATGCCCATTACACATAATGCCACACACCATAATGCCTATCACAGTAATGCCCATTACACATAATGCCACACACTGTAATGCCCATTACACATAATGCCACTCACCGTAATGCCCATTACACATAATGCCACACACTGTAATGCCCATTCCACATAATGCCACTCACCGTAATGCCCATTCCACATAATGCCACGCACTATAATGCCTATCACACATAATGCCACACACAGTAATGCCCATTCCACATCATGCCTCCCAGCATAATGCCCATTACATATAATGCCACACACCATAATGCCCATCAAACATAATGCCACACACAGTAATGGACATTCCACATTATGCCAGGGGTTGACAAATTTTTGTAAAATGGGGAGAATAGGGACAGTACGTGCTGAAGGCGCGTGCCAAAAAATTACACCGTAATGCCTATTACACGTCACACACCCATTACATAGTATACCACATTCCATATTGCCCAATACACATTATGCCACACACCGTAATGCCCAATACACAGACCAAACACTGTAATTCCCATTACACATTATGCCACACACTGTAAGGCCCATTACATATTAGGCCTCACACCGTGATGCCCGTTACATGTTGCGCCACACACTGTGATGCCCATTACATGTTGCACCTCACAATATGATGCCCATTACACCTCACACCATGATGCCCCTTACATATTATGACTCAGACCATGATGCCCATTACGCCTCACACCGTGATGCCCATTACACATTACACCTCACGCCGTGAAGCCCATTACGCCTCACACCATGATGCCCATTACACATTATGCCACACACCATAATGCCCATTACATATTATATCACACACTGTAATGGCTATTACATATGCTACCACATAAATGTCACTGGGGGCCCCACACGCTGTACACCGTTCACCCATTTAATTCTACTCACCTCATCATCGGTCCGGCAGAGCAGCGGTAAAGACCACTGGGTATACACAGCATGTAGTGACTGGGTATTACACAGCATGTAGTGACCCATAATCATATTACACAGCATGTAGTAACCCATTTTCACACTACACAGCATGTAGTGACCCAAATTCACATTACACAGCATGTAGTGACCCATAATCACATTACACAGCACAAAGTGACCCACATTCACATTACACAGCACGTAGTAACCCATTGTCACATTACTCAACACGTACTGACCCATAGTCACATTACACAGTGCATAGTGACCCATAGTCCCATTACACAGCACATAGAGACCCAGTCACATTACACAGCGCTTGGGCCCATAGTCACATTACACAGTGCGCAGTGACCAATATTGACCGATATTCACATTACACAGCATGTAATGACCAATATTCGCACATAGTGACCGATATTCACATTACACTGTGCATAGTGACACATATTTACATTATACAGTGCGCAGTGACCAATATTTGCACTTAGTGACCCATATTCACTTTACACAGAGCGTAGTGACCCATATTCACATTACACAGTGCATAATGACTAATATTAGCACATAGTGACCCATAGTCACATTATACAGTGCGTAGTGACTAATATTAGCACATAGTGACCCATATTCAAATTACACAGTGCATAGTGAATAATATTAGCACATACTGACCCATATTCACATTACACAGGGGTTCGGCAGGCGGTGTTCTGCTTGCTAAGCACAGGGCCGGTGCTACCATTAGGTAGAGTTAGGGGGCGGAACTGAAGGGATCAGCACACTAATATGTCTCTGAAAGAGACTACATTATTTTACAACACAAGCAGGGGCATCGGAAAGGGGCAAGGGTAAGCTTCCTCCCCCCAAATATGGCAGAGGCGCTAACACGGGGTTGCTGAGAAAAGCGCTGTGTGCATCTCTCTGTGCGCCCGCAGGCAACCCGGCACTGTCTGCGTGACTGTCTGGCGGCTGTCAGAAGTAATTGTGTAAATCGGAGGGAGGAGAGGGCGGGCAGTCAGGTGAAATCCTGCTAGAGCACTGACACAGCTACGCAGACAGTGCCTGGTTGCCAGCGGGCGCACAAAGGGATGCACAGCAGCACACAGCGCAACTCTCTGCAAAGTGCAAACCCTGTGTTGGCGCTCCGGGGGCGGTGAGTGACTTGGATGCTAGGGACGCATACCGGGCTGAGGGTAGGAGGAGGAGGGGCTGGTTGGGGCTGGGGGGGGGGTTGTATAGTGGTTTTCAAGAGTTATGTGAGAGGCTCAAAAGTAGATTTTCGGGGGAGTAGGGGCGGCAAGCTAAAATTTTGCCTAGGGCGCATGAAAGCCTAGCACCGGCCCTGGCTAAGCAGCAAAAGATTGCTGCTTAGTGAGCAATCCTGAATTAGGCCCCCTGTTCCCCTAACTACATTCTAACACACAGACCACTCCATCACAATATATGTCACACTCACACACACTTACTCACTGGTCCCCAGTCTCTGCACACATCTTCAGCCAGGAGCCAGCCTGCAGCTGCACTAGTCCACCCGGGCACAGGAAAATGCAGGGGCGTGGCCTAATCACGGACCCCCGTGACCCCGCCCCCTTTTGAAAAGACTCGTGCTGACTGCTGAAGGAGCCCAGCCAAGCCAGCCCAACACAGCAGCTGATAGTCGGCCGGGGGAGGGGGCACTGCCTGTCATTAGGAGGTGCTGCCTGCAATTGTGCTGGGGGTCATTAGAAGGTGCCTGTGCACCCCCGGCACCCCCCTTGCGCACGCCTATGCATCCATGCCTCTCAGAACACTTGCTCAAACTGAACATACAAGACAGTGGGGTTTTCCAAATCTCTGGCGCAATACTTGAATGAAGTGAGTATGAAGGTCTTGTGTCTTCAAATATTTTCACACTTTTTCAAGGATATTCTCGATAGTACATATGAAGAAAGAGTATGTACTATCGAGAATATCCTTGAAAAAGTGTGAAAATATCTGAAGACACAAGACCTTCATACTCACTTCATTCAAGTATTGCGCCAGAGATTTGGAAAACCCCACTGTCTTGTATGTTTGGTATTAATAGGGTTATTTGGGTGATAACCAGGGTTTAGTACAGCTCTCAGGCAGCAGTGCGCCACTTCAGGTCATATCCTAAAATTTTCTTCCTAGTACTTGCTCAAACTGACCCATCAAAGGTTCTTGTAAAGAATGATTTATATCTAGATTAGAATATACAAAAAATGAGAGATAAACACCCAGCCAATCACCTGCTAAATGCCATGTCACAGCCTGTGTTTGAAAAAAGTCAGTAAGGAGCTGATTGGCTGGACGTTTATCTCTCCTTATCACACTTGCATTTATCTCTGCTCCAATGTCTCTCATATTGTATCAGTGGCACTGGATAAGTACTATTGTCATAAAAGTATGGCATAAAATGTATACAAAGTCATAGATTAAGCATCAAAACGCAAAAACGATTTTACCCAGAAAAGCAAAGTAATGCCAATCACAAGCAAAGTAATGCCAATCACAATAGTCAGTGTACTTTTGAAATGTACTTTTGTTGCATACTGTAAGTGACATACTAAGAAGCATAATAAAAATATAAGATGCTTGGCATTTCTTAATCACAAAGACAGTGGTAAACCAAATTTGGCTTTTTATTGCAATTTGAGCAAGATTAGCCTTAGACAATTTAAAAATGTATTTATAAAGTAGAAATGTACACGAACCCCAGTGTTTGCTTCTAATTCATCCTTGAATGTCGAGCTTTCTGCTGCAGCTCGCCCCTTCTGGCCCCACTGCAGACGGGACATTGAATCCCGCCTGCAAATTCTCGGTCGAGCAGACCGAGAACGGGACAGGGTCATGGCTTTCAAGCAAGCTCGATAGCCATGACCCAAGATTGAATACCACCCAAAATCGCTAGAAAAATCAAGAATACTTGATAAAAAAAACTTTTTTTTTAATGACAAAAACAGATACTGTACATCTTTTTCATATAATTTATGGAAACAAAACTCCAAAATTTGGATTTAAAATCTGAATTCCAAATCACAAGAAGAGCCAGGATTAGGCACCTAGACCGGGTTTTAAATGGGACCCACAAAATTCTGGTGGATTCTGATTTCTGGATAATTGAACCACACATCACTATTATAAAGTAACTCCAGATTGAAAAAAAAAATGCTATATTATCAAATCAAAGAAGGTTATGCCAGGAAAATGTAAATCAAGATTTGTATTAAGTATTTGTGCACAAACATGATACATTGGGCAATATTCAATGCTCTGGATTCACAGGTTTTTTTTTGGCAAACTGGGCTGTTTCCTCTCTCCACGGTGAATCTTTTCTGCTTGCTGCAATTCGCTGGTGTATTTCAATGGGGTTTTCACTGTGATTCGCCGAGATTGTATTCAATGCTAGGATGGAGAACTGCTTTCACCATTATTTTCGCCATGATTCACAATTTTACATTCACCATCTTTTTAAGGTGAATTGGTGTTCTTTTAAAATAAAGGTTTTTTTTTTTTTGGTGTAAAAAAATCAGTACTTTTATTATGTGAAGGGGCATGCTATTTGGATTCATGTGTTAATAAATATTTCATTTTTTTTCACATGACGTCAGCAGGGGGCGGGGAGCCGTTTATTAGATATTCACTGCACTGGTCCCGCTCATTACATATGCAGGAGCTTCCATCTCCCTGCCTTCCGCAATCCCCCCGGCTCCCTGCGGCATTCGCTGGGGGGGGGGTTAAAATTCGCCATCAGGGGCAGCGAGCCCCAGACGCGTTGAATAGGGGTTGAGGGAGGGCTGGCAGTGAATTCTCCAGCCCTCCGGAACTTGGTGCATGTGCAGCAAATCCTAAACAGGATTCGCTGCACATCGTGAAAAATATCATTGAATACTGGCCTTTGGCTAGTGTGATGAAACAGAAACATCAAGATAAAACAGTGCTTAAAGCAAAAACGTCATGACAGTGTATGCATCAATGGTTAAAATGGAAATTTAATAACATTAAATATAATACATGATTAAAATAGCAGATCAATGAAGGGACCTAATTGGAGTGTTATAGTCACCGCTGTAGAGATGATAAGACCTGCACTGATCTTTAGCTTGCGTCCAAATAAGTTCAGAGGAAGTCCGTCCTAATGTTGTAACTGTCCTGTGGATGCTTGGTTAATGGCCCGTTGGCAAAATGATGGTATAGCCAGCCCGGGAAAACCTTTGTTTGTATTGTGCAATCCAATACCAGAAATGGGGGACGGTTCACGACCTTGGGTGAAGATTGTAGGACTGAATCAGATAAATCAGCAGGTGGTCAAAAACAGCTTGCCAGGTGAGATTAGTAACTCTTCTCCAATAGGTGGCCCAAAGCACCAACGCGTTTCGCTGTGCTGCCTCACAGCTTTATCAAGGTGTCAATGGTGTGATAGTTATGTATTTGATTGTCAGGTCCGTCACATGCAATCCTCAAATAGCCATCCCATGTAGGGAGAAAGAAATGAAATCACAGAGGAACATTCTATTCCTAAACCACAAGAACTGTTGACTTCTAGCAGGTGTGGGGCACTAGAGGACTTTTATAAGCCTCAGTTTGAATGCATGTATGAGCAGACAAAAAATGTAAGTGCATAAGTACTCATATATGTAAACTGACTTGGGTTACCATCAGTGGGGTTATTAAACCTAAGGGCTGCAGGACTGTACCCCCCCCCCCCCCAGGTAAAATCTGCCACCATCTCAGCGATAGCGATGTCATTGACTTCCTATTGCAGTTCCTATCTGCCAGTTAACCACATGTAAAGCAGTCCCAGTAGAAGGTGTTTCCTCCACCCAGGACTGCCAGTCTGGGCTGCGATAGGTAGAGAGATTGCATCCTGTAGGAAGCCACTGCACGCCTTACTAAGTATTGATAGCCAGCTTGTTTTGGTTGGAGCCAAAGCAGCCCATAGAAGCCAATCTTTTGATCAGCAGCAGGGACCAGCAGAGACCTGGTGGCAGGGATCGGTGGTGATCCAGCTGATGGGTACCACAGCAGACACGGCAACATGGCCAGCAGCAGCCTCCCTCCTACTAACAGGTAGGACCCTCCAGCAGAATTAAACTGACCAACAATTGTTATAGAATACAATAGACCAATGTATTCTTGACATTAGACAAGCTACATGTGAGTAAAAACATACTGTACATTATCTGAATGAGTGATAGGGGGGTGGTCAGTTAGCTATAGGATTTACCCCATGGCCAAATGCTGGTGCCGGAGGTACTCCATTAACATTGAATACCATGCATGTAAGTCCCCATGCTCAGACTGATCCTCACAACTAGTCTGCGAGAAAACTCAGAAGATCAGGTTGCATGTGGGATACTGTACGTAGGTTTCTGCAGCCGAGTCCCGATATTTCCTTGCTTTGGTTTGTACTCTAGACTACTGTATTATTTCAATGTTGTAATTAATAAAAACTTCTATTTAAGAATGGTATTATCTTTTGTAAAGAGGGACCTATACTTATTTCTGACCTGGGCCCCCATGGTTCTAATACCAGATCCATACTGTACAAAGAAAAACAACTTCTTCCCTTTTATTCTTTAGGAGATCATTTTAATGTTGTTAAAGGAAAGAATGATTAAGGATGCCAGATTTGAGTCCTTGGGGATGAATAAAAAATGTGATTTGTAACCTTTTCACTCTCTTGAATGGAGTAAACATAATTTTATGATAATTATATGCAAGGAAAGGATAGATTGTGAAACTAAATATTTTTTTATGTGCATACTTGATGGCTTTTAGTTTTCCATAATTTATAAAGCAATCAAATACTGAAATAAAAATTAAAAACAGTTGCGAATGGTTTAATCACAATGGTCTATATTTAAAAATATTCAAAGTTATGTAACTATACATAGCTCAAAAATCAATAACAAAAAAATAATGGCAATAAGTTAAGAACAGTATTCCACTAATTGGAATCAGGTGCAAGCCACTAACTGGCAATTTTCAGCAGAGGGGCAAGTACACCACACTAGACCACGAACTGCAACATAGCTGCGAAAAGTCAGATGTACACCCTGCTTGAAATGATTAACGCTAATGTTTACTCTTGGAAGAGTACTGTACTGTGCCTTGTGGGTTACAGTGGTCCAATTTTCTTATTGTAAAATTCATCAATAGCAGTGTCAAGTCTTGGGGTATTTAATTAGCTGCGGGGTTTACCACGTGGTTAAATTCCAGCCCGGTAGGCATTCAGTTAGCACTGAATACCCTGCATGCACCCCCACACTTGGACTGAGCCTCACAGTTCCATAACTGTCAAACCCAGAAACACCAGTAACTCCAGAAAATCCTGCCATGAACGAAATAAATACCCTTTGATTCCACAGCTTATTTGTGAGTCATGATGCTGTTCTATCTATCTATCTATCTATCTATCTATCTATCTATCTATCTATCTATCTATCTATCTATCTATCAAGTAGATAGTGTACAGCAGGGATGGGGAACCTTTGGCCGTCCAGCTGTTGTTAAACTACACATCCCAGCATGCCTTGCAACAGTTTTAGCATGGCCAAATAGCCAAACTGTAGCAGGGCATACCAAGATATTTAGTTCAACCACAGCTGGAGGGCCAAAGGTTCCCCATGCCTGGTGTACAGTATATTACAATTCATGGACTGCGTTCAACATGAACATACTGTAGGTAATGTGTTAGTTATTCATTTCATTTGCTAAGTAGAATATTTGAATGGAAATGAAATTTAGGCTAGACATTTCAGCAATAGGGGATGACTTATAATCAAATATTTGTTCTGCCTTTGCCAAAGTTTTATAAGTATTTTGTCATTTGTAAACATATTCGATAAAGGTTTAATCATTCATGCATATTTAGTATGAGGTATATAAATGGTGGAAATGGCATGGTTACCGTGCGTGCATATTTAAAATTTGTTATAGAAGCAAAAAATAACCTTTACTGGACTTTATATTACAATATATAAAAAATGAATTCATGATATTTTCGTAATCACCATCCTGCAGCCCGCTCACTGTGGTGTCTCGTTCGTTCCCACTAACCAGTTTAATGATCTAAACTGGATAATAGAACTTACAAAATTACACAGGAACTTGAAATTGAAAGAATATTTTAGTCGCGATGATCAGTTGGCCATTTCCAGAACCCCATCAGTATATGACAAGTTCAAACCGAAATCTCGTTTTGATCCCACTTTGCATAATATCTCAATCCAGAGCTTTATTAAGGTGCTTGAAACACAAGTGGAAAGGCTCATTCAAACCATCAATTTACAGCGGTCTCCAATCTTAATAAGGATGAATGGACGGCTCAGAGCTCTTGGATCCTACGATGATGTGATGATCCTCCCCACTGACAAAGGGGGAGGCATAGTCATCTGGGACATTAATGACTATAAGACCAAGATCTACTCACAATTAGCCTGTTCAGAGGTGTATGAACAGCTTGGATATGCTCCCACCAGCATTTACAAACAAGAACTAGATGCGATTCTTGAGGACGCAGTCAATAAAGACACATTACCCAAATCAGCAAGAGAGTTTTTGTTATCAGATTTTCACAGAGTACCATTACTCTACTGCCTGCCTAAGATTCATAAGAATTTGTTGAAACCACCGGGTCGGCCGATAATATCGGCCAGAGAGTCCCTGTATAGTCCTGTATCCAGCTTCTTAGATTACTTTCTCCAGCCTTGCATTCAGAAGTCCCCCCTTATCTACAAGATACCATGTCCTTATTACATAAATTGGACCAGTTGGAGGATATCCCGCAAGGGACTTGGTTGATTACGCTAGACATTAGCTGTCTCTATACCAGCAGCATCGGTTAAAAGTTGCTGGAAGGAAACCCTGACTACCATGGTCCAGATGTCAATCTGTTCATATAACTCCCTGATACTTCATCGTATTTTTACCAACAAAGGTCGGGGTGTGCCATGGGGTCCCCTGTCGCACTGTTGTATGCGAATGCATACATGGCTGAATTGGAATCTTTGAATCCAATTGATTCACATTGAACATCATCTGATCAAACTCACTCTTTGTTCCCAACCAAATGATGAACAGGTCATCAATAAAGCGTGTAAAAAAATGTATCTTATTGGCATAATCTGGGTTTTCAAAAAACAGTGCTTTTTCTACTTGGAACATAAAAGAATTAGCATAGGCTGGAGCTACGCAACTACCCATTGCGCAGCCCTGCTGTTGTTTAAAAAACATGTTGTCAAACAAGAAGTAATTTCTATCCAGCGCTAATTTCAAAAGCTCAATAAAAAAGGGAATGTGAGGACCAGAATAACAAGCATTATCAGAGATTAAATTAGATACAGATTGTAGGCCTCTTTGCAATGGTATGTTAGTGTACAAGCTTACCACATCTGACGTACACAGGAAAGCATTCTCGGGAAGGTCACCCAATAAATGTAGTTTGTCCAGAAAAGTGTTTGTATCCTTTAAGTAGGTGTCCTCCTGCTGAACTGCCGGTTGCAGGAAAAAGTCTAGGTATTTAGAGACCTCATAAAAAACAGAGTCCCTAGCCGACACAATAGGTCTACCCGGTAGGTTGACACTATTCTTGTGTAACTTCGGGATGGTGTAAAACACAGGGATCACCGGATTTTTCTTGAGAAGTGCATCTGCCGTTTCATTTGTAATCCATTGGTTTTTAACTCCTTGTTGTAACAAGTTAGATAGTTCTGCCAGGTAAGACTCCGTTGGGTCCTTCTGTAGTTTTAAATAGATCTCTTCATCATTAAGCTGTCTCATAGCTTCTCTTCTGTATTTATCAAAGTCTTGCACTACAAGCGCCCCGCCTTTGTCGGCTGGTCGCAGGATAATGTCCGTATATCCAGCCAGTTGTTGCAATGCTTTGGATTCCTCAAAGGTGAGATTTGCTTTTTTCTGCGGTAAGGAATCAATTTGCTTTATTTGATGGGTCAGGGTATTGGTAAATTACTTGATGGCTACGTTACTTGAGGGGGGATCAAAAGTACTGCGTTTCTTAACAGGGTTGGAAGGCATCGTGTTAGGTAAAGAGGGTTTCGCATTGAAGTATTCCTTCAGTCTTAGCTGTCGACTGAAGAGGTTGACATCAACCAGTGATTCAAACATGCGCGGCCTTTTGGTCGGCACAAAGCTAAGTCCTTTCTCCAATACCCTCATTTCTGTAGGTGAAAAAGTTCTTGTGGACAAGTTGTAGATGGTTATCTCCTCTGAGGCTTCGCTTTTTGCTTGCCTCTCGCACTGTTTGCCACGGCGCATCCTCTTCCTTTTCCTGCTACCAGCTGCACTCTTGTACGAACCCCTAAAGGGGGGCGACCCGAGGAGGTAGTAGCTTGGGTATCGGTATCACTGTTGGTGGATTGGGCTCCACTTGATTGTTCTGTGTCCAGATGGTTGTATCTCCTTCTGTTGTATCTGGGCCGGTTTTGTCTCAAAGTAGCTTTAGTATTATTAACCCAGGCATATACCTGGTTTTCGTCGTAATCTTGTGTGACTTTTTCAAATTTATCTGATTTGAATTTTATAAGGTCCTTTTTATATTTCTCGACTTGAGTGGTTAATTTTGTAATCCAATCTGTGGTTGGGTCATTGGTTAGCAGGGATCGGCTGTCACTTTCCAGCGCCTTGATCTTGTCTCTGACTAGTTGCAATTCCCTCCCAGATTCCTCCACCACAAGCAAAATTAAGTCGAAAGATGCCTTATTGAGCACTGCTGCCCACTTTCTGCAAAAGTCACTATTGTGACGGCCAATTGTTGGAATGTTGTGGATTCTGAAGCCACATGGGATCTTCTTATCCCTATAATAGTCCGATAGTGATACAGCATGGAGATAGAAATCTGTTTCTTTTTTCTTTAATTTGAGGAGTTTAAAGTATTTCTGCTCAGCAGTCTCCTCTGTTGATGCTTGAAACAATTTATCCGTAAATAGGATACGATCCGCGTCACTGTCAGAAAGATTGAGGAGCTCTCCTCTAATCAGGGTAGTATGCTTATAGCCGGGGACAACATTGGTGTCGGGAATGGTTGCAGATGAAACGGTAGCTCATAATAAGTGAATAAGTGCAAAATAAACCGTGCGTGCCCACACCGTGCTGATTCTCCGATTTTTGGTAGTCTGTCCAATGTAGGGTGCCTTGACTGGAATTCACCAGTCAATGATATTCATCCCTGTACATGGGGATACAGCGGGCACCGGCCACAGTTTCCTATTATTATTGGGGAGTCCCTGGCCTCTTGGACTGTGTATTGGTCTTTCCCGTGGCAGGAGAGGGATTGTACCTGGCCTATGGCACCCTGAATTTGATGTGAATTATCCTGAGCTACCGTTTCATCAGTGTTCCTGTTTGGACGTTTAGTCCTACTGTGTGTACTATGGCTGAAGGAGGACTCGGTGTGGACACACTATTGGAGTGTATCAATTTGGCTAAACTCACTCAGGGAGTGGCTGTGACATTTTTAGAATCGGAGGCAGATGATATACTGTTTAAAGAGATTTTTGATGATGCCATTACGAAGTCACCTGATCTGATCTACCGTGACTGGTTGAAACTTAAACAGAAAGAATTGGACTTCTTTTACCATGGGGTTACGCTTACAGATTACTATAAGGAAAAGCGCATACCCTGTGGCTTTAGGGTGAAAAATTGCCCTACGATTGGCCGGCATAATATGACGTCCTGTAAGCGCTGGATAGGGGTGCTGAACAAATGCAGCTATGACCTAATGCTCCTCGTCATAGAGGAGGCGGGACGTGAACTCAAAAACACACGTGAGAAACTGTCTGCATTTGAGCTGATTAACAAACAGACCCTGGAGGCGGACTCTAGTACTGACTGGTGTGAAAGGTTAAAGATACAATTAGCAACATATAAAAGAGATCTGCTATTGTATAAACGCCAGAAACTGGAGAAGGTGGTATCAGATTATGAACGGAATACTGTATATCTATGGACCAATTCTGATGTTCGGGGGCGTGGCCAGAGACGGAGATGCGACAATCGCCAGAGCAACAGACGCAATGCTCGGCCAGGCGAACAGTATACCACTAGCGACTCTGACTATGGCTATGATCAACACAGCGGCCCCTCCTCCTCCTCCCAATCGTCGGTCCCTTTAGGGGTACGAACCCGTACCCAGTTATTAAGAGGAAACGACACAGAACAAGGAGGGGTGGTAGGAAGTGGCGAGCGAAGAAGGCGCGGAAGGCCGCCCATGAACAGGAGGCCCCGATAGTTTTCAACCTGTCATCGTACTCTCTCTCCCCCAATGAGACTAAGGTACTCAGTCGTGGCCTATCATTTGTACCTACTAATAGTTTTTGTGACTTTAATTGGCAGGTTGAGAAATTTCGTTTGAATAGACAATTACGCTTACGTGAACATTTTGCTAAAAAGCAACCTATTACTTGCAGTGATGGTACAGTGGACAATGAGATTCCTGTGCAATTGCGTAAATTATTGCCTAAGTCTAAGTTTGATCCTCTGTCTAATAATACATCCATTAAAACTTTTTCCAGAATGTTGGAGCATGATGTTGATCCAGTGTCTAAGTTGGATGCATTTTCCCCTAGGGTTGGTAATCTCCCGCATGCTGAGTACTGTGCTTTAAAATCATTGGCCGATAACCCTGATATCATCATCCGCCCCGCTGATAAAGGTGGGGCGGTGGTGATACAGGATTTGGGCCCATACAAGCTTGAGATTAAACGCCAGTTGGCGGATGATGCTGTATACCAACTTCTGCCTAAAGATCCTTCTGGATTGTATAGTACTATTCTCAAAAATATGGTAAAACAGGCGGTCTTTGATGGCCATATTAGTGCTACATTGGGTGAGGCTCTAGTCCCTGCATGGCCAGTGACACCTATCATCTATACCCTCCCCAAAATACATAAGCACTCTACTGTACCCCCGGGTCGGCCCATAATAGCGGCAAATGACTCCCTGTTCCAGAATTGTGCGGTATACCTCGATGCTGTTATGCAACCGTGCATTAGAGGTCACCCTCGATATATACTAGACACTACCACCTTCATTAATGGTCTGCTACAATTAGTGGACATTCCTGTGGGTAGTCTATTATGTAGTGTGGATGTGTCCAGTTTGTACACTGTTATACCGAATACTGAGGGGATACTTGCAGTTAGGAACTTGCTTACCAATAACTCTAAGTATGCTGGCCCGCCCATTGACTTTGTGTGTGATCTGCTCCTTCTGCTGCTTACACACAATTACTTTATACACGATGGGAGGTTCTACCTCCAGAAATCAGGGTGTGCGATGGGGTCGAATGTGGCTCCATCGTATGCCAATGCATATATGTTTGGGGCAGAGGAGCAGATCTTTTTTGATGATCCCTGTGTGTCTGGCATGGTTTTTTACTATGCTAGATACATAGACGATGTTTTCTTAATTTGGACGGGTACCGAGAAATAGTTCATGGATTTCATGTGTCGACATAACCAGTCGACATCCCCTTTGAAATTTACTTTTTGTACCAGTGAGACTAAGTTCAATTTTCTTGATGTGGTGGTGAGCCTGACACATGGTCGGATTGCGACTCATTTGTTTAGAAAAGAAACTGACCATAATACCATACTTCATTGTGCCAGCTTCCACCCACAGCCATTGAAGTTTGGACTTCCATTCTCTCAGTTTGTTCGAGCATGCCGTATTTGTAGTAACACCAAGCAGGCAGAAGAACAAATTGAGATTATGATTGGTAACTTCCTGGTAAGGGGTTATGATCTACAGTTACTCCTTAGAGCGAAGACCAGAGCTATGTCAATCCCTAGAAGTGAGCTGCTTAAACCCAAGGATAGGACTGAGAACTCCACTAGATCTAAATTGCCATGGGTGAATCACTATAGCACTGGGAGTGAGCAAGTACGTAGAATTGCCAAGAAACATTGGCCTATTCTTGCCTCTGATGAGGACCTCAACCTGTCAACTGTTGATCTTATGCCCTGCTATACGCGGGGTAAGAATATTAGGGACTGGGTCGTCCGGACGGACGTCACACCACGCAAAGATAGGGCACCTGATTGTTCCTTTTTGGGGAGAAGTAATGGCTGTTTTAGATGCCTTAATTGTATTACATGTAGAAGTCTTACAGTAAGCGACAGTTTTTGTCATCCTTTTTCTGGAAAACGCTACAAGATCAGATTTAAAGTGACATGCACCACACGATTTATTGTATATTTAATTTCCTGTCCGTGTGGTTTGCATTATGTGGGGAAGACGGACAGGACCCTACGTGAGAGGATGACCAGGCATCGCATGGCGATTCAGGCCGCTCTCAGTAGCGGTACTAGTGACCAGCCTGTGGCAAGACATTTTGCACAGGCTGGTCACAGTATGTCTAATCTCAAATATATTATTATAGACCATGTTCCCCAAAAGTTAAGAGGTGGCAATCGATCTCTCGCACTCCTCCGCTGTGAGTCCCGGTGGATCCATCGACTACGGACGATGGTACCACATGGACTTAATGACCACTTAGGTCTACATGCTTTCTTATAAACGGTTATTTGCCCTTGTGAGTTTACATTTACTCTTGTATTTTTTCATATGTTTACTTATTTATCTATTTATAATGTTTTGTGGAGATATGTTTATTTCATGTGGAATAATCTATTATTGATTGTATCTAAACACATGTATGTTTCCTTTGTGATATTGTATTGATACACTTCATGTAGTGTATACCGCGCCTTGTCTTCCTCCACCAGTACTTCTTGTTTTTAATCATACGGGATTCGCTGTGACTAGCGCTCTTGTTCCCGTCCCGACGTGATGTAGTTGTCCGGCTGCGGGTTTCTCTGGCGACCGTGCGTGCGTGTGTACGCTGGTTGCCATGGCGCCTGGGAGCTGGCGCGACGCTGCTGGATGACGTGGTACCGGGAGCGTGGGAAACGTGATCCTAGCGTACACGCTGGTGCTGGGATATAAGGTGAGTGTTTCTTGTTTGATTTTATGCCTGATGACGATTTGACAAAATAAAATCGAAACGTTGCTGAGACCTGCAGACGTGATTTCTTGATTTGGAGCCGGGTGCTGCTGCTACTGTTACTTTACAGTTGAAGGTGAGATAGATATATATATATATATATATATATATATGCAAAAGAAGAAGGAGAGAGCACACAGTGATAATATCAAAGGTATCAAATGTACTCAAAATATAAGCTCACATACATCGTAGTTTAAAATAATCAGCTTGCCAGCAATTCAGTATCACATCAGAAACAGCATGGTAGATCGTAGAACCTCACAGGAGTAGACACCGCTGGAAACGGCGCCCTTGCTGGGAAATTCACTCCCCACACTGATATCGAATGTCAGACGCTGGAGGATCAGCAGCAATGTTGTGTTTGGACCTCTGGCACGCCCAACTAGTTTTGTCGCAGGTGGACTTCGTCAGGGGTATGTCCCATCCCACACACTTGAAGTATATATACACATTAACTGCCCTTCCACAGGTGCCGACAATTCTCATTAAAACACATTATAATCAAGGAGATACACTGACATCAAATAATAAACACATAGCAGCGATAATACATATACAAAGCAATAAGCAATTATCCAAAAGGTAAAGGATATTGTCCAAACTATTGCCAAATCAGATGTCATCTTTTATGACATACAGAATATTTATATATTAGCCAATTATTTCAATATATCAAGGAAAACCTTAACATAAAATTCCATATGCATCAAAAGAATATATATATATATATATATATATATATATATATATATATATATATATATGTGTAACAGCAACCATTAAAGAAAAAAAAAATATATATATATATATATATATATATATAAATAAATAAACATATATATGTGTTAGTTATTACAAACAGTAAATAATGAAATATTAATAGTATCATCAATATATTATATCAATAATACGCAAAACTAAACAAATCTTCCTCTATATGATGTGCGGTGTCATTTGGATAAATCGCCCATACCTGTTTGGATTCACAAAAAGAAAAAGCTAGAATAATAAAAGAAAAATACATTCAATAGTACAGAATCATTAGTACACTACAATAAATTTCCTAAATATTAAAAATATATATAGATACATAAAAACCAGACAGAGATCATCCCGGATCATACAGGGTTAAGAGGAAATGTTCCACCGCCATTAGACTTCGTAGCGCGCAAGGTCAGCATTATAGGTAGGGCCGATGGAGCACAGCTCAACAGCATCAGCCCACCCAATGCAAACCCGCAGCCACCAACGAATTAGTGTAAAAAAGGCGTGATGTCACATCCCTCATTTAGACCCACGGGGGATAGTGTGCCCAGCATGTAGATCCAATAAGTCTCCCTCATGTTAAGTTTATTTAAGAGGTCACCGCCTCGATTATCTAAAACTACCTGCTCAATACCTTTAAAAGAAAATTTATTAAGATCGGCATTACAGAACTGCATAAAATGCTGTGGGACACTGTGCAATGACACCCTATTCTTAATACTGTATCGTTTTCCACACGTGCATTCAATTAAATAAATCACATGACAGAAGAGACCGTGCACTTGAAAAACACTTGCAGAAGATATGGTGTCTTCAATGGAAATGCCACAGCAGGAAGTGTGTGTGTATATATATATATATATATATATCTGGGTTGCGGCCCGGCACTCACCCCTCCTGTTTGACTGCCCGGGTGCCTGTGCAAGTGGATGGACGATAGAAGAAAGAAAGGACTGGCACTCCTTGGACTTGTGAAAAAACTTTTGTATTCAGCAAATAACGACCAACGTTTCGGGGCAGATGCCCCTTTGTCAAGGTGTAGGTGATAACATAAGAATAAAAAAGTGAATACCTTAAATAGGGAGGGTGAAGTCGGTTACCAGCACGATGCAGGATGCCCCGTTTGGATGCCGGAAGTTACCGGGATGCGTGAGACCGGAAGTGGCGTCACTGTCAACTATCCGGCATCCAAACGGGGCGTCCTGCATCGTGCTGGTAACCGACTTCACCCTCCCTATTTAAGGTATTCACTTTTTTATTCTTATGTTATCACCTACACCTTGACAAAGGGGCATCTGCCCCGAAACGTTGGTCGTTATTTGCTGAATACAAAAGTTTTTTCACAAGTCCCAGGAGTGCCAGTCCTTTCTTTCTTCTATCGTCCATCCACTTGCACAGGCACCCGGGCAGTCAAACAGGAGGGGTGAGTGCCGGGCCGCAACCCAGATACATTCCAGGACCGTCAGGCCCACCGGAGCCAGGGCACCCCCGCACTTTACTACAGGTGTTATACCTTATTACCAGGAGGTGATTATCACTCACACCCCCCATCACTCCACATCAAGCACGGGTATTGCACCACCACTGTACCAAGTGGGTCACGACAGTCTACAAGGATGAGTGTGCCGCAAGGGAAATACATGGCGGGAGCCACTGACAGCAACTCCACCAGTCTGCCACAAGCCAGTACACCTGGATTCTCTGGCATAACAGTGGATCTGAGGGAGCAATACAGCTTCACAGAGGAGGGCACTGCACAGCGTCTCTTTGCACAGAGCCTCAATAGTATGGAAGCACAACCTAATGTGGAGCTGGTGTACCGTGAATGGCTCAAACTTAAAAAGAGGGAAATTGACTTTCTCCTGCATGGAGTAAGCCTTTCGGATTACATACGTGACCGTATGATACCACGGGGATTCAGGATACGCAATATGCCCACCATAGGCAGGCACAACCCTGAGTTCTGCCGCAGGTGGGTAGGTATCCTGAATAAATGTAGCCATGATCTCATGGTCCTAGTGGTGGAAGAGTCAGGTTCCGAACTACAGAAAACTAAGGACCGACTAGACACATATGAGGCGTGCCACAGGGACTTAATGGTGGCAGATACCAACACTGATTGGCTAACCAAGTTGCAGGACGATTGCAATAAATACCAGAGTGACCTCATCAAATATAAGAAAAACAAACTATTGATCGTAAAAGATGACTATGACAGAAATGCAGTCTACAGATGGCTCTCTGGCAACTCACCCCACAAGCGACACCCACAGCGTGAAAGAAGCAGACCTTTCAGAAGAGGGAGGAGCGAAAGCACGAGGAAGACCCCAAATTTGTCACAAAGTGACAGCGATTTTCAAATTGATTCCGACACCCCTGATGTGGCAACCCTTTAGGGGCAACGGCGGCTACCGCCGCCACCAAGGACAGAAAAGGAGGCAAACCACCCGCAGGGGCGGGCAAAATACGAGAATCTCCAAGAATAAAAGAAACGAAGAATCGCTAATTTACAATCTGTCACAAAGGCATTTCAGTGATGTTGAATTGAAGGTCCTCAATATGGGCCTATCCCACGTACCCACCACCCACTATGATGATTTCACATGGAAGTGCGACCTTTATCGCTTTGGCAGAAAACTACGCCTTCAGGAGCATTTCCAGCATACTCCACCCAGTTCTAATACGGATCCCCATGCCCCATTCATCATGAAACACAGTAAATCTACCTTCGACCCCCCGTCCTCCAACCCATCCATTGCTTCATACTTGCGTCTGTTAGAGGAATCAGTTAGCAGGTACAATGCACCCAATATACCGACTCACAATAACATGAGCCGAGAAGAACTAAGTGCACTAAAAAACCTGGGAAGCTACAGGGATGTAGTCTTCAGACCGGCAGACAAAGGGGGTGGGGTAGTAGTCCAGAACACCTCAGACTACATAGAGGAGGCTATCCGCCAATTGTCTGACCAGGGGGTATACGAGCTGCTACCCAGGGATCCGACGGCCACATACAAACAAGAGGTGGATGCGATACTGTGCCAAGCATTATCAGCCGGACAAATTTCGGAAAAACTAAAGAACGTTCTGACCCAGGAACACCCAGTGGTACCAGTGTTCTTCATGGTACCAAAAATCCATAAGTCAATCCAGAGACCACCAGGGAGGCCCATAATCAGTGCCGCTAATTCCATCTTTCAACCCATCTCCCGACTGTTGGACAGCATAGTCCAGCCCCTTATTGTCAAGCAACCCTTGCACATTAAGGACACTACAGACTTCCTTAATCGACTTGGTGACATCCCGCAGGTACCGACTGGAGCCTTACTGGTGACAATGGATGTCACCAGTCTATACACTTGCATCCCGCAAACAGAAGGACTGGAAGCCACACGTAGGTTCCTGGTTACAAACACAATGGACTCATTAAATCTAGAGCTCTTCATGATTCTACTACAATTGACCCTAACCAGGAATTATTTCCTTTTTAACGGCAAGTTCTATCGTCAAACGTCGGGATGCGCCATGGGCAGCTGCGTCTCGCCGTCATTCCCGAACATCTTTATGTTCGAGCAAGAGCAGAATCTAATCCTGAATGACCCCAACGCAAAACAACACATCATCATGTACACCCGGTTCATTGACGACCTGTTCATGATATGGACAGGTGACCAAGGAAGTCTGGAAGAACTAGTACAAAGGATCAACGGCGCAGCCTCCCCCATAAAGGTCACGCACAATTCATCGACCACAGAGATCAATTATTTGGATGTCCTGGTCAAGATCAAAGACAACACCCTCAGCACAGAGGTGTTTTGGAAGCCCACCGATAGAAATACACTATTGAGAGCCAACAGCTTCCACCCAAGGTCACTAAAAACTGCCTTGCCCAAATCACAGTTAATTAGGGCCGCTAGAATCACCAGCGATGACACCCAGCTCCCAGCAGTTCTAGATGACTTTGTGTCCAGATTTGCAAGCAGGGGATACGACAAACAAACACTGTCCCAACAGAAGCAGGAAATCCTATCCCTTAACAGGACAGACCTACTGAAACAAAAGACCACATGCCCCAAAAAAGACGTACTACCGTTTGTCACCAGGTTCAACACTGCCAGTGCGATACTACCCAGGGCGTCGAGAGCACTGTGGCCTATTGTCAAAACAGACAGAGGGCTACCAGGACTCCATCAAAAAAGACCTATGCTGTGTTTTACCAAGGGTTGGAGTATAAGAGACATCATAGTACACAATGACGTAACCGATTTCCAGTCAGAAGCCCGATCTGATAGACATTTCCTCAGTAAAGCCCCAGGTTGCTATAAGTGTGTAAAGTGCACAACCTTCTCACACATGCTAACGGGACCCCAGTTCATACATCCAAGAACTGAAGAAAAATATCCCATCAGACATGTGCTATCATGCACCACAACACACGTGGTGTATGTAATCACATACCCGTGTAAATCCTTATATGTGGGCAAAACCATCAGGACAGCCAGGGAACGCATGGCTCTGCACAGATCCGCGATCGGCCAAGCCCTGAGAGGCAAAGGAAATGACCAACCCGTGGCCAAGCATTTCAAGCAAGAGGGACACATACTATCGGACTTACAACACATGATTATCGATCACGTCCCAGAGAGCCACAGAGGTGGTGACAGAGGGAACTTACTATTACGCCTGGAAACAAGATGGATCCACAAATTGGACTCTATCAAACCTGTGGGACTGAATGATAGGATACCATATAACCTGTTTATCTAAAACCAAGGATCCTCAACAGTCCATATCTTGTGTGCTTTATTTTTCATCTCCGGCTTAACCTCTTACTATCCCTTTCTTTTCCATATAGCGCTTAGATACACGGCCTGATAACACAGAACACCCCCTAGTAAAATAGGTGTTCGCCTCATCACCCATGGAGGGACAAGTACTCTCTCTTCCCCCCATGTGGGTGGGCATAACATGCCCCATGTGTGCTTTTTTTCTACTCTGGCTATTATCCTCGCTATCCCTTTCTTTTTCTTGTTTTTAAAGTGCCACCGCACAACATACACTACATAGTATGGTGTACATCATAATACTCTAAACCAGGGACATCAGTATATGCCCCAAGTGTGCTTTTTTTCATCTCCGTCTCCCACTCTTACTATCCCTTTCTCTTTCTAATAATTATAGACCAGTTGTCAGCAGTGATCCCTTAAACAGGAGACTCATCAAGCGACATAGAACATGTCACATCCAATCAGGGACATTATAACATGCCCCATGTGTGCTATTTTTTTCTTCTCCGTCTAACATTCTCGCTATTCCTTTATCTTTCCAAGCCATGTCACTACATACCCATAACTATAGTTGGACCTCCTATACCGTGCATTGCTCCATTAAGCCATGTACAGCCCAATGCATACCTATAGATTGCATTGCGCCATCGAGCCATCTATAGCTTAATGTACATCCCAGCCCCTACAATAGGGCCTTACACCCTAACTGATATACACACGCACTCCCCATCCTAATAGTTCTCTGCCGCATTACCCACAGACATTAGCATGGTCGACACTGTGTCAACCTCTTACACGCAGCACTTCATATGCCCACAAAGATGTAAAGATGCACGATATTCATGTTATATTCATGTTATATTTATGTTGTAATAACATATCTTCTTCACTGTTTATTATTTTCCAATCCAGGTCGGCCGGCCAGCACGACGCAATGTCCCTCAAAACATCTTCTAGCAGCACGCATAGCTTAAGGTGCCGCAGGAGTGATTACAGAGCGCATCACCCGGGCAACCAGCTAGCATGCGTTCCACACACCCGGCAGCCAGTGTTCCATCCACTGGAAGTTGACAGTGACGCCACTTCCGGTCTCACGCATCCCGGTAACTTCCGGCATCCAAACGGGGCGTCCTGCATCGTGCTGGTAACCGACTTCACCCTCCCTATTTAAGGTATTCACATTTTTATTCTTATGTTATCACCTACACCTTGACAAAGGGGCATCTGCCCCGAAACGTTGGTCGTTATTTGCTGAATACAAAAGTTTTTTCACAAGTCCCAGGAGTGCCAGTCCTTTCTTTCTTCTATATATATATATATATATATATATATATATACAGCACTTTGCCGGCACTCCCAATCTTGTTAATAACAGCGGCCCGGTGCACTCCACAATGAAAAAATGCAAGTGTCCAATAACAGTGTGCCTCCTGTTATTGGACACTTTATATATATATATATATATATATATATAGAGTCCACAATATGCCGCCACTCATATAATAAGTAAAAAAAGACAGGTGCAAATCCCTAAGATTGGGTTCCCCCAATCCTCAATGCACTTAACACAGGAGAGAAGCTCGGTGCTAATACACATGTTGTACTTCATTGGCTTAGTATAATTTCTTTTTTCTGAGTGCCTCCCACCAGCTGTATATATATATATATATATATATATATATATATATGTATATATATATATATATGTATATATATACTGCAACAAATAAGTGGCACTCGGAGGCTTGTTCAATGGTGAAGAAACAGGAATATTTATTCCTAGTGCTTCCCTGCACTAGGAATAAATATTCCAGTTTCTTCACCATTGAACAAGCCTCCAAGTGCCACTTATTTGTTGCAGTATACTACCTAAGGACACCCCTTTTGAAAGAGGGCACCGGAGCAAGCTATTGTGGCATCCACTTTCAGACCTGAGTGCCGGCCTCATTGTTGTGTATATATATATATATATATATATATATATCTATAAAGAAAAGGTGATGAGGAGAACCAGGGAAAGTACGCTCGTGGTACGGCCGAAAAAAGATCTTAATGATGTCATCATCTGGCCAACGAGGTATAATACTTCCAGTTAATCGGTTAGAAAAGCCATCACTAAATTCTGGCCCGTTGTCTCCTCAGACACTAACTTGACTGCCATTAATAAGAAAAGGATCATGCCCAGCTACTCTCGTGGTAAAAATATACGCGATTTTGTTGTCCATGCTGACGTTACCAAGATGGGGAAACAGGACCCTAAAGTGTTCTTTGGGACCCCAAATTGGGATGCGTCAAATGTGTGGGCTGTGTGACATGTGGCTACATGCTCACAGGTACCAGCATAAAACACCCATATACTGCCCAGACATTTAAAATACAACATCGGTTAACTTGCTCATCGATGTTTGTCATATACAGTATGCTCTTATTTGCCCATGTGGCAAATATTATATCGGAAAAACCGATTGTGAATTCAAGACCAGTATGGCACAACATCGTATGGCCATTAGGGCAGCCATTATGTCAGGATCTAGCACACAACCGGTGGCTAGACATTATGCTGAAGCTGGCCATTCTCCCGCCACCCTCCGTCATATTATCATTGACCACGTACCCCCACTACAAAGGGGAGGGAATAGATCGAAGGTATTATTACGGAGGGAGGCAAAATGGATTTATCTCCTTGATACACTGAGTCCCCGTGGGCTCAATGAGAACCATGGTTTGCAATGTTTCCTGTAGGTTCGCATGTTTAGCTGCTTTTACAATACATACAGCCATCTCTGTATATTGTATATAATTTGCCAGTACTTTCATGCTGTATCCATGTATTGTTCCAGTTTGTAAAATGGTGGTGACGGGTGCACTGGGTGACGCCTTCAGGGTGCGACTGTGGAGGGGGTCGTGCACCACGCTGAGTGGGAGGTCTGGTGATGGCAGCCACTTGGATAAATGGTGAGTGATATCTATTATGTATTGTTGCCCTGACGAAAAATGTATAATTACATTTGAAACGTTTGCGAATAGCTGGCTTGTTTGATTTATTCATCTGAGTGCCGCCGCTGGGGACTTATATATATATATATATATATATATATATATATATTGGAGCAGGTTGGCACACACTTATACACAGTCCAAATGCCTGGGGTCGCCTTTCAGTGGTCCCACGTAGAGGTCACATAAACAGACAAAAAAGTAGAAATGGCACTCACCAGGGCTTTCTTTATACAATCCAATCAGGATATTTATTCCATCACTTCAGCAAAAATACATAGATCAGGTCGACGTTTCGGCCACAGAACGTGGCCTTACTCATGACCACATCACATAAACAGACAAACAAGTCCCTATCCACAGGACCACCTCTTATTCCAACCTGGGCACCACCCATCAGTCACCTGACCAATCAGGACTCAAAAGTCCAAATGCGCACTGCAAAACTATCACTTAACTAATTGTAAGCAGCTGGTGTAACAGCGCTGCCGCGCTGTAACTTACCAGTTCACCGCCATATCGCATCCACGAGGCCCGGGCGTCTCTTCCGGGTTCCTCGCTTCCTGTATGCGGTCCACAGGGCGGAAACGCGTCATCTTGCGTTCCACCCTCCGGCGCTATCATATATACAGACCTGGCTTGCTCAGCAAGCTCCGGTCATATGACCCCGGAAACCAACACTTCCTGGAGCACGTCATATGCGCTCCAACTGCCACTAGGGAAGTGTATCTATGCGTTCCAAACAATTATCACGATGTAATGTTCATAAAACTAATTACCCACATATTTACTGATTGCTCAGGCAACTTTATGGTGGTCTCCCATCGGGAACCAGAGGGGGTTCCTGTCCACATTAAAAACATAAAACATAAACAAATAAACCCACAGAAAAGAGATATATACAGTGCTACCATCGATGGCCAACCGATAGTACAACCATCGGGGCCACACTGTAAATCATACTTAAATCACACACAAAAAAAATAGCCATTAGACCTCCAGCATTTGTAACTCATCCTATCATAGGGACCTAAGGAGAATATAACCCTGTAAAAAATATACAGGGGAAAAAATAAATAAAAAAATTATGAAAAAATTGTGAAAAAATGTGAAAAGACGAAGAATTGAAAAATTGAAAAAAAAATTTAATAACTTTCTCAGAAAAACTTTTGAAAGTAAGGTCCTGAGAATATTGAATTTGTACGTCCAGCAGCCATCAGTGGCACAGTCCACTTATAACATGCTCAATTTTTTAGAGGAATATGTTTAGATGGTTATATTCGTTTAACCCCTTTGGGGCCACACTGTCCAGCATGTGGATCCAGCGGGACTCCTTCTTCAGGAGCAACAGATCCCTGTTGCCCCCTCTTCGTAGTGGGGGGACCCAATCGATAATCATATATTTGAGCATAGAGAGTTGATGCCCTCGAGCAGTGAAATGTGCAGCCACCGGTTTATCCGTTGCCCCCCTCTCAAAGGCCAACCGGATATCCGAGCGGTGCTGGGACATCCTCTCGCGGAAGGTCCTTTTCGTCTTCCCTACATATATAAGACTGCAGGGACATTGTAGAATATAGACGACGAAATCCAATTGGCAGTGAAGTCTGTACTGTAGCTGGATTCTCCTGCCCGTCTGGGGGTGAGGAAAGGAGCCTCCAGTCATTAGTGACCTACAGGTCGTGCACCCCGTGCATCGGTAACACCCATTTTTTCGTACCAACCAGTTCTTACTTTTCTCACTCTCCTTGATGTCATCGGAGTTCGCATTGGTACGGTACAATAGGTCCTTGAGGTTCGAGCCTCTCCGTATACCAAACAACGGGGGTCCATTTTTAGCTCTACTCAGGTCTGGGTCCGTTTTAACAATGTCCCATTTATTCCTTATAGAGCGTTGCACCGTCTGTAGTTTAGTGTCACATTTAATGCTAAACAGCAATCTATCAGATATATATCAGAGATATATATATATATAGAGAGAGAGAGAGAGAGAGAGAGAGGTACTGTATATGGAAACAAACAGCGGCACTCAATCGGGATGTTTTCAGCAGATGTATTTCAAAAAATGGCAAACTAACGTTTCGGGGTCTATAACACCCTTTTGTCAAGGCGTATGTGCACATACACCTTGACAAAGGGGTGTTATAGACCCCGAAACATTGGTTTGCCGTTTTTTTAAATACACTTGCTGAAAACATCCCAATTGAGTGCCGCTGTTTGTTTCCACATACCTCTACATTCCGATCCAGAGGGCACCAGGGTGAGTTGGACCCAACTGAGGGAGTGCCAGGTTGACCCCGATACATAGATATATATATATATATATCACTTAGCTTCAAGGAACTACCTGAAGATTCGCTTTATATATATATATATATATATATATCTATAGATCTCTCTCTCTCTATATATATATATATCTATATATATATCTATATATCTATCTATCTATATAGCTATATATATATATATATATATATATATATATATATATATATATATATATACTGAAATGTCGATATATCAGCAAAGATTGTCCACTGGTACACCTGCCAGGCCAGGGGACAGGGGACAGGCTGCATCTGCTATAGCCTCTCTCCAGTGGCAGCAATGAAGTCAGCCTGGCTTCGGCCGTGGCTGGGAGGACAGCCTGGGATCTGGCAGTGGCAGGGGATGACGGCATGGACGGTGCAGCTTCGACAACGCCAGGGGAGGACGGCGTGGCTCCGGCAGGGAAGGAAAACACTGTATCGGCAGGGGAGGACAGCCTGGCTCTGACAGCGGCATGCAGCAGAGCCAGGTCCAGGCTATGGGAAGAGGAGCAGGGAGGAAACAGAGCCGGGCACCACCACTCAGTATGAATTCACGCGCTTTGCGTTCCGCATGCGCATCAGCCCTCCTGTGGCCATTTTCTTTACTGGCAAAGTTTCGCGGCCGCTAACCGCTGAGATTGTGGTAACTGCGGACCGCGGCATAACAAGTGGGTTGCGTGGCTGGTTCTGTCAGCATGTGGGCCATCCCGCCAGAATATGGTCCGGTTTCCTGGCGTGCCAATCCGCCACTGCCTATGACCAAACCTGAGAAAGAAACTTCAGGCCCCAGATATTTCCACATAAAGTGGTTTCTTGAGGCCTGCACTGTAATGGGCGGTCCCTACACAGCCGGCAGTTGCAGTTTTGCAAAGTTTTACAATACTGATTCTGCATCTGAAGCATGATCAGAATACCCATCTTATTCACATACATAAACAACTTGAAGCAAAAAAATCACTTTGCCAGATTGCACTGATCAATTTGATGTGTGACATTTGTACATCTGTGTGTGTGTGTGTGTGTGTGAATGATTCTGAATCTGTGTAAGAAGTAATACAATGCAACGGCTTTTTCTGACACCAAATTCCGCTGTCCTTCATCTTCTGCTTTGTATACATTTAAAACTAATACCAGCCCAGTGTCTCTGGTACACTTTGAATTGGGTTTTACATTGTCTGTGATAACACACAACATTTATGAAAAACACAGTATGCCACATCTCTCGGAGCAGCTCATTGTCAATGCAAAATAGCCAAGATCCTGCTTTCCAAAGTAACAATCATTTGGTGGTTGGGATGCATCTCTGTTATAGAGTCATGGTCGTCAGCAAGGACATTTCTTTCTAATTTCCCACTAGCCCAGAGCAGACAGACCACTTCTCCCCCTCACGGCCATTAGACAGCTTGTCATATCAGTCGTACTGTCCCAACATCAGTTGTAAGATGGCAGGGATGGCGGAAACATGGTCAAACGGAGTTGTGTAATGTGATCAGATATCTACATCTGCAGGGCCCATCAGCAGCTGAAATTCATCACCAATTATAACCTATTCTACTTGATTTTCCTTTTGAGAATACCATTCCCATTACAATCAAACCAATATGCAGTCCCCTCATGTATCACACACTTATTTTACTACAGATTATATCTAACAAGGATTGCTATTTCTACATATATTTATTACTCATAGGGGGTTATTCTGGTTCACTCCTTCTGGCAAATTCCTTCTTAAATGGACAAAACCATGTGCACTGCAGGGGGGCAGATGTAAAATGTGCAGAGAGAATTAGATTTGGGTGAGTTATTTTGTTTCTGTGCAGGGAAAATACTGACTGCTTTATTTTTACACTGCAATATAGATCTCACTTTGAAGTAAAACCCCACCCAAATCTAACTCTGTCTGTAAAAGTAACATCTACCCCACCAGCAGTGCACATGTTGTTTATCATTTGAGAAGGAATTTGCAAGAAGGAGTGAATCAGAATAACCCCACTTGTTATAAATTTTAAAGCGCTGTGCAATTTGCTGGCACGATATAAAAATGTTAATAATAATAGTAATAAAAAAATATATACAGTAGCTTATGTTGTTTGTTTCATTGACTTTTGTAGATAAAACATGTTATTTGGCTCCCCCCCACCAAAGAACCTTTGAAGCCTCACCACATCTTCCAATTACATTATTTTCTTTTGAAGATACAGACTTAAAACCACTCAGCTTTGCAATGGAACCATAAGTGGATTAATTAAAAAGAAGGTATTTAAAGTATCAGCGCATCTAAGCATAACCTTCTTGGGCTTCTACGACATGAGGAGTAGACAGTCTGTAAACAATGTATTTCTATAATTAATATCTTATTCTAGAGCAGTCTTGGCAACCTGTAGCCCACTTGCTATTGTTGTCCTACAAGTCCCAGCATGACCAGACAGATAATTACAGATGGGAAGTGAGGACTCCCGTCAAGATGTAAATTATTTTAAAAACAATAAATTGCACAATACAGATATAGAACTTTTTACTTAGACGTTGTTGGCCCAGAAAAAGTTAGTTTAAAACACACATACTTGGTGCAAATAGCATTAGCAAAAACATTTAGCAGCACACGGTAGATATTTGCGAACTTCATACGAAGTACTGCTGAATGCCCTCACCAGCTCAAAACCCCTGGGTTTCAGCAACATTCTAATGGCAAAGTCCCTCTTTATTTTTCTCATGAGGGCCACCCATTGCATCCTAGATCATCATCCGGCTCTTGTGTTTTCTGGTTGTCTCATTGTTTTATTTCTACTAGTCAGGGGCGCTGGAACGTTTTTAGGTTGGGGGGGGCAAGATATAATCTCATTTTGGCGCCCCCTAAATTGCTATGTTACCCCCGGGCACTATACACACTGGCAGCGGCATATACACGTGGGCATTATACACAGGGCAGCGGCATATATGCATGGGCATTATACACAGGGCAGCGGCATATATGCGTGGGCATTATACACAAGGCAGCGGCATTTACGCATGGGCATTATACACAGGGCAGCGGCATATATGCGTGGGCATTATACACAAGGCAGCGGCATTTACGCATGGGCAGGGGCAGATCCAGGAGAAAATGACAGGGGGGGCACCAAGATAGGGGAGGGGGGTGTTAGTGGTGCCAGTGTCGAGAACTAGATAGAGAGAGAGATAGTGAGCGACATAGATAGAGAGTAAAAAAAGACCCTGGCATTTAAAGTATTTGTGCGGGGGTCATTTATGGGGGGGATGGAGGTGGCGGGACTAATGGGCACATGAGTAAAAGGTGCACTCCAGTACAGCAAGCACATGGCTGCTCCCCGCTGGACGTGAATGAGTAAAATGGCACATAGGAAACACATTACTCACTTTTGGCCAGGAGGAGAGCGCACAGGACAAACAGGGAGGTCAGCTCCCCCATGCTGCGTCCTACAGTCTGCCAGTGGGGTGTCCGGGTTATGATGGATGCACTGGAGCAGAAGAGAAGTTTGAGGCGGCTACGGAGCAGGTAAGTCAGGAAGGGTGATGGCTGTGCGCCGGGGCTGGCCTGCCACTGCACCCCTCTCCGTAAGGCAGATTCGCGCCTAGAGACTGAGGGAGGCGGGCTGAGCTTTCCAGAGTGACACTGTGCGCGGTGTCGGCGCGTGACGTCATGGCGCCCGGCACTGGCCCGCGCAGTGCACTATTGGGAAGGGGACGGGGTGGGGGAGAGCCAGTTAGCCAGCGGCGCACAACAGGAGGCATACCTAATCAAAGGAGGATGAGCACACGGAGGGAGCCGGGGACCGGGAGCCAGGGAGGATGCGGCGCACATTGAGAGAGTGAGTGAGACAGTGGCGCCGGCAAATCGGTACATTCGGTATGTGGAGGGTATGTTAGCGCCTCAGTAATTTTGGGGGGGGGCAAGCTGCCCCCTCGCCCCCCCCGTTCCGGCGCCACTGCTACTAGTACTAGTGGCTTTCAAAAAGCCACTATGATCCCTAGTGCCACCAGCATCATAATCTCCAGACCTTGACTTTCTGTCAGAGGACGCACTGTTACTGCCACTCTCAGATCCTGGCTTATCTTGTCCACATAACATACTCAAGTGTTTATTTATACTGAATCATAATCTTCCTATTACTATATGATTTGATGGTTCTCTGCTACTTGAATAAGGTTCATATCTCTCAGATCTTCTGAATCATACACTTTTTGGGCCATAAAACTATGATGAACTACTTTAAATAATCCATCAGCACAGATTGAAATTCACTCTCCACCGAGGTCTACTTACGTCAAGCTGTGTAGTGTGAGATAACTTCACTCCCTCACAGACACATTCTGTAGTATTGCAAGTTCCTTCCTAGTTGAAAAATGACACTGATTCACATACACGAGTCTTCACAAGTCTGTCAATATTAACTTTTTGTAAGGTTCTATTTTCCACTGCAAAATTGTGTGACCTGATACAGTATGTGTGATCATATAACTCTGATCACTTGGTAACGCCAGAGTCTCATCCTTGGAAGCCATGAATATCTTCAGAGACGTCTTTACATCCTGTACCTCTGCATCAAGAATCAGATATCCACCATCTATATTTGTCAGTTCTTTATTTCCAACTTTAGACACAGCTTTGTTTTCTGGGACTAAAACTTTTGTAAAACTTAACACCTTTAGCTATAAGGGGAAGCTGAATGTTACTGCAAGGTACTTCACCAACTTTTGCAACAGATTTTTTTTTGTGAGATTCCCAACTTTACTACTTTATTCCCATCTAGAACACTGGTACAGTTAATGAGGCCTCTTCATTGTCCAACTTCAGCTGACAGATATCCTCTGGAACATTTTACTTTGTTTAAGTAATTCACTGCTTATCTGCTGGTCATTATACTAGTCTTTTTGGCACTGTAGCTTATAATGCTTCACACCACTCATTTCAGGACCAACCTGCTTGAGTGTTTGAATTTTCAGGAACAACTTGCTTGGGTTTTTGTATTTATATAAGACTAGTAGTGATGGCCATCGGTGTAGCCACCATCGAAGGTTGACTAGCGTGACTTCATGGGTGTCGGGGTACGGAGCTATGCTTTGTGTCACGACACTTTCAAAACAAAAAACAACAGAAAAACATCAGTTTTGCTGTGCCATCGATAGAGGGAAACCATCTGGTTCTTCCCCATCAATGACAAAAGTATTCGACATCGGCCATAAACCAATGATGATTTTGAATCATTGATGGTCAATGATAATCCCTACAGACTAGATTCAATGAGGAGCAGGGGAGGCTTCAGAGGTGGGGCTGCAGCACAGTTCAAAATTCAAATAGGGAAGCGCTACCAACTGCCAGTACCTCAGCTTAGAATGGCAGTTGGTGGTGCTCTCCTATTTGAATTTTTAACTGTGCTGCCACTGGACACTGGACACCATTTTGGGTCTATTATTCAATTTCAGACTGTTATCCATCTTCTTTTCCTCCTCTGCTTTTCCCAAATCCAAGTGGCAGATTGTCTAAACTGGAGAGTGCTGCTCTTCCAGCTAAGTAATTTTTTCCACTATGTTCTCCAACTTGTTCTCAATCTGTAGAACACTACTCTCTATATATTTAAACTCAACAATTCTCAACTTTTATACAGCTATTTCAGACTCTGCCATGATAAATTTACACTGAATCTCAAGTGCTCTATCGTTCTCTATAGCTTAGCTGTGTTCTACTATGTCATGCAGTTTTTCCGCCAACACCACAATTCTTTCATCCAGATGCCAGTGCATATGGTTTTTCCCATTTTGAGAACAAATTTGTCCTGTGATTACATCTGAATTAGGCCCTATGAATGGTACAATTTGGCCACATTTTTTCAGCAGATCTCATAAATTCAAACCGTTTTTGCTGAATCAGGTATAATCTAGAAATGTATGCTTTATTAGTTATAAAAGGAGTTATTGTATTATGTCTTCAATAAATTATGCATAATGAACGCCAGGTGTCAATTTTCCTAGTGGAGGGTTGTGTACAGGGCTGGAGCTACCCGCTCAACAGAACCTGCAAAGCAGCGAGGCACCAGGTTGTAGACGCGCATCCCTGCTCTGTGACTCTGCTGCTGTGTGTACGTAACTGTTTCTGCCACTGCGACAGAGGCTGAGTTGATCCCATGGTGGCCATAAATTAAAGAACCGGGTCTCCTCTGCCGCCGTTATATATAGTACAGCATGAGCAGGGCCAGGCTTCATCGAATACAGCAACAATCCCCCCCCTGACACGCCAAGATTACAGCAAGTTCTGCCCCCTTACTCTCCACAGAGCCTCATATTGAGGCTGAAGATGGCGATACTGTGCCCCTCTGCAGCTGGTATGAAGCCCACAGATTTAAACAGCTGCTGTCATCGGCGCACAATAGGAAACGGACTCTCGTGTCCCCCAGCTATACAAGGCAGCATTGTGGCTGCTATGGGCAGAGACAGGCAGCGCAGGAGCCAGAAACAAAGCATCCCGAGCAGGAGGTCCGTGCTCTTTTTAGTGTTACAGTTCAGGTCACTGGGAAGGGGGAGGGCACGGAAGATGTTGTCACACTTTGCCACACCTCCTCCCTTTGTTTTTGTCACTTGTCATCCCCCATGCACCCCTCTGTGCCCTGTCACCCCCCCCCCCCCCTGTATTCTGACAACATGTCACCCCCCTCTGTTCTGTCACTCTATCACACCCTCCTCTCTGGTCTGTCAAGCCCCCCCCCCCCATTTCTGTCACTATATCACACCCCTACTGTATT